>NC_136760.1:10151464-10461464 GCF_936440315.1 Barbus barbus
TTGGGGTCAAAAAGACCCCGTAAACCATCATTTTTTCTATATCATTTTAAAATGATATAGAAAAAATATTTAAAAAAAAATAATAATTGTTTTTATTATTTTTATTTCCACGTTTTTATTGATTTTAATGTCTATTTCACTTTCTTTTATGTAAAGCACTTTGAATTGCCACTGTGTATGAAATGTGCTATATAAATAAACTTGCCTTGCCTTGTTGTTACTACAATTGTTATTTGTTTAATTGTTTGATTTTGACTTTTGGAGTCTTAAGATTTAGGGTTTCTTCATCTGATACAATTTTCAGTGTAAACTGTTTCTTTTGTAGATTGATTTTTGTATTTTGTTTGATCCAGCCAACATTTAGTCTGGTTTAGTTTGGTTTGGTTGAGAGACTCCTGTATTATTATTTTAAGATTGAAGTGGTCTATTTGTTTGCTTTTGTTTTGTTTGATCTGTTTGAATTTCTGAAACCGTGTTACTAGTTTGTATTAATTGTGTGTTAGCGTTTTTTTTTTTTTTTTCTTCAGGAGCTGCAGGGCTATACAGGACGAGAGAGTGTGGCTGTCTCCCTTGGTGGTGGTGTTCCCTCAATGGTTGCTGTGGCTTGTCGTGTGCACTGGGCTTTTCTGCTGGTACATGTGTTCTGCAGGTGTGTGTGGTGTCATCATCTAGACCAACAGCATGAATATTAGACCCTATTCCATCAAAACTACTAAAAGAGCTGCTTCCAGAAGTCATAGATCCTCTTTTGGCTATTATTAATTCATCATTGTCATTAGGATATGTCCCCAAAACCTTCAAATTGGCTGTTATTAAGCCTCTCATTGAAAAACCACAACTTGGCCCCAAAGATCTAGTCAATTACAGACCGATCTCAAATCTCCCTTTTTTTTTTTTTGAACATTCTCTTTAAGTTTTTTACACTGGCACAAAAATAAAAATAAAAAATAAAATTGCAATACAAATTTTTACATATATATACATATCATGTTTTAACAATAGATTTTAACATAACATGCTATATGGGGTAAAAGAAAAGGGGAAAAAAAAAAAGTAAGGAAAGAAAAAAAAATAATAATTAAAAAAAAAAAGGGGGGGGGGGGGGTTGCTTGCATTAGGGTTCAATTATTGCTTTCTTATTAAAATAATTAATGAAAGGTTTGCATGTTGCATAAAATTTATTAGTTTTCTTTTTTAGGGAAAATCTGATCTTTTCACGTTGCAGGTAGGATATAACATTTTTAATCAATGCTGAACAGTGGGGTGGATCTTTCTGTTTCCAGTTGAGCAAAATCTATCTACGTGCTAAGAGTGTAACAAATCCAAGCATTATATGCTGATTTTTATATAGATCCATATTATCACTGCTGACCCCAAAAACAGCAAAAATTGGGTCCAATTTAAAAAGTCAGTCGTGACGTATTGTCAAGTATGGTGACCCATACTCGAAATTGGTGCTCTGCGTTTAACCCATCCAAGTGCACACACACAGCAGTGAGTAGTGAACAAATGCACACACACACACACACACCCGGAGCAGTGGGCAGCCATGCTGCGGCGCCCGGGGAGCAGTTGGGGGTTCGGTGCCTTGCTCAAGGGCACCTCAGTCGTGGTATTGAGGGTGGAGAGAGCGCTGTACATTCACTCCCCCCACCTACAATCCCTGCCGGCCGGGGACTCGAACCCACAACCTTTCAATTACGAGTCTGACTCTCCAACCATTAGGCCACGACTTCAATTGTTTTCCTAACACCTCTGACAATAACTGAAAAACTGAAATCCAATAATTACTATGATGCTGGAGTTTGACCGCACCTATCACATAGTGGAAAACATCTTAGAGAGCTTTATTTTTGACACGTGAAGTCGATTTAGGATCTTGAATTGTATTAGACCATGTCTAATACACAAGGAAGAAGAATGAACTTGTTCTTGTGCTTAATCCCATTGCCAGTCTTCGATATCTATTCCAAGGTCATCTTCCCATGCCGTTTTTAGATGCTCTAATGAAATATCACATTATAGCAGTGATAATTTGTTATATATAATTGAAACTCCTCCTTTGGTAAATGGATTCTGTAAAAACAATGTTTCCATTTGAGAAGTTGGCGGTTCATTAGGAAATGACAAAAAAAATAATTTTGCGCAAAACTGCAAGCTTGTAAATATTTAAAAAAATGTGTACTAGGTAGATCAAATATCTGTTGTAACTGCTGAAATGTTGGAAAACACTTGTTAATAAACAAATTCTGAAAGGAGCGTACCCCTTTATTGGACCAGATCTGAAATATTGAGTCAAATTTGGGAAGGGCGAAATGAATGGTTAGCGATTAAAGGGCTTAAAACGGAGCATGTTTGCCCTTTAAAATGCTTCCTTATCTGTTTCCAAATTTTTAATTAATTGAAAACCACTGGATTGTTCAATCGAGTTGGAGTGGGGGGCAGACAGACAAAGCTGAATAAATTAAAGCTGGCCAAGAGGAAGGTGAGCACAAATTATTTTCCATATCACACCATTCTATTGACCCCTCCTGTATTCCAAATGAAAGTGTTCTTATATTACATGCCCAGTCATACAGCTGAAAATGAGGTAGTCCCATCCTTCCTTTCAGTTTAATCCTCTGTAAAAAAAGACTGGGATACACTGGAAAAGAAATAGAAATAGAAAAAGCAAAATACTCATTTTCACCATGTTAATAAGACCTGCTAAAGAAAGAGGGAGATTGGACCACTTCCTAAAAGTGTGTTGAGTACTTTCATACAGCTTCAGAATATTTTCTTTAAAAAGTGTTGAAAAATCTTTAGCTATGGTGATCCCTAGATATTTAAATGAGTTTACTACTTTAAAAGGAAGAGATGACAGTGTTTCTAATTGGGTTTTAGGGTTGATTGGAAATATAACACTTTTAGAGAAATGAATCTTATATCTTGAGATTTTCCCAAATTGATCTAAAATTGACATAATGGTTGGTACTGATTGTTAGGGGTTAGAAATGTAAACTAAAAGGTCATCAGCATATAATGATACTTTAGGTTCCTTTCTCCCTCTCATTATCCCACTATAGGCCAATAGTGGGATGAACGTGGAGAAATTGCTAAAGGTAGCTAAAGCGAATAGCAGGGGTGACAGAGGACAACCCTGTCTCGTAGATTGACTTAATGGAAAATTGTTTTTGTTTGTATAGAAGCTTGGGGGTGGGCATGTAATAATTTAATAAATGAAATAAAATTAGAACCAAATCCAAAATTAGAACCAAAGTGGTGAAAAGATAATCCCACTCAACCCGATCGAAGGCTTTTTCTGCATCCATAGAAATAAGTATCTCGGGCCGAGTGGGATTAGGACTTGATGTGTAAATATTTAATAATCTTCTAATGTTAAACAATAGGAGGCGATTCTTGATAAATCCTGTTTGATCTGTGGAGATCACAGAGGGAAGAACTTTTTCAAGAACTTTTTTGTTATCAACATCAAGAAGACTGATAGGTCTATATGAACTAGGGTCTAAGGGGTCTTTATCTGCCTTGTGTATTAAAGAAATATTAGCCTGAAAAAACGTTGGTGGTATACAGCTTTTTTCAAATGATTCATTAAAAACTTTTAAAAGCAAAGGTAAAATTTGGTCACTAAAAGTTTTATAAAATTCGGTTGTGAAACAATCTGGACCTGGGGGACTTTGAACACTGCATACTGGATATTGCTTAATTGATCTCATCAATAGTTAGTGGCTGGCCCAAAACTTCCCTATTTTCCATGCTTAAGGAGGGTATATTAAGTGTTTCAAGAAACGTCTCAGTTACATAGGTAACCTTCGTTCCCTGATGGAGGGAACGGAGACGTACGTCGGACTGACTGACAAATAGGAATCTCGCTAGAGAGGCTAATCTGCTTCGAGTGCAACTAAAACAAGCCAATGCACATTGGCATGCAATCATATGCAGCAGCTGCTCACCTCGCAGCGCGGGTATATAATGAGCAACAGGTGTGTTGCATCTGCAGGTTTTCACTGAGGAGCCGAACAGGTAAGACGGCAGCATCAGCGGGGTCCAGGGACTGTGGCGACAGGACGTACGTCTCCGTTCCCTCCTTCAGGGAACGAGGGTTACCTATGTAACCGAGACGTTCCCATTCAGGCGGTCAGAGGTGGGTAGTAACGAGTTACATTTACTTCGTTACATTTACTTGAGTAATTTTTTTGAGTTACTAATACTTTTAGAGTATATTTAAAATTGGGTACTTTTACTCTTACTCAAGTACATTTTTAGTGAAAAAACAGTACTTTTACTTAGTTACTTTGGGCGACGCTCCTCTCGTTACTTTATCTTAATGCAATACGTAATAATAAAGATAAAAATGCTTCAATTTATTCCAAACACGCCGTCTACCTTTCTCTGGGCAACGAGCGATGTCCGTTCGTGAATGATTCATTCTTTTGAGTCAATTCTGTTCGAAGGCTCGATCAAACCAGTTGGCAAACCAGTGAATCGGTTCGCGAATCAGTTTGAATGATTCGTTCAGTTCCCTGCCGCACGCGCTGAGTCGCTGAAGCGGTTCTCACTCAGAGTTGTAACAGAAAGTTTATGAACATTGTAGGAAGAACTCTGCTTATACACACACACAATTTCCAGACAACCTGGCGTCTGCTGGGATACCCTCCCTTTTTCTCCTGAGACCTCCAAAACCCAGAATATATGGCAAAAACTTGCAATCTAGAACGTGGCGCCATATTCCCTAGTCTTCCCATTAAAGTCTGCAGTAATTCATGAAAAATGTCTGGAAGAAGGTTTTACCACGAACTAAAGACAACTCCCAACTTTCCAAGAGAGGTGACCTTACGACCTTGCATATCAAGCACATTCCAGGAAAACGCGCCTTTTCTGTGCGTTCTCTATCTAACAAAGAGAAAGAGAGCCACACCCTGAAGGATTTTGTTTTAAAGAACAAAGTTATACTGGTTTCTGGGACTGAAATTACACTCTGAAACAAAAACACTATATACCATAGAGTCACAACATATATATTAAAGGATGTTTTTGTTTGTGACATTTATAAGCTGGTTGTGTGAACTTATGTAGTCTTTTTCATGTAATCTTTTTTATATTCCTGATGTTTATTGGGAATTTAGGATCGTTTAATCAATGCCTTAACTACGAAATTGAATATAAAGGATATTTGTATTTTGGTGCATGTTAAACTGCTACTGTTTGGTTTCGGATGAAAGCTGATTTCATGAATAATAATATTATGGTGAATGGAAATGATTTGTTTACATCAATGCGTGACTACAAGACAAATAGAAGTTTGCTGTAGTAAGTTTTCATGTGATTTAAATAACTGAACGGACAATTTATGCATAGAAAGACCCGCAGTTGTGCGGGGCGGGGCTCCGCCCACAGAAACACTTGCGATCGGATCAAACACCCCGCAGGAAAGAATCCGATTGGACCAAGCGCCCGGAGGCGGATCCCAAATTGGCCCGTTAAAACAGATGCACAACCGTGAAAGTGGGTTGGAGTTGAAAACTGAAAAGGAGGCTCATGCACGCCTCGCTCGTCTCTCGTTCTGCTCACGCTGCAAAGCGCTTCTGGCCTCTCACATCACTGCAGGGCGTGGCAACAGCGATCAAAGTTAAACTTTGAGAGAAACGTTAACATCCAAAGACAAAGAAACTAACATCTGGAGCCAGGAATCGAACAGCTTCCTGATAGCGTCATTAAGTCAGAACGAAGCCCTCCAACCACTGAAGAGTACCCTCGTGACGACGACCTACGAGTAGCCAATCCGCACGCGGTCCGTCTCGACCAAAACGAAGGACTGAATTCACCTGAGGAAAGAGACTCTTTGGACCTGATAAAAAGCCGAGCTCAACCTAAAGAAACACGAACAGTAAGGCAAACAAACTTCTCTTGAATCTACTGGAAACTGGTGATATATCTATCTGTTGTTTAAAAGTAAAGATAAGGGTTCTTGCGTGTGATTTTTCCCTCAGGCTGAAACGAGCATTAAAACCTAAGACTCTCTCTTCAGATACAAAACAACTCGCTCCTCTCTGTGTGTATGTTTAAATCGTCTGTTTTGTGTTGTCTAGTCAGTAGTGTATTAGAGTAACGTTAGTGAATAAACTTTGATTTTATTAAGAAATCTCTTGTCTGTGCTATGTGATTTTGCATATCGTAATTATTTGCCAAAAAGATCGCGTTTTACCTAAGCTCATAAACCTGAGAACTAAGTTAACTAGTTGTTTATTTTGATCGTTGGCCGCGAGTAAAATAAACAAAATTGTTAAGAGATAACTTGCTGATATTAATGCTTGCTGGACAAGTCGTTAATAAGGTATAAGTTGGATGTTCTGATTAATATCCATTAATCATATGATCATCACTCGTAAGGGTGGTTCCCTAAAAAAAATAAGATAAAATAAATATTTGTGGGATTAATATCTTACAACATCAAGAGCGTTGAAGACATGGCTTTGGATCTACAGTCAATTGAAAGCAAATCTGCAAAGGCTATGGTTTGCTAGCTATGAAGATCTTCATTAGATGAACACCGCGTGTGCTGTCGGTTCCACAGGTATAGATTCGTTTACAGTACATGAACCACTATGACATTACCAGTTTTTTGTAAATGTACCTTATACATTAAATACAATCTAGGATTAATTCATTAAATAAGCTGTCACAGAGTATGAAATGAACACCCGCCAAACCCGCGTTAGTTCCAGGAGGAATGCCTTTGCCTAGACACAATTAATGTTGATATTTTCACAATATTTACGCTTGCAGAAATAAAAGCTACATTTGTTTACATTTTGTGGAACAGACGGAAGAAGATCCATCATATGCATTTATTTCGTTATGTTCAGATGTTCTGTAGCGGTCTTGTGAGGAGATTTCTCTCTTCTCCGTGTCAGAGGTTATATACATACAAAATACATAATTAATAATTCATTAATATACTTAATTAATAACATAATTAATATACTTTAAAATATAATTTCATTCAGTGATGCAAATCTGATTTTTATCAGCTGTTACTCCAGTTTTCAGAGTCATATGATCCTTCAGCAATCATTCTAACATATTGATTTATTACCAGTGTTGTTGAAAAAAAACAGCATATGCTAGTTTGGTATGTTTTGAAGCTGTGATGCTGGTTTATGCTGGTCTTTTGCTGGTTTATGCTGGTCTTAAGCTGGTCATACCATTTTAGGACCAGCTTAAACCAGCCCAAACCAGCATCCCATGCTTCAAAACAT
The DNA here is from genome assembly GCF_936440315.1 of Barbus barbus. NCBI lineage: Eukaryota > Metazoa > Chordata > Actinopteri > Cypriniformes > Cyprinidae > Barbus > Barbus barbus. Next base: position 10,158,724 of record NC_136760.1, read on the forward strand.
ACCTATACCAGCATATGCTGGTTTTTTTCAACAGGGTTTTGCTGCTTTTTTTTGGAACCTCTGACATTTTGTTCACAATTCTTTTATGAATAGAAAGCTGAAAAGAACAGCATTGATAATAAATCAAGATATTGGAATGATTTCTGAAGGATTATGTCACACAGAAGACTGGCTTAAAGGCTGATAAAAATTCATTTGCATCACTGAAATAAATTACATTAAAAAAACATCTTTTGAACGGCGGTTGTGTGTGTGTGTGTGTGTGTGTATATATATAAATTTTATCTAAATATCTATACATCTAAATAAAAACAGACTATATTCAGTATATGATCCAAAGTAGCGAGTAACTAACTACTTGAGTAGTTTATTTATCCGATACTTTTTTACTCTTACTCAAGTAACTATTCAGACTATTACTTTTACTTTTACTTGAGTAAATATTTCTACAAGTACTTTTACTTTTAATTGAGTACAGTTTTTGGGTACTCTACCCACCTCTGCAGGCGGTCACGTTCGACGTACGTCGGACTGACCGACGAATAGGAATCCCTACCAAAGCGCCACAGGAGCTGCCCCCTTCCAGCATTCTGTAGCAAGCCTCCTGTACCCCCTTGCTTAAGGACGGTGGGACGGGGCAAACACAGAGAGTGTCGATCACTGCTGTTCACCAAAACCCATTCAGTGAGACTATTGGATAACACTGGGAAAGCGTACCCTTTCCTTGGAAAGGACCGCTGTGGAACCACATCCTTCCCCGAAGGAGTTATGTGGAGAAGTACATATGGACTAACCCCATAGGGTTGTACTCCATATGGAAGTACTGGGGTGACTCCAACCTGACGAGAGGTGGGTTCTCCCAGAGGGAAAGACACGGGCTTCGTTTAGGAGCAACTCGTGGAATTACACATATGGTATCCCCGTAGGGTCATACATATGGAATCCAGCCTAAATACAGTTCTCAAGGATACAGTGGAGGAAAGGCCTGGCGTCAAACGCTCCTCCACGTCTGTCTGCCGAATGGTGATCAGAGGACTCAACAGGGTCTGCCTTGTAGGGACTCTCTGGAACAATAAGCGCATGTAACGCAGCAAGCCGACACTAAGCCGGGACCTCTCCGTGCCTCTGACCTGAGGTGAGAACACGGGAGGAGACCGGCTCGACACAAAGGCTATAGAATCTAGCGAACGTGTTAGGTGTCGCCCAGCCCGCAGCTCAACAAATATCTGTCAGTGAGGCGCCCCGAGTCAGCGCCCAGGAGGATACCACGCCTCTCGTAGAGTGGCCATGCAACCTGAGCGGGCAGGGCACGCCTTGTGCTTGGTAAGCCAAGGTGATGGCGTCCACTACCCAGTGGGCCATCCTCTGTTTGGAGACAGCCTTTCCCTTCTGCTGGCCTCCGTAACAGACAAAGAGCTGGTCTGAGGTCCTGAGGCTTTGAGTTCTGTCTATGTACAGTCGCAAAGCACGAACTGGAACGAGCAAAGCCAGGGCTGGGTCTGCCTCATCCGCGGGCAGCACTTGCAGGCTCACTACCTGGTCCCTGAAGGGAGTGGTAGGAACCTTGGGCACATAGCCGAAAGGTATACGTCCGACTAGATCCCCGTTATTTTTTCAGAGCTCACTACACCCTCTCAGCCGCCCAAACCACTTGGGCTGGAGCCCGCTGGACTCGAGAAGTCCTTGCCCACGCCCAGGCAGATGTGAACCACATGCTGCATCAATTACAGAAAATGACTGTAACCCAGGCTGAATTAAGTGGGTACAGTCCCACTGCTCCTCAGTCGATCACTTAGCCATGGGTAGGATTCCACACTATTTGATACCTCTTAGCCTTGTCCAAAACATCCTAACTTCGGCCACTGCAGGCCCTGCTAGCCCCATCCAAACTCATCTCGCCTTTTCCCTAGGTAGCGCTATTCCCTTGTACGTAGACCCAGAAGCAGGCAATTTGGCCTTTCTCCTCAGTTTGCCCATTATCGACTCTAATACCATTTACCGGCTCAAAGATGTGGTGAATGTGGGATTTTGGCAAAGGAACACCTATGTCAAAATCCACACTCCTGAAGTCATTGTGTATCACGATAACAACGAGCAGTTGTATCTGGCCCCAAACCTAAAGATGTGTACGCTCACAAAGGACATTCACTTCCTTTGCCCAAGTAAACCCTTTGTCCACGATAATACTGATGGCATCTGCGGCCTAGAATCCATTAGACCCAGAGGTGGGTAGTAACGAGTTACATTTACTTCGTTACATTTACTTGAGTACATTTTTTGGGTAACTAATACTTTTAGAGTATATTTTAAAATGGGTACTTTTACTCAAGTATATTTTTAGAGAAAAAATGGTACTTTTACTTCGTTACTGTGGGCGACTCTCCTCTCGTTACTGTATCTTAATGCAATACAAGTTAAAAATGCTTCAGTTTATTCCAAACCCTCCGTCTACTTTTCTCTGGGCAATGAACGATGCCCATTCGCGAATGATTCATTCTTTTGAGTTGATTCTGTTTAAGGCGAGACACGGCAGGCAAAAACATCGTTTTTTTTTTATTGGTCAATTTTGAGATTTTTGGATATTTGTCTTCAATAACATGTCTTCTTTTAGACTTGTGGTGAAAAAAAGTCCGAAATACACATTTAGGTCTTTATTTTACTGCACTTTGTCTGTTTGCGTCTGTAGATTTCTCATAAATTCAACAAAAGTTGGCGTTCTAAATCAACATGCTGCTCCGCGATCTCTGCCTGTACCCAGTCATCACGTATACTGCTGGAAAGCTCTCTCTCTTCTCTACAATGCTGTCGGATCCAAATATGGTCATTTCCTTTTTATCAGCAACCAATCGTGAAAGTAAAAGAGGGGATTTAACTCTAAATGCGCAATCTCATTGGCTGAAGACAATTTCTGACAACGTGATTCGTTCAGAATCGTCACATGACATGGTATGCTTTGACGCTTCCTTGTTTGGTTAAGCTTTCCGCGGGATCTTTTGAGTGAATTAATGAAAATGACTTCGCGTCAATCATCGAAAAGAGTACAGCAGTTGTCACTTGCAAGGGGGAAAAGGAAAATTAGTGATGGATTACCCAGTGAAATGCCCTCGGGAAGCGCATCTGAACGTAAGCTGTCGATGGGAGGTTTAGAATTTCTAATGTCAGAAATAGCCCAATACGTGTGGCTGTTACCACCTTGTAACATATTATAACATTACTGTAACAATATTTGTTTTGTATGGATGAAATATTTATTGATTTATAAGATTTATAAGACTAGAATAAAGTGCCATCTCATTCATTATGTTGTGTTGCGGTGGTCAGTTTTACTTTTACAGTACAGATTTCTGTGTGCTGTATCTATAAAAACAAAACAAATGAACAGTTATTGATACTATACACATTTCATTTTAGTGGCATAAATTGAGAGAGGTCTTGAGTCACTTCACAGGACCAGGGAGCAGGTCAGGCAGGCTTATGCAGATATTGATGCAGATGTGGCAGAGTTGCTGAGAGAGGATGCAGATGCGGTGATAAATATCAGTGTGTCTTTTGATGGCACTTGGCAGAAAAGAGGGTTCACATCACACTATGGGATTGGGATCATCACACTTTTAATGAGGGGGCCTCTGCCATGCTTGCCATTATGGATAAGCTTTGGCTGGAAAGCACTGTCGTTACCGTCACCACCATCAGGGAAACCGATATGCTGAGGATCACAAAAGCCGAATCCATCCAGTCTGAGAGTGTAAAACGTTGCAGAAAGACTCTGAGCACAGCTAAAAAGCTGAAAAGGCATCAGCAAGAGAGGGGTGAGGGGCCTACATATGGTGCAGGCATGGAGAGCTAGGCTTTCAACCCTCATGGGTGAACTTTGTGTTCCGATGGACATAGATGACTAGAGTTGCAGTTCTGATGATAAGTTTGTGTCTGTATTTGTGGTTCTCTGTGGTTAGTTGAAGGTCTTATTTGGCAATGTTGTTTTATTCAGTTGTCATTGTTCATGGTCTACATTGTTATAAACAATTACTTGGCCAGTTGTTTTGCTTGTTAGCAATGTTTTCATATAAAAATGTGTGGATTTTTACAATATAAATCTTTAAAGCCCGTTTTCTCAAAATGACTTTTCTCTCATACTCCAAGTCCGAAATCTCCACTTCAGTAGCACCTATATACACCAAACTTTCCAGTCTTGTACCTAGTTATATTATGAAGACAATTACAGAGGGATTTGTAAATATATTATTCCTAGCCTGATTTATATAACATTTTATTCCAAAAAACATGGCGAAAATACATTTTTTAAGCCTATTGACAGTATATTCTGATTTACAGGATAACAAAAGTAGATATCCATAAATCCCTCTGTAATTTTTTTCCCATCTAATATGTGAACACAATGAAAAAAGAATTTTGAACCTGGCTTTATCCAATTCTGAGATTTCGTTTTTTAAAATATATGCAAATTAGCGCATATTTAATTAGATAATGCATAATTTGCATATTTAAACATAAAATTACAGAAACTTTGTAATACATTTTTTTCTCATCTTAATGTAGGTAATCAACTGGGAAAGTTTCATGGTGATATCTGCTAGTTAAAAATTTTACCCTATTCACCTGTAGTGTCTCGCCTTAAAGGCTTTATCAAACCAGTTGGCAAACCAGTGAATCGGTTCGCGAATCAGTTTGAATGATTTGTTCAGTTCCCTGCCGCACGCGCTGAGTCTCTGAAGCGGTTCTCTCTCAAATAACTGAGAGTTTAAGAACATCAAGAGTGCTGAAGACGTGGCTTTGGATCTACAGTCAGTTGAAAGCAAATCTGCAAAGGCTTGTTTGCTAGAGCTATATGAAGATCTTTATTAGATGAACACCGCGTGTGCTGTCTACTGTTCCACAGGTATAGGCCACGATACCACTATGGCATTATCAGTTTGTTGTACATGTACCTTACATTAAATACAATGTATCATTTATACATTAAATAAGCTGTCACAGAGTATGAAATGAACACCCGCGGAACCCGCGTTAGCTCTGCGCAGCGGCGCGCGGCCTGTTCTAGACACAATTAATATTCATATTTTTACAATATTTACGCTTGCAAAAATATAGGCTACATTTGTTTACATTTTGCAGAACAGAAGATCTGTCAATATGCATTTGTTTCGTTATGTTCAGAACAGTCATGTGAGGCGTTTTCAGAGGTTTCAGTGTCAGAGGTTATAGGATAATACATAATTTACTTTAAAATATAATGTAATTCAGTGATGCAAATCAGAATTTTTATCAGCTGTTACTCCAGTTTTCGGAGTCATATGATCCTTCAGAAATCATTATAATATATCGATTTATTACCAGTGTTGGAAACAGTTTTGCTGTTTAATATTTTTTGGAACCTGTGACATTTTGTTCAGTATTCTTTGATGAATAGAAAGCTAAAAAGAGCAGCACTAATAATAAATCAACATGATTTCTGAAGGACTATGTGACTCTGAAGACTGGGGTAAAGGCTGATGAAAATTCAGATTTGCATCACTGAAATAAATTACATTAAAAAAAAAAATATATATATATATATATATATATATATATATATATATATATATTGTGGCGGGAGGAGCCAACGACAGACACAGTGGGTGTGGCGTCAAGCCTCGGAGAGGTTTTTATTCAACAATAAAAAGGGAAAATAAAGTGTCCAAGGGGAAAAGTGTCCAAATAAACGGGGAATCTGGTGTCCTCGTTGTGCCGCGGGGCTAGTGAAGGAGGGTAGTGTTCGTCAGGGAAGGGTCCAGGGAAGGGGCGGAGTCCGGTGGCCGCACGCGCTCCCCTCTCGGGGCCGGGAGCGAGTGGCGGTGGCGTCTCTTGCGTCTCTTTTTCGTCCATCTCCTGGGTTCCCGGCGCTTCTGGGGGACTCGGCGGCCCGGCATCCTGGCCCGTCAGCCGCCTAACGGGTGCGGCAGTATTCCTCGACGCACCCTTCCTGGACCCACGAGGACACCAGCGTGCATGCACGGGGAAGAGACCGGTCTCCCGAGGAGAGGCGCGCTCGGCGTTTAAACAGCGGCGGTGATGAGGCTCTATTCACGTCAGGTGCGCCTCATCACACACCGCCAGCCCTGCGTGTTCAGCGCCCCTCCTCTCTCACACACCCACTCCCGTCGGGAGCCTGGTGAAGGGCGGCGAATACGGGACGGGGTGGTGATGATGGACAGGGGGGAGGCAGCCGACTCGTCACACCCCCCCCCCCCCCAAGCGACATCCCTGTCCGAGGGTTGCCGCCCACGCGGGAGTGCTACCTTCCTCAACCAGGCTCCAGCGGTCGGAGTGGGCGGGGCAGGGATTCCTCTCCGGGCAGCTCTCCCTCTCGCACCGCGCCGGAACCGGGACAGAGGAACCGGGTATTAGTTATCAGCCTCAACTAGCCACAGGGTAAATGACAAATAGAAAGAACGTCACTTACCCCTTTGGTGGCTGGGAGGCTGTCCCCGTCGTTCCTCTGTCCCCGTGCGGGTTTCACGGTTTTTTGCGCGCGAGAGGAGATGACGTCATCAGATGTTGCCCAACTGCGCTGTCTAGCTCCGTCTGCCCGCATTCTCCACCACTGTGGCGGGAGGAGCCAACGACAGACACAGTGGGTGTGGCGTCAAGCCTCGGAGAGGTTTTTATTCAACAATAAAAAGGGAAAATAAAGTGTCCAAGGGGAAAAGTGTCCAAATAAACGGGGAATCTGGTGTCCTCGTTGTGCCGCGGGGCTAGTGAAGGAGGGTAGTGTTCGTCAGGGAAGGGTCCAGGGAAGGGGCGGAGTCCGGTGGCCGCACGCGCTCCCCTCTCGGGGCCGGGAGCGAGTGGCGGCGGCGTCTCTTGCACGGCTTCGTCCATCTCCTGGGTTCCTGGCGCTTCTGGGGGACTCGGCGGCCCGGCATCCTGGCCCGTCAGCCGCCTAACGGGTGCGGCAGTCCTCCTCGACGCACCCTTCCTGGACCCACGAGGACACCAGCGTGCATGCACGGGGAAGAGACCGGTCTCCCGAGGAGAGGCGCGCTCGGCGTTTAAACAGTGGCGGTGATGAGGCTCTATTCACGTCAGGTGCGCCTCATCACACGCCGCCAGCCCTGCATGTTCAGCGCCCCTCCTCTCTCACACACCCACTCCCGTCGGCAGCCTGGTGAAGGGCGGCGAATACGGGACGGGGTGGTGATGATGGACAGGGGGGAGGCAGCCGACTCGTCACAATATATATATATATATATATATATATATATATATATATATATATAAACCGATGGCTGGTCAACACCCCAGTGCGAATGGCTACCCTCACATATGATCAACATGACACAGTCACACGCATTATCCTACCTAACCAAACTCTATGGATCACGGTCCCTAAGGGCTCGATCCTCCATAATGACGATTTGGCATTGTATCACCTTACCGACGACGAGTATCAGGCTGAAATCAAAATCTCACCCTTCTTCAAACAGCACTCCTTTGTCCTCGATCCAGAATTGGATGAAAGTATCAAGGAGGAAGGAACGCAACTCATTGCTTTTAACTCCTGTTGATACAGCTTTAGAAGCTATCACTCACCTTCCGCCCGCTGGCGCGCCAATTATTCGGTCTTGGTCTGCCGCTGACACAACGCTTTGCATCTCTACTATTGTAGGATATGTTGTGACTTTGACACGGGCCTTCCTCCTGCACAAGCGAGTGAACGCCGTTCAAGAGTCTTTCAATAAATGCACGTCAGGTGTCCCGCGCATTTTCCGACGTGATAAAACTGACCAAGAACCTGAAACGGAGAACTCAACCAACCTGATTGAGATCACGCCTATACCGCCTCGTCGAACCCCTGACAACTAAACCAATCAAAATGACCCTATTACCAATAATCCTAAAGAACGTAATCCTATGTCTTCAAGTTTCTAACCTGTTCCTTCCCAAATTACCCTGCACCAGGATTCAGTCAGTGATGGAGATTTTGTTTGTGTCTTGTGTGTGCCTGTTCTCCCTGTTTCTTGTTCCAGTGCCCGCCGACATACACAATCGGAACCTCACCGAGCAAAGGGGGAATGTGTAGAACCTTGTCAAAACAAGAACACACACACGCAACCATTAACAGGACAGCACATTCCTGAGGAACTCCCCTCTTTTCATTATCTGTGGTCGTAAAATTAATTAACGACCAGCACCACGCTCAAACATCCTGTTCTGCTCTCTTTAACATCTCATGAGACCCCTAAAACAAGGATAGATTTGACTTCACGATTGTTTCTTATCACTTAAGCATAATTCAACCAGAAACAGGATAAAAACATTGGTATCTGGACACGACCTCCTGACTGCTTAACATGTAATTCAATGATTTTATCAACCAGGAAAGACATTTTTACAACAGACGTCCGAGCTAAGAAAATCACCAGATCTCCACAAAAGTGACATTCCCATGACCTCCTGTTTCTCCCCAGAAGAAAAACACGCCTTTTCTTCTTATGGGCAGAACATAGAAAATCAGACCTTTTTATAAGTGTTCACAAAGGACAAATAATAATTGTTGCTGCTACCAAAAGCGATTTATATATATATATATATATATATATATATATATATATATATATATAGTGTGACGAGTGTCCCGAGTACTCATCAGCGTTGCCCTGGAGACGAAGGAGAAACACCTGCACCTCCTCATCACGGCGGGATCGGCCACACCTGAGGCTCGTTTGCCCGTGGCGAGATAAGCTGTGTGAGGCTTTATGACAGGGAGAGACATCTCCGAAGAAGCTGAGAACTAATGCGCTCTACTCTTCTTGATTTCAGAGCCCAGCGAGTGACCGATCCTGCCCTGCCACAAGCACCGCACCGACGCACCGCACAAGGGAAGAAATCAAGCCACGAGGAGCTCCGCCGGACCTCAGCCACCCCTTTTAACCAACACTCCCACACTTTGTTAAATAAATCCACCCTCCGGGGTATTTATTTTGAGCTCTCCTTGTTGCGTGATTCTTCCACCCTGCCACAGTTGTAGAGAATGCGGGCAGATTAAGGAAGTTTTCACCAACAAGTGATCTCCACCGGTTCTCAAGATCTTTTTCCCTCTGTTTTTTTTTTTTTTTTTCTCTTCAGAAAGGCGAGTACTCCTTCCCCCAGCGATGGAAGAGCTACTTCGCCAGCTTGCGGAGGTCAGCCTGCGCCAACACCAAATAGTCGAACATCTCGCCACTCGACAGGGCCAGGCTGACCAGGAAATTGCCGTACTTCGCACAGCCGCCCGCCAGCGCGTTCCATTACCGGATCCCCGGGTGCAAGCCGCGCAGCTGCTGCCCAAGATGACGGCGCATGACGATGTTGAGGCATACTTACAAATGTTCGAGAACACCGCCACCACCGAGGGCTGGGATCCAGAAGACTGGGCACAGGCACTAGCCCCACTCCTCACCGGTGAGCCCCAACGAGCCTTCTTCAGTTTGCCCATGTCCACCGCGGAGAGGTACGCTGAGGTGAAGAGGGAAATACTGGCTCGTGTGGGACTATCTCCCGTCTGCGCGGCCCAACAGTTCAGTGATTGGACGTACCAGCCCCTGAACTTACCAGGCTCGCTCAGCATTGGTTGATGGTGGGTTCTCCCACGGCAGCTCAGGTAACGGAACGCGTCATCATCGATCGCCTCCTCCGCGCCCTGCCCCATGCATATCGACAGGCCGTCGGTATGAGGAACCCCACCACCGTCCTGGAAGTAGTGGAGGCAATCGAGCTGGCCGAGGCGGTCCAACGACGCGAAGCTGGGGAGCGAGTACCGCCTTTTCCCCGGAGGGTGGCTCCAGAGCAACGCGCGCCGGAGGGCATCTCACAGCCAATAGACAGGACGGCGGCCCCCAAACCCTTGGATGAGTCTATGCCCACAGCACCTTCATCGCCTAAAGCTCGGCCTTGGTTGGCAGGCTGTGTGTTGAGATCAAGATTAATGGCCGGCCCTTTAAAGCGGTGCTCGATACGGGCAGCGCCGTCAGTCTCGTCAGGGCAGGGAGCCTCCCTCCCCGCCACGAGTCTAAAGGGGTGCTTCCCGTTACCTGCACCCACGGAGACACGCGGGAAGTCCCCATTCGACGCGTCTCCATCTCCGCGTCCTCCGGTACCTGCCCCATTGAAGTGGGCCTCGTGAAAGGCCTGCCAGTGAACGTACTCCTGGGACGAGACTGGCCGGGTTTTGATACCCTGTTGAGCACCGTCACACAGCCTGCCAGCCCAAGAGGGGGCCGCCGTGGACGGCAGCCAGCGAAGAGGCCCAACCGCCGCCCCGTTCTCCTGGCCTCCGAGAGTGGGAAAGAAGGAGAGTCCCCCTCTCAAAGTCCTAACCTCTTTTATGATGTGTATCAGCAGGTGGCTGGAGGGGACTCATTCGGCCGGGCTCAGCGAGAGGACGACCGGCTGAAACACTGTTGGACCCAGGTGTGTGTCTTAGAGGGAAAAGACACCCGGCCAAAGCCCCATCCTCTCCCCCACTTTGTCGTGGAGAACGGCCTGCACTACTGTGTCGCCCAGCGCAGGGGGGAGGAAAAAAAATTGCTGGTGGTTCCGCGCACGAAGACCGAGACGGTCCTGCACTTGGCGCACGCTCACCCGTTGGCGGGACACCTCGGCGTGACGAACACCACCTAGCGCATCCGGGACTGATTCCACTGGCCCGGCCTGGAGGCCGAGGTAAAGCGCTTCTGCCAAGCGTGTCCCACGTGCCAGAAGACGTCGCCTAAGCCACCTCCCCCCTCGCCACTCATCCCATTGCCCATTATTGAGGTGCCCTTCAAGCGCATCGGGATGGATCTGGTGGGGCCGTTGCCGAAATCTGCCCGGGGACATGAACATATCCTGGTCGTCGTTGATTACGCCGCCCAGGACCCCGAAGCAATCCCACTCAGAAAAGCCACGGCCAAGTCCATTGCCCACAAGCTCTTCTTGCTGTTCAGCCGGGTCGGCATTCTGACGGAGATCCTGACCGATCAGGGAACGCCGTTTATGTCCCGGCTAATGGCTGACCTCTGCTGGCTGCTCCGGGTAAAGCACCTGCGGACCACCATACACCATCCCCAGACAGACAGGCTCGTGGAGAGGTTCAACCAGACCCTCAAACACATGCTGCGGAGGGTGGCAGCAGAAGACCGGCGGGATTGGGATCAGATGCTCCCCTATGTCCTCTTCGGGATACGGGAGGTTCCACAGGCCTCAACAGGCTTTACACCATTCGAGCTCCTCTTTGGACGACAACCTCGGGGACTGCTCGACATTGCTAAGGAAGCTTGGGAGCAACAGCAGCCCACCCCACACCGGTCCCTCGTCGAGCATGTTGCCAAGATGAGGCAACGGATCGACCGGGTCATGCCATTAGTCCGGGAACACCTGGCCAAAGCCCAGCAGGCCCAACAACGCTACTATAACCATGCAGCTCAGCCCCGGGAGTTCCAGACAGGCGATCAAGTCATGCTTTTGGTCCCCACCTCCACCTGTAAATTCCTGGCCACCTGGCAGGGGCCGTACACTGTGGTGGAAAGAGTGGGACCGGTGACCTACCGTATGCGCCAACCCGGAAGATGGAGCCCACAGCAATTATATCATGTCAACCTGTTGAAGAAGTGGGTGGGGACCCAAGAGCAAACCGTCGCCTTTACCACCGGCGAGCCCGTCTTGGTAGATACCAACCCCGATCTGTCGGCGGCGCAGAAGGCTGAGCTGCAACACCTGGTCGGTCAGTTCTCGGATGTGTTCTCCGCTGTCCCCGGCAAGACCCAGGTACTTCAGCACGACATCAAAACGCCGCCAGGAGTCATCAGTAAGCAACGGCCCTACAGCATCCCAGAGGATCGTCGGCAGGCTATTGAGGAGGAAGTTCAGCAGATGCTTAAGTTGGAGTGATTGAACCATCACGTAGCCCGTGGTCCAGCCCAATTGTCCTGGTCCCGAAGCCAGATGGCACCCTCCGCTTCTGTAATGATTTTTGGCGCCTCAACGAAATCTCAGAATTCAACGGCTACCCAATGCCCCGAGTGGATGAACTTCTGGATCGGTTGGGAAGGGCCCGGTATATTTCAACGCTGGATTTGACCAAAGGATACTGGCAGGTACCCCTCACCGATAGTGCCAAGCCCAAAACGGCCTTTTCAACACCTAGTGGCCACTGGCAGTACCGGACCCTTCCCTTTGGCCTTCACGGGGCACCGGCCACCTTCCAGCGACTGATGGACATTATTCTTCGCCCTCACCAACAATATGCTTCCGCATATCTGGATGATGTCGTCGTCCACTCAGAGCGTTGGGAGGACCATCTAGACCGTCTCCGGAGGGTGCTCATGGATCTTCGAAGGGCTGGACTCACTGCCAACCCTCACAAATGCCACCTAGCGCTCTTCGAGGCCCAGTACCTGGGGTTCCAGGTTGGTTGGGGGCCTCATCAAGCCGCAGCAGAAGAAGGTGGAGGCCGTCCGTGCTGCCCCTAGACCGGCCACAAAGACCCAGGTACGAGCGTTCTTAGGGTTGGCGGGTTATTATCGTTACTTCATCCCTGACTTTTCCTCCTTAGCCGCCCCTCTGACAGACCTTACCAGGAAGGGGCAGCCAGAATGTATCATCTGGAATCCAGAAACGGAGGAGGCGTTCCAGAGGATTAAGCACGCGTTAACGGAGGAACCAGTCCTGCGGGCCCCGGACTTCGGCTGCCCCTTCCTGCTTCAGATGGATGCATCTGAGACAGGGTTGGGAGCCGTCCTGTCCCAAGTCCAGGAAGGTGAGGAACACCCTGTCTTGTATATCAGCAGGAAGCTGACCAAGGCTGTGAGAAACTACGCCACCGTGGAGAGAGAGGCTCTGGCGATAAAATGGGCAGTCCTGGAGCTGCGTTATTACCTGTTGGGCCGGAGATTTACCCTCCTGAAGGACCATGCGCCCCTCCAGTGGATGGCCAAGGCGAAAGACACCAACGCCCGGGTGACGTGGTGGTTCCTCGCGCTCCAGGACTTTTGCTTTGTCGTCCGTCACCGAGCCGGAGCCTCCAACGCGAACGCCGACAGACTCTCTCGGATCTGGTCAGCCAGCACAGGTCTGTCAGGGGTCACTCAGAGAATGCACATCAGTTCTCAGCATCTAGGAGACCAGTCTCATCCTGTGTGAGCCTCACACGGCTTATATGGCCGCGGGCTAATTGGCCACAGGTGTGGCCGATCCAGCCGTGATGAGAGAGTACAGGTGTCTCGCTTCCTTCTCCAGGGCAATGCTGATGAGTACTCGGGATGCTCGTCAAAATTAAGTTTTAATATGTTTTTCCGGTAGGAAATTTACAAAATATCTTCATGGAATATGATCTTTACTTAATATCTAATGATTTTTGGCATAAAAGAAAAATCTATAATTTTGACCCATACAAGGTATTTTTGGCTATTTCTACAAATATACCCCAGCGACTTAAGACTGATTTTGTGGTCCAGGGTCACATATAACAGACACACACATACAGTATTTAGAAAATATTTACATATATTTACATGCATATATTTATAAAATTGATATTATATGTAAATATATTTAATATATAAACATAACATTTTTTTATGCCTTTGTCAGCTTCCTGCTAATAAATAAGACAGGATGTTCCACACCCTCCTGGGGCAGGATGGCTCCCAATCCTGTCTCGGACGCGTCCGTCTGCAGCAGGAAGGGGCAGCCGAAATCGGGGGCGTGGAGGACCGGTTTTTCTCCGTTAGAGCCTGCTTGATCCTCTGGAAAGCCTCCTCTGCCTCTGGACTCCAGGTCACGCGTTCAGGCTTCCCCTTCCTGGTTAGGTCTGTCAAGGGGGAGGCTAGAGAGGAGAAGTCAGGGATGAAGCAGCGATAATACCCTGCCAACCCTAAAAAGGCCCGTATCTGAGACTTGTGCCGGGTCTTGGGGCGGCGCGGACGGCCTCCAGCTTCTTCTCCTGCGGCTTGATGAGGCCCCGTCCAACTTGGAAGCCCAGGTACTTTGCCTCAAAGAGGGCCAGGTGACACTTGCGAGGGTTGGCGGTGAGTCCAGCCCTTCGAAGATCCGTGAGAACCCTCCGCAGACGGTCCAGGTGGTCTTCCCAATGCTCCGAATGGATGACCACATCATCCAGGTACGCCGCCGCATACTGCTGGTGCGTACCTGGAAGGATGATGTCCATGAGCCTCTGGAACGTGGCTGGCGCCCCGTGCAGGCCGAAAGGAAGGGTCCGATATTGCCAGTGGCCAGTTGGGGTCGAAAAGGCGGTCTTCGCTTTGGCCTTTTCGGTAAGCGGCACCTGCCAGTAGCCCTTCGTTAGGTCTAAGTTGGAAATATACCGGGCCCTTCCCAGGCGATCCAGAAGCTCATCCACCCGGGGCATTGGGTAACTGTCGAATTCAGAGACTTCGTTGAGGCGCCGAAAGTCGTTGCAGAAGCGGAGGGTGCCCTCTGGCTTCGGGACTAGGACGATCGGACTGTACCATGGGCTGCGAGATGGTTCGATCACCCCCAACTTCAACATCTGCTGTATTTCCTCCTCAATAGCCTGCCGACGAGCCTCTGGGATACGATAGGGCCGTTGCTTTACGATGACTCCTGGCGGTGTTTTGATGTCGTGCTGCACTAGACAGGTTTGCTCGGGGACTGTAGAGAACACATCCGAGAACTGACTCAGCCTTCTGCGCCACCGACAGACCGGGGTTGGTGTCCACCAAAACGGGCTCCATGGTGGCAAGGGCTACGGTCTGTTCTCTGGTCCCCACCCACTTCTTCAGTAAGTTTATGTGGTACAGCTGCTCGGGGCTCCGTCTTCCTGGCTGCCGTACTCGGTATGGAAACGGTCGCGTATGCGCTGGGTGGTACTGGCCGCGCCAAGGTGTCCTGCCAGTGGATGCGCATGTGCGATTTCCTGGTCAGCCTGGCTCTGGTGCGCGGCTAGATGCTCCACAATCTGATGTTGGTGCAGGCTGACCTCCGTTGATTGCCGGAGAAGCTCTTCCATCCTGAGGGGAGGAGTAACCGCCTGTCTGGAAGAGACGAGAAAAAAAAAACTTGAAAAACGGAGATCACTTGTCAGCGGAAACTTCCGCTTAATATGTCCGCATTCTCCACCACTGTGGCGGGGTGGAAGAATCACGCGACAAGGAGAGCTCAAATAAATACCCCGGAGGGTGGATTTATTAAGAGAGAAGGGGTGCAGAGTGAAGTGTGGATCGCTGAGCTGGTGCGGTGCTCTCCGTGGGTGATTTCCAGAAGGCAGTGAGTCGGTGTTGTGCTCGTGGCAGAGGCTGGATGTGTGGCCGATCCAGCCGTGATGAGCAAGTACAGGTGTCTCGCTTCCTTCTCCAGGGCAACGCTGATGAGCACTCGTCACAATATACACACACACAATATATAAAAAGTCGTGACGTATTGTCAAGTATGGTGACCCATACTCGAAATTGGTGCTCTGCGTTTAACCCATCCAAGTGCACACACACAGCAGTGAGTAGTGAACAAATGCGCACACACACACACCCGGAGCAGTGGGCAGCCATTTATGCTGCGGCGCCCGGGGAGCAGTTGGGGGTTCGGTGCCTTGCTCAAGGGCACCTCAGTTGTGGTATTGAGGGTGGAGAGAGCGCTGGACATTCACTCCCCCCACCTACAATCCCTGCCGGCCGGGGACTCGAACCCGCAACCTTTCGATTACGAGTCCAATTCTCTAACCATTAGGCCACGACTTCCCCTATATAGACAATATATATTAAGGTTGTATGTTTATTTTATGTCTTTCATATGCTTGGTGTGATTATTTAGAAGGTAGGATGTTAATCGATGCATTATCCCATGTAGTATATAAAATTAAGGTATGTACATTGTGTATGCCAAATACCTGTTGTTTGATTTTGAATGAAAGCTAGTTGCGTCAACGATAACTTGGGGTGAATGAAAGTTGACTTTTCTCATCATAATGTATGATTAAAACACTAGGATATGTTCTTCATTTTATGAAATAATTCAGCAAAGGATTTACGCACGGAAAACTGAGCCGTGCGGGGCGGGGCTCCGCCCCAAAAGAAACACTTGTGATTGGATCAAACAGAAAAAGGGGCAGACTGAAATCAGCCCGATAAAGACAGACACCCAGCTTTGATGTGCGGTTGTTGCTTGCTTGCTCGCGCGCTGCTTGCTCGCGCGCTGCTTGAAAACCTTGGCTTTGTCTCATTGAGTTGCGCCAAAGCGCTCCCAGCCATTAACATCTGGCCAAGCATTGAACAACTATCAATACTTAGTCAAACTTTTGACGAAGCCCTTGAAAGTCTGAAGCTACGCGAAAGGAACTCAAGGAAGAACTTTGAGCGTCATCACGTCACAAAGAAGCCAACCAACCACCGAAGGGCATTCCTTGAAACGCGTCAGATGACGACACATCAGCAGCCAATCAGTCGGAGGTTCCCTCAGACCCCTCGGAGACTACGTGGAAACACCTGATCAGCTGTCAAACTCAACTAAAGCAAGTAATCAAACAATTCTCCATTACCTAGTTAATTCTGTATTACTGTGGCCATGGGAATAAACTGAATTGTTAAGAGATACTGATTTTAATGCTTGCTGGACAAGTCGTTAAGGAGGTATCGTTAATAAGGTATAAGTTGGACGTTTTGATTAATATAATTAATCATATAAATATCGAATCGATACGACTCGATTTCCAAAAGCTAAAATTAAAATAATAGTTCTAAAATTATTACATTTAGGCAAGATGTTCAAAACAGAAGATATAAATTGTTCATCATCTATTTTGGGAGCATATATATTAACAAACAGCATTGGTGTGTTATAGAGTGTCCCCACTACTATAACGTAACGTCCATTGGAGTCAGATATAACTTTTGTTGCAGTAAATTGTATACCCTTATTTATGAGGATTGCTGTACCTCTAGATTTAAAATTAAAGTTTGAATGAAAGACTTGATCCACCCATCTTCGTCTTAATCGGTTCTGGTCTTGGTTCCTTAAATGCGTTTCTTGTAAGAACGCAATATCAGCTCCCAATCTCCCAAGATTCGCCAATACGTTTCCCCATTTTATAGCTCCATTGAGCCCTTTACAATTCCATGAAATAAACTGAACATGATTTTTCTTATCAGCATTTACTTTCCTGCAAGTCATGATCAGAGTTTTGAGAAATATTGTGGGAATCAGCATTTAAAGTAGAAAGGGAAAAAAAAAGTGCCAATATTTGTTTTCTTGGCAGCCAGAAAACTTGAACAATTTGAACAATAGCTCAATTTACCTTTCTTTGATTGAAAGTCACAAAAAAAGAACAGAGCAAGTTTAGAAAACCCTTTTTACCCATGAAATCAACAAAAAGGATAGTAAACCGTCTGACTTACCACTTAGCTCCTTTCTAAAAACATTATAGAACAACTACTCTATAGACCAATTACACAATTGTATTTCTTTCACTTTAACATTATAGGTGCGTTTTTTTCCGTTAGAAGAACCGGATATTTACTAATAACCAGAAATTTGTTTAAATTATTCTGTCCAAACATGTTGGAGATGATAACAGACACCGCATCTCCGCTTAAAAAGATAATCAGTCCGTACAGTTCGGCCATCTAGGTTTGAGACTTTTCCAGAAATTTCTCAGCCTCGCTAGGGTGTTCGAACATGTACCTGATTCCGTACACAGTGATTGTCAGTCTGGCTGGATAGAACAAACTGTAATTTATCCCGGCGGCTCGCAGCTTGGCTTTCACTGGATTGAACGCAGCGCAAAGTTTGCCAACCTCTGGACTCACATCGGGGAAGATATGAAAAGAGGATCCTTTGTAGTAGAGACAGCCTTTATTTCTGGATAACTTAAGAATTTTTTCTTTGTCCGTGTAGTAGTGGAAGCGAGCAATTAAAGCCCGGGGCCTCTCTCCCAATTTCGGTTTTTTACGCGGGAGTCCTGTGCACGATCTACAGTCATACTGGAATCCCCCAAGTCATCGGCTCCGAATAACTCCAGTAGCAGGGCTTTGATGAATCGAGAAGGATTTCCAGCCTCCACTCCTTCTGGAATCCTGACGAACCTTAAATTCTGTCTCTGGCTACGATTCTCCAAATCCATAAATTTCTCCTGCATTTTCTTGTGTTCTTTAGCCATGCGTTCATGAGACTGTTCAAGTACTGTTACTCTGTCCATCGTATCACTCAGGGTTTTCCCCATCTCCGTGCACTCATTCGCCGATTCGGCCTGCGCTTTGTGTAAGGCAGACAGCTCTGGGAAGATTTCCTCTCGTAATGCACGCAGGTCCTCTTTCATCTTCTCTCGATTCTTTTGCATCTCCAGATGAAGGTTTTCCATTTGCGATTTAATGTCTTTAATCACGGCCTCTCGATGCATATGTAGTTCCGCTCTGAGTGTACTCAACGAAATAGGAGAATCGCCATTGTTTTCTTCCATTTTTCTTTCACTGCTTTCTGATTTTGTATTATGCTGCATTGTCGACGTAATTTTGTTTGCACGAGCTCGGTTTCATGTTGAAAAGTTCGTTTTTATAATTATTTGACAGAACTGTGAAGGCTTTGCTTGGTAGATTAGTCTATTTAGCAATAATTGGTTGTTTATTTGAGGAGCTCCCTTCTGTGCTGATCACTCCATGCGGGCGGAAGCGGAAGTCCAAATCTCCCTTTTCTGTCAAAGATACTAGAAAAGGTAGTATTCTAACAATTATATTCCTTCTTAGAGAAAAATGGTATCTGTGAGGAATTCCAGTCAGGATTTAGACTGTATCATAGTACTGAAACTGCTCTCATTAGAGTTACAAATGACCTGCTTCTATCATCTGATCGTGGTTGTATCTCTTTATTAGTTCTACTGGATCTTAACACTGCGTTCGACACTATCAACCACAACATTCTTTTAAATAAACTAGAACACTTTGTTGGCATTAGTGGAAGTGCCTTAGCATGGTTCAAATAGTACTTATCTGACCGCCATCAGTTCGTAGCAGTGAATGAAGAGGTATCATATCGATGAAAAGTGAAGTATGGAGTACCTCAAGGCTCAGTACTAGGGCCGTTACTTTTCACGCTTTACATGTTACCCTTGGGAGATATTATCAGGAGACATGGTGTTAGCTTTCACTGTTATGCTGATGATACTCAGCTCTATATTTCTTCGCGGCCCGGTGAAACACACCAAATTGAGAAACTAACGGAATGGATAGTCGATATAAAAAACTGGATGACGAGTAACTTCTTACTGCTAAATTCTGAAAAAACAGAGGTGTTAATTATCGAACCCAAAAACCCAACATGTAATAATCTAGAACACTATCTAATACTTGACGGCTGCTCTGTCAATTCTTCTTCATCAGTTAGGAACCTAGGTGTGCTGTTTGATAGCAATCTTTCATTTGAAAGCCATGTTTCTAGCATCTGTAAAACGGATTTTCTATCTCAAAAACATATCTAAATTGCGACCTATGCTCCCAACGTCAAATGCAGAAATGCTAATTCATGTGTTTATGACCTCAAGGTTAGACTATTGTAATACTTTACTGGGTGGTTGTTCTGCACGCTTGATCAACAAACTACAGTTGGTCCAAAATGCAGCAGCTAGAGTCCTTACTAGAACCAGGAAGTATGACCATATTAGCCCGGTTCTGTCAACACTGCACTGGCTCCCTATCAAACATTGTATAGATTTTAAAATCTTGTTAATTACTTATAAAGCCCTGAATGGCTTAGCTCCTCAGTACTTGAGCGAGCTCTTATCACATTATAGTCCTCCATGTCCGCTGCGTTCTCAAAACTCTGGCCATTTGATAATACCTAGAATATCAAAATCGACTGCGGGAGGCAGATCCTTTTCCTATTTAGCACCCAAACTCTGGAATAATCTACCTGACACTGTTCGGGAGGCAGACACACTCTGTCAGTTTAAATCTAGATTAAAGACACATTTCTTTAACCTGACTTACACATAACACACTAATACACTTCTATTATTCAAATCTGTTAAAGGATTGTTAGGCTGCATTAATTAGATCAACCGGAACCGGGAACACTCCTCATAACACACAATGTACTCTTTACATCGTAAGAAGAATGGCATCTACGCTAATATTTGTCTGTTTCTTTCTTATTCTATTTCTCAGTCCGTGTCTGGATCAGATGGTGGATTGGCGCCGGGAGATGATGTCTGCCCTGATCGTTGGCGGAGGCTGGACACCTGGATAAGCCCCGGGGACATATCCCCAGTGAAGACCTCGACTTAAAATACAATAAAAATAAAAATAACACAAATAACTAAAAATATAATAAAATACCTAACTACATAATACTATTATTGTTAGAAATTGCAACAATATAAAAATAGAAATATAATACATTAGTATACATAAGTAAAAAATAATTAAACAATAATATCCTGGCCAGTTCTCTGGCCCCCTGACTGAGCCTGGTTTCTCCCAAGGTTTTTTTTCTCCATTCTGTCACAGATGGAGTTTTGGTTCCTTGCCACTGTCGCCTCTGGCTTGCTCAGTTGGGGACACTTAATTTCTAGTGATTATCGTCAATTTGATTGCAAAGATACTATTTAAACTAAACTGAGCTAGACAATGACATCTCTGAATTCAATAATGAAATGCCTTTAACTGAAAATTGAGTGTTTAATCTTATTGTTATACATTACTGACACTCTATCCTCCAATTTGATACTGTTAAGTGCTTTGGCACAATCTGTATTGTTAAAAGAGCTATATAAATAAAGGTGACTTGAATTGACTTGGTGTGAATACGGAGAACCAATTCTTTTTTCCAGTTTACCATGTAGTCAAAGCTGAAGCCCTGTTGGATTGTTTGTCCTATGTGTGACCTGATGTGCTGTCAAGAGAGAAATTCATTTTATTGAAAATTATAGTTCTATTTTTATTGTAATAAAGAAATCTTTTGTACTTTGACTAGATTCCTGTGTCTCCAGTCATTTTCATTCTGCCTCGGGGTGGGGAACCTGTGCGTAGCCTTATGGGTAAATTCCTTGGGTGAGACTCCCGGGTCGGCGCAGTCGGGTGTTTAATTTTGGGTTGGTTTATATTCTAATTTAGACCTTGCTTTGGGCCCCATCGTCTGGTCACACATAAAAAGGGCATTAAAGTGTGCGAGACGTGAATTTAAATTGTATTTATTTACAGAGGTATATTATGTCCCACTTCACACTTCTCTAGTAAGTTTCATCTGTGTGAAGACACTGCGTAGTGCAAATCTGTGAATGAATGTTCTGAAGTGAAATAAACTTTAATGGATTTAGCTGCTCAGGGAGTAGGGAGCAACTAACACTGTGTATCAATCGGAACACAGTTCATGCATGTAGCTCTCTTCTAACGAGCTGGTTATCTGATTCAGGTGTGTTAACTAAGCGAGACATGCAAAATATGCAGAGCGGGGGGCATGAGGACTGGAATTGGGATCCGCTGGGCTACATCATGTGTCATTCACTGGTGTGAAAACTTTATAGCACAGTTAGTAAAAGTACTACAATACCAGGAAGGAAGATGGGGTTGTTGATATTTGCCTGCCATTCTTGCTTTGTCTGCACAGCGGGCGGGAACGCACTGATGACGTATCGTGTCTGCGCGAACAAGGTGCGCAGAGGTATGCAAATACATATGTTGACAGACAGGTAGGAAAGCCAATTAAAATGCTCGGACCGAGCGTTTTGATTGGACAAACTTTTCTTGGTCCTACACCTTCAACAGAATATATAAATACATATAAATACATTTAGACCACTTAACTTAATGATTGCTATCAGGATGTGAAGAGACTTTCAACCAGAATAACAAAAAATATTTCTGAAGACAATCGTCTATGGCACCTTTAATTTGACACTTTAGAAAGTTAATAATGTAGGAAGTTTCAGTATAGGGCCAGCGATGTCCTTATCATATCCTATTAACTAAAGATTTAAAATAATTTCGTTTTATTTTTATTTAGTTTCTGTTTTTGTTTGTTTTGATAGCAATCTGGCAACACTGCATCGCCGGCATTTAAACTGACAGTAATCAAAATAGCCCATGGATAGGTTATTGCTGACAGGGTAGCACATTCTGCAAACGCAAAACATATCACGATATTATCTGTCAGATATGTTATCAACGCTGTCTGAAGCGGTAGCATTTAACACTAGTACACAGATCTGTAGAAGTAGGTTACAGAATTAAATGAAAAATGCAAACACTAGCCATGAAAAAGTCTATGCTAAGTTATTCAGTATAGTAGTTATAGTAGTAGTAAATTTGGTGACACTTTAGAATAGGGAACACTTATTCACAATTAACTACGATTTTTCCCTAAATAAATTCCTAATTTGCTGCTTATTAATAGTTAGTAAGGTAGTTGTTAAGTTTAGGTATTGGGTAAGATTAGGGATGTAGAATAAGGTCACGTAGAATAATGCATTAATATATGGTTAATTACTACTAATAAATGGCTATCTGGTAATATGCATGCTAATAAGCAGCTAGTTAAGAGACCCTAAAATAAAGTGTTACCGTAAAATTTTCACAAATCATGCTATAAACATTCATAAGGGCACTAGACAAAGTTGTCAGCTATAAAGCAATGGTTATTAATACAAATTATAACACCATGTATTGTTGCGTAAATAATAAACAACTGATAAAATTATCCACCCCTAACTATAGTAAAGTATTAAAAAAAATTGATGCAGGGTATGATTAAAAAATGGTCATCCCTCTAAACAGAGAAAAGATTTCACAAACATCTACATTTCTGTCACTTTAAAGTGTTTATAGTGTATATGAGTTGTATCGATCGTAAAAATGCATGCATTTGCAGCGCACAGAAAAGGTTCAATAAAGTATTTTCTTTTGTTGTTATGGGCGCGTTTAAAGATTTCTTATGCATCTCACTATGTCGTGTATAAAATAATGTCTGTGTGCATGTGTGTAAAACAACAAACTGAAGTTTTATATTAATCATATGTAATTGTATATATGTTGTTGTGATTAATTGTGGCTAGAATAATAATGTAGCTGTAAAAATAGTTGCCTGCTGAAATTGAAATGTATATACATCTTCATGACTAGATAGACTGTAGATAGTTTGGCTGTGAGTTTGTGTTGAATCCTGTCAGATCGTCCATCCTTTGAGTAAAAACCTGTGCGGGTCGGCCAATCTGGTTTCATCTGTTAAAGTTCACCTTTTCAAATAACAATTGCGGTCCTGGACAGTGCATCTATACCTTACATATGCAGGTAAAAAAGGAATTTCTCCAGTTATTATTTACAAAAACAAGCTAACAAACTTCATAGCTAGAGTTAATGAAGCGGTCAGTGGAATCTTTCTGTCTCCAGCTAACCTCCGCCCAAAGAAAAATGTCACAATGTTTACTAACAGAAAAAGGGTCTATATAGGGGTTATTATAGCACCAACCGGACCTTTCTAATTTTCAAAGCCTGGCTACGGCCATGAAGCAATCTGGGAGAGACCATTTCAAAGTTACAAATAAATGTAAGAAATGTTGCTTGTGTGGCCGTAGCCATGGTTTGCTCGAGTCTCAGGTCCCTGCAGCAGGGATTGTAGGTGTGAATAACTAGCGCTCTTTCCACCCTCAATACCACGACTGAGGTGCCCTTGAGCAAGGCACCGAACCCCCAACTGCTCCTCGGGCGCCGCAGCATTGGCTGCCCACTGCTTCAGGTGTGTGTGTGTTCACGACTGTGTGTGTGCACTTGGATGGGTTAAATGCAGAGCACAAATTCCGAGTATGGGTCACTATACTTTTCACTTTCACTTTTGCTTTGCCATCTTGTCATAAAATATCAATAAAAATACAATTCTAATACACAATAAAACACATAGGATTCATGTTTTAGAAATTATAAGGAAAATGAATGAATAATACAATAATTAAATCAAATTAAATTAATAATTAAACCGGCGCATGGATAATGGATGGGTGATCTTTGCGAGCCATGGCGCGCCCTCTGTCGGCAGCCAGGAATATCTGCTTTTCGGCCGGGATGTTTGTTTGTGCTGGAGGAGGAGCATCGCGTGACATACACACTGACGGTCGAGGTTGCGGAAGTTACAGATTCTACACAACAAACGCTTGTTTCCTTGTTTTTTCCTTGTTTTTTTCGACTCTGATCTAATTATAATTGAGCTGATGGAGTCTCAGTGTAAAGAGGAACTCGTGTTGCACATCGTGGTGGTGGGATTTCACCATAAGAAGGGCTGTCAGGTAAGAGACTGTCCTCATGTTTGGTTCTAAATATGAATCTGTTTTAAACAGTAGTGTTTAACACTGTCACCCTTACATGAAAGTGTCTTTAACATTGCATCGTGTGTTATTTACCATGGTACTGTGATATACAGTGTAGAAAAAAGAGCAACTGGAGGACTACTGAATAATGAATGATTCTAAATAATAAACAACGCCTGTAATTCAGTACTGATGGTGACAAAGTGTGTGAGATCCAGCAGCCGGCTACTGCTATTTCTCTCCTCCAAAAAAGAAAATAAATAAATAAATCTTTCTATCATGCTTTTACAGGTGTTTTTTTTCTCCACAAAAGTTATTAAATTATTGAAATGAATGGCACTTATTGTTTGAGTATTTGTTTATTGGTATGTCCACTTACATGAAAAGACTTCAGTCATAAGTCATAGAGCAAAGATTGAGTCAGTGTGGAAAGAACTTGACTGGTCTGCAGAGAGCCAAGTCCTTGAGCCAAAAACTCATCATCAAACACCAATGAATTGTACATACACTATATTATATCTTCTTTAGAACAGAAAAAGGCACTTCCAAAACCATGGCAAAAAAATTGTATTTCCATCTCTGTTGTAACAGTTTTGGAAGTGTTTAAAATGACTGTACCCATGTACAAGTCATTGACTACGTTTACATGGACATCAATACTCTGATTTTAATATGATTAAGACAATACTCTGATTAAGAAGCTACCATGTAAACATAGATTTTTGATTACCTTAATCCGGCTAACGTCATAATCGAAGTAAACACAAATCAAATTAAGACGTGGAATATTCCTATTTTAGTCGCATTATTGAAGTGCAGTACAGACATGTACACACCTTAATCAAACTATTACCATTGTGTAGGACTTTTTGCTGCATTTTGCGACAGGATACACACATGGCAGTGGTCTATGAGGTGTGAAAGCTGCCACATCGAAGTTGAGGTCTGCATTCCCGCGGCTGTCTGACCAGAAATCTGACCCGACCAGATTTCTTGCGACGCGGGATTAAGTTCCTGAATAAAACGCGGCATTCGTTTAACATTTTGCTGTCAATAAAAGACTCTTGACAAGACGAAAAACAAATTTTCCCTGATAGCACACGTACATCTAGGAGACGTCTATTTGATGTCTGCATTTACATCTGCAAGATGTATTTTTTGGAGTGTTTGCTCGTCTGCGATACATCTATAGGACGTTTCCTTTTAGATGTCAAATAGATGTCTATTAGATGTCTCTAGGATGTTTATGATTTAGAATGTATGTAAAACTGACATCTGAAAGACGTCTGTCATACGTTTGTAGACAACAGATAGCTTTCCATATCTAGAGATCTTTAACAGACATCTTGCAGACGTACGTGTGCTATCTGGGTTGTGCAGACTACACTTTTATTTGTCAGCCTATCTCGCTTTCTTTCAGTAGAGGAAATTTAAATGTGTGATTCTGGAAACGAGATCTAAATTTAGCGGGAACAGTCGGGTTGGGAAGAAAATTATTTAAAGCGGACAAATTATTCAAAGGAAATATACTTAGTTTCATGATGTTCAAAATGTTATACAGCCTAAAACATTTTGTAATAAAAAAAAAAAAATGAAAGGTTCCTTACAACAGTCTCAGATGTTACATATTATTGAAGCCTTTGGGTTCAAAGGCTTTGACATTCTGAAAGTAAGTAAATAGGGACTTTATATTGCTGGAAAACATTCTAAAATTGGGATTACTGTGAATGGTTCTGGCATTGTGAAGATGAAAGTTAGTCAGAATACAAAGAAACAATAAGATAAAATCAAGATTAACATCATTGGGATGAAAATCTGACAAAGTAAATGATAGTTTCTCTAATTGGTTAGAATACATGAATACTAACATTGTAACTTCTGATCAAAAAGACACAGAGAAGAAAACACAGATGATACAGAATGCAGGAAAGTGGGCCTCTTTGGCTGGAGTTGAGAAACCCTGCTCTAAACAGTTAGCTACTTCAATTTAAAGATAAAGACTGTGATATCGATGTTGCCCACTAGAGGGAGCCATATGATAATGAATCATATAAGCATAAAGTTGGGTTTCTATTCCTTTGAATGGTAATAAATGCATTGATCTAGTTAATTTGTGTAAGTATGGTGTACTGACAGTAAACGTGAAACTGGAATAGGCAGTGATTTCAGCAACATAAGAGGTGCATGATGCGAATACAAAAAATGTTTTACAATGTGCTAACACAGACATTATAAGTAAATTGTATTAAATATTTAATCATACTCCGGCCACATACTATGAAGTGTGACCAATAAATGTAAGAAAGGAGTAAATGTAATAAGATGGCTAGTGGGGGTAGAATTAGAAAGCTGGCTGTCACTCAAATATATTTTTTACTTTGATCAAAACAGTGTCTGGATATTGTATGTAATTCATCATCTAAAAGTGGCTTCAAAAGATTGTGGTGATTTAATTACAAGCACAACAAATATGCTGTGGAGCATTAAGATAATTTCCGGTGATAGCACTTAAGGTTGTATGAAATTTAATATGGATAGGTTCAAATTATACTTGTATACACCTAAAAAGCTTCTGAAATGCTGTCAAACTTGATTAATTTTTGATCACTGAGAACAAAAAAGATTAACAATGTTGATTAGCTCTAGTTTTCAAAATATGGTATTGTGTCAGTATATACAACCCTTCACTTGTGAATAGCAGATGATAAGAGAGCATTAGAAGGAAGGACTCTAAGGCCTGTTTAGACCAGGGGTGCCCAAACTTGGTCCTGGAGAGGGCCGGTGTGTCCTGCAGAGTTTAGCCCCAACTTGCCTTACCACACCTGCCGGGCAGTTTCTAGCGTGCCTAGCAAGAGCTTGATTAGCTAGTTCAGGTGTGTCTAATTGGGGTTGTAGCGAAACTCTGCAGGACACCGGCCCTCCAGGACCAATTTTGGACACTGCTGGGTTAGACTAAACCAGGATTAGACCACATTTCAATTAGGACAAGAAATTTTTATAAATGTGCCTTAGAAAAAAAATAGTACTGATGTGCATCGAGACAATTCAAATACACTGATATATTTTAAGATGGGAAACCATGGGAATATTGGCTAAAATGTCTAAACTAAATTTTTGACTGGTTTTGGACAGTACTTCCTTTTTAGTCTAACCAAAGAATGATGCTGGTATTGTGTCATACATGATATGAATTGAGTTTTATTCCTATAAGTCGTTGATGATGTAATCATAAGAAAGCTTCTTAAACTTGTGCTTGCAGACTGTTGCTGGAAAAAGTGACAAGAGATGCTCCATTTAATGAATACAAGAAGCCCCACTCTGCACACTTTTTATGTCTCCCTTATCTGACGCACTCAGTTCAGTTCATGGAGCTCTCTTCTAAGAAGCTGATGAACTGAATCAGGTGTGTTAAGGGAGACATGCAAAATGTGCATAACGGGGTCCCCATGACCAAACTGTATTTTGAATTTTATTCTTAATATTTTTCTTAATATTTTAATCTAGTGTTGCGATAACCCAAAACTTCAAAGAAGTTGTTTAGTGATGATGAATTTAAAATGTTATAGACAACTTCTCACAACATACAATAACACAAAGCAATGCCAATTTATCATCACTATTGTACTTTAGGTACTTTATTCCTGAAAATGAGCAAGTAGTACAAACAGTGGCTTGAAATGATGACGATTACAAAAATAGGCAACAAGACTAAAAATAAATAAACAATTGCACTGGAAAAGAGACACAATAAAGTGGACAAATATGAGCTGTATTCTAAATGTTAATGGTTTTTAGTGAAAAATTTTAGTGAAATAATCCATTGTGTTTATCCTATAGGCCAAAAGTCACATTTTTAAGGGACATGGAAAAGTTTTGTGTCCTCCATGCATTTTTATGTTCTAAAGAAGAAATAAATAATAAAAAACATGTTTGGAACAACAAAGATCCCTGTTCCTTTAACACTTTGGTACTGTTCATTTTCAATTAATAAAAAAAGGGAAATTCAGAGTTCCGCCAGGTCTTGACTAGATCTCGTGCCTTGCGATATTACAATGTGTGAATATTTCTTGTCAAGGTGAAAATGTGTCCCGCGATATCAGCAAAGATTGTAGCTAAACATGTGACAAAGCTTGCGTTATTTCATTCTGAATTGTACCGTTATCTGTTGTTTCCAATAACGTGCATTGTTTCACTGTTACATGGGGCATCTTTCTGCAGCTCAGTCAACAAACTCAACTCTGCATATGCTAAGAGTTATATGATAAGTTTGGGTTAATTATAAAGTTAATCTATGGATGAAAGGTGCGCTGTTGAAAACATTTATAACACAAAATATTACATCAATATATTTCTAAATATGCAACCTGTCACAATCACTGGGCCGCTGGCGCCCTCTGTAGGCATTTTAATAATACATATTGTACTTAGGTTTGTATCTATGTATATTTCTTTATGTATTTTAACAGTGTTCAATGAAACCAAATGATTACTGGCTTTTGATGTTTTATTTAAACCAATTATTATTTCCTCATCGTTACATGTATTTAAGTCTATTTTTAAAGATTTGAAGTTTAAGCTACTGTTAATTTAATTTGATCTTTATTACATTAAAAAAAACAAATCATCAGTAGATTGTTCATTTAACAAAATAATCGTTAGAGACAGCCCAATTGAATATGTTTCCAAAATGCACTTAACAATCCTATTAAATTTCCTTCTCTTGACCAACATGATAAATAGACTCATCCATCTCCTGACCTAATATTCGCACATTTTATGGTCGACATGACTCAGCAGACAGGACTATGACTATGCTCACCATAACAGATTGTTAAGTAAAATTATTAACATATACCCAGCATATCAAAAGTAAAACCTCACAATGGCACATATCAGAATAATATGTTAAATAATTAATGAATTTATGTGCGAATTTGTGTCTGTAAGATGTTATTGTGAAAATACAATTAATTTTCAGCTGTGTTGGTGTATAATTTGTAATAAAATAATAATGTAAAATCGAAAATAATTAAATTGAACACTATTTGGGGTATTTGGCGTCAATTGTCTGTGGAGATGACGTACTTATCCACACGTACTTATCACGTGTCTGTTGAGGCGAACGTACTTATCACTCGTCTGTGTCACGAGTCCTGGCTGCAGTTCTTCCCCTCTCCACTAGAGGTCACCATCTCTCATTCGAGAGATGGTGACTGTGTTGCCGTCACTGTGTCTCGTATCCCATTGCTTTTCTGCTTTGTTTTTTGCCGTGTTGGCGTTTTTGTTTCGTTATTAAAGAGAGCCTTACCTGCACTTGGACCCTGACTTCGTCTTTCCACGGCGCTCCTCTTAGTGTTCCGTTACAGTCTGTGGAGGCGATTAAAAATGAAACACCCAAAACTGTATATAGCATCATCACGAAGACGAACTATGTTTATACGTGAAATTCTGAAGGGGGCGTCGTATGGAGACTTAATGACGTGTGCCATTAATCAATCAATGTTCTATAACGTGTGCTGGGAACATTTAAAGGATTATTCTAAAAGCAACTCATGTAAACACCTTAATCATAATGTTGTCTTATTCAGAATAAGGTAAATAATTAGATTACTGATGTCCATGTAAATGTACTCATTGGTTTTTGGTGATGAGTTTTTGTCTCAAAGTCTTAGCAGATTTAAAGTCATAGCAGAGGTGTTCAGCTGGGTTTCTGCAGACCAGTCAAGTTCTTCTACACTGACTGAATCAATAATTTCTTTTTGAGCCTTTCCTTATACGCAGAGGCATTGTCGTGTTAGAATAGAAAAGGGTCCTGTCCAAACTGTTGCTATAAAATTAGAAGCAAACAATTCCCTTAATATCATTACACTTAAACATTAAGATTTGCACTCATGCAAATTACTAAAATAGTCAAACCTGTTCATTAGAAGGGATGTCCCAATACCTTTAGCAATATAATATATTTGACAGTTAATTAAAAATTAAAGTTTCATACGCCTTAATTTGCCTCATTGTTGATTTTTCATTGTGTAGCTAATATTAGACTTGTAGCGAGAAAAATTATATCCGAAAAAAATGTGTAGGCTAAGTCTTTAATTCTGTAAAATTGCCTAAAAACATCTATAGATATAAAATACTTCAATCATATTACAATGTTAAAGTAGATAAAAGTGCGCTGTTAGGCATATAGAGAATGTGAAGCTGACGTCACGCCGCGTTGAATTCTGGGAAACTGCTCTGTTTATCCACCATACTGGGAGGATCGCGCTGTTACTCCACTATTGAGTTCAGGGCAGTATTTTGATTGTGGAAAATGTCACCATTGTATGTCATTCATGCTGCATCAAGAATTGCAAAGGTAACTCCGATCATCGTTCTGAGGGAAACCTGGACAATGCAGTGTATTTTTTCGCCTTTTCTATTGTCTAAAAACCCCAAGGGAAGCAGGTCACGGAGATGACAAGACGCTGGATAGTAAATCTATTAATAATGTCACCAATTAAACCCATTGCCTGTCACTCAATAAAAGAATCATATTGCTGCATGTTTTGATTTTGTTTGGTTTAATAATTAACATCATCTTCACAAGTATGACTCTCACTTGGCTTGTAAATTAGCAGAACTTGAACAGGGACTTTAAAACGCTCAACACAAATAACGCTTAATGTGGCTTAATTTACCAAGACAGTGATAAAGACAAAACTGTAAAGCATATACTACGTGCAGATATGCACATAAGCCCAAAATGTGAACGCAACACGTTTATTTACACGTTAAGCATTTTCCTCTCGTATAAAGAATGCTTAATGTACAGAGACAGTGATATTAAAAGACCACAAGGTCATTCTGTGTCAACTCAACCAGAGGTCCCCAGCTCAAATTTTTGATTTTGCTAATATTTTTTCTGAAGAAAGACAGATATGTACAGTGATGACAGCCAAAATATTAAATGTCATGGATGAATATTTACTGAGTAATCCATAATTTTGTTGAGGGGGGTCAAAATGGCAATTTTCACCTGAGATTCAGAGCCAATTACAAGGGGGTAAAAATGACTTCAGAAAGATGGCAGCATCATAATGTTATTTTTACACAGAGATTGGTGGGCCTGTTAGTAAAAACTGTTAAGTTTAGCAATCTTTGTTGCATTTTGTGCCAATGGTGACCATTCAAAAATGGGGAAACAGCACTTTTCAAGTTTTTTTCTCCAAAGTTTGCATGCCTGTAACTCAAGAAGTATAAAAGATATCTTGGTGCCCTTTTAGATATTGGGTCTTAACCTGTTAACCCGCACCATGACGCCAATGCTCTGAACACTCTTTGTTTGCAGGTGTCATTGTTTACGAATAGATTAAATGAAACGGGACAAAGTTAATCTTGACAAACTATATATCATTCTGAAGGTCTAAGCCTCAAGCATCGATGATAGATCGCTGTTTTTCAATGAAAAGCTTATAAGGAATGTATTTGCTAAATTTGTGTAAGCAGTACACATCAAAACATGCATAATAAAAAAGCAGTACGTACCATTATCATTGTAATAAGAGTGTTTGTTGCATTCAGTGAGGACATAATTACTGATTATAATAACTCATACAATCATTTTACATGTTGTCGCGTAAATATAACACCATGTCTGCTTTTGTGATCGTAGAAACGCCAAACAATCACTATTCTACACTACTCAAAACTTGTGTTTGATATTGTAGCAATATTCCTTAAATATCGAAGCGTACTTACAGGCTGTGAGTCACAAGCGCTAGACTGTCCTTGCGACGTTGGAATTTCCCTACTTTATAGTGTTCACAGCCATTCATAGTGTTCACATTGTAGGCTACTCTTCCAGGTTCAGGAAATAGTACTCTGTAAAACACACTTGAATATTTGCGTTGTACTGTTCTGGAACAGTGTTGTAAATATAACTTAACCACTGATTTCTAGTTGTATACTCATTTGGAAGGCCAAACGAAGTACTTTCGCTTTCACAACGAAACACACAGCATCTCCACGACATGGCGGCAGCAGCAACAATACTACAGCCAGAATAAAAGTTACATCTTCTTTCATTGCGTATACATTTGGGGGGTTTTAATGCAAATCTTCCCACACCGTAACGTAGACGTGTGGGCGTGTTTTAATGATCCGTTTTAGGGGGGCGTGGACGAGTCGTAACTTTTATAAAGAATATCTCTTTGGGTTTGATACTTTAATCTTAACATATAATTAAAAAAATTGCGTTAATATTGTGGCCTCATCTGCATGTCTTTTAGCATCACTGTCTTACTACATTAAACCAGCATGTTAAAATGCTACAAAATTGTTTAGGCTTTCAGGGATTTAATTTTAATTTTAGTTTTTAGTTGTCATTTGTTGAAATAAATATAAAATACAGTGTGCTTGTGTCTGTCTGCTGAATGTGACACAATCTCTGATTCTCCTCCATGGCCATGTAAAAATTAATATTTACAATGACAACAATTATACTTCGTCATTAGAATGTTTCCAACAAAGAAATGGATCGACTTCTGTCAGCTTGTTGGATATAATGTATTTAGGAGGGATAGAAATAAAGGTAGAGGGGGAGGTCTGTTGGTCTATGTTAAAGAGTCAATTAAATGTTGTCCTATTGAATGGTCACATGAAACGGAACTGGAATGAATTGGGTTGAGAGTATGGTTGTCACCAGAAATGTCTTTTAACCCTTTCAGTGGTGAGTTTAAAATATTGTAGCGGTCCCGCCATAGTGAGTTTTTTTAAGGCGACCGTTATTTTAGAACGTTTCCCTCTACTGTTTCCATGGCGATGCGTCATGCTAGTCACGTGACACACCGCAGCCACAATAACACTATGACAGATGGATCGCATTTATTTCGTTTTGTCCTTTTTTATTTAATATATTCACAGACTTGCTTACCATGTCATGGACAATCTGATATTCCGATTCACAAATATGTGTAAATGAGTGTGTTTTGTCATTTAAACACCTTTATAAATTATCTTCTTTGTCTCAGCTTAATGTTGTGTAATGGAAAGTGTGTTGATGCAAATTAAAGTTTCCTTTGTTCATTTATTCCTTTTTGAATTTGCATTACACTGAATAAGAAATCCATTACACTGAATGACGAAACTTCTACATCAGATAATATTTCAGGCAATCAAATGGCCACCTATTTCAAACAGTGGACTTGACCAGTAAAGTTAATCACAATTATTCACAACATCTACTTGTTTTTCAAAAAATCGAACATTAAATGTGTTTTTTGGCATTTCACTGAATGACGTGTGTTTTTGTAACCTATTATCACACCATGAAAATATGAAATGATCAAGTATTTAAGAGCAATAAACTCACTTTTCTGCAGCACCACATGGTCTTCCAGGTGCCATTTAATTATGTCACAGACTTGCGAATGACCATCAGTTTTTTTTATATGATTTCAGAATAACTTATCCTGTTACACTGAATGATCTCAGACAAACTGCATTTTCGGGACAAAAGTCCCCTGACCATTTAAATACATAAAAAAAACAATAAGACAGTCATTTTAATATAACACAGCCAATACTTACTAGAAAATGCCAAGACAACAAATATATTTTTTAACTTGGTATTTTATATGTTTATTTAAAGATGCATTGGTAAAATCAAAGTCCGGACCATTACGCTGAATGACAATTTTACTCTTTGGAACATTATTTACCCCATATTTTGACATTTTATTGCCACAAATTGTTACAAAAGTAGACAATTTGCTTGCATTTAAGATGTTTTTTTCTGCATTTAAAATGACCTTTGTAAATGTAATTTGATGCGGACACAAAAATGGTGACATCTCGTCTTTGACCCATGTATTTCTCACAAAAACCATCAGTGATTCCTCATCCTGATGTATTTGTTAAAGGAGAAAAGCTCAAGGTTGTTTCTGATTTTAAATAGTTAGGAGTAATTTTAGATTCCCAACTGACATTTCAAAAGCATGCCAAAAAGGTAGCTAAAATAATTAAATTTAATTTGGCTAACTTCAGGCATATAAGACCATGCTTAACAATAGAAGCAACAAAACTTTTCATGCACTTTATGATTTTTTTTCATATTACATATTGTTTTACTAGTTGGTCACAAGCAAGCACAACAGTTTTAAAATCAATTGAATCCCTTTACAAACAGTCACTTAAAATATTTGATCAGAGGACTAATAGTTATCATTATAATAGTTATCATTATTGCAATATAGTTCAAAAACATCATTTATTGAGTTTTGATGATATTAAACATTTGGTTGACGCTTGCTTGATTTTTAAAGATTTGAAATGGTTATGCACCTCTCCAACTATGCCAGTTTATAACGCAGAAGGATAATAATGGCCAAGTAACAAGAGCAACTACTAGAGGAGACTGTGCTGTACAGTTTAGGCGTACAACATTTGGACTTTCAATTAGAGCCATTAACTAGGTCTTTTCAATTAGAGCCATTAACTATTGGAATACTCTACCAACTGAATTAAGCAGTAGTACAAATGATTCAACATTTAAATATAAATTAAAGAAATTATTAAAAGCAAGTCATATTTGTAATCATGTGTATTTTTTTTCTTTCTTTCACTTTATGATACTGCCATTCTGCCGTACAAAGGCAAAAGACCATAACTTTGATTTTTTGTCGAAAATGAGTTGTTGATATTTTTGGGACATTCAAGACATCCCTTATCATGTACATAAGTATCCTGAGTCAATTTCGTTGTTTTTCCGAGAAAATAATGGGTCGTCTCAACCGTAACTTCAAAAACCCCGGAGAAACCAAGGCAGAACAAGGGTGGGCATTGTTTAGCCACGAGTCAATATGAAGTTACGGTTACAGCTTGGAGTTATACAGTGTTCTGCCTTTTTTTACTGTCCATTAAAGTCTGCTGCATTTTAATTACGGTGTAGACAAACGAATTAGATCGCGATCTACCAAACAGCTCCATATAACAAAGCACTGTAAAGACTAGACACCTTGGCAGCAATACATAATCGTAAATAACCTTTAAAAAAGTTTTTTTTCCTGTTTGTAATTATTCACCAGGCTGGCACTTCTAGTTGGATGCGTGTGGACTCGAATGCCGTGGCATGTAGCATGATCAATCATAAAATCAGAATTAGCCACCTCGTAAAATATGTACGAATTGCCATGAGATCGGGCTGGCTGGCCTAACAGTTCGCAATTAAATCCATATCCTACTTTTTCTTGTAACCCGATAAAATCACTCCATGGCACTGAACGTCGTTGGAGATGTTTAATCCACATGCATTTCTGAGCATACCTGCTTGCTGGCGTTCACATAAATCCACAAGTCGTTCTTTTAGGCTATTTCATTCAAGTCAATATAAGAAATTATGCTATGTCTAGCATTCTTTTATATTACTGAGCATAGCAAATAAATTGGTTGCAAAACTTGTAAAACGGTATCCATTCACATGTTTAACATTTAGTCTGCTTATTACCACACTGCTGGTGCCACAAGGGGCCAGTGTGTCTGTAATTCTAAAATTAAAACAGTCACATTGCTATATGCAATAGCCTTTATACAGGTGTTACTATAACGATTTTGTAAATGGTGATCAGCAACAAAATTGTTATAATGTGGAAGTTGCTGCCTTTTGTCTTGGTGTGACTTCTCACTTTTTTCATACAATGCAAAGGCAGAGTACATTAACTTCAAAATAGTGGTAAAAAGCAAGTTTGAGCTCACAATTGTTTTAATGTAGATAATTTTCATTACTAAAACTGTATTACTGTCCTACGTATTTGGCTGGACAAGTATAAAAGTTTAACGTCATTTTTCTCAGTTTCACACACTAGCGAGTTAAGGTATTTTGCCTTTGTAGGGCGGCATTGTTATCCTTAGTGTTATTGTATGTAATTAGGGGTTCAAGCACGTAGTGCTAAAACCCTGTTGTAATTGTTAGGATTTTTTAATATATTTTTTTTATTACTATTTTTATCCGGTAAAACTGATCGTGCAGCCCAAACCGTAAGGCCTAGAGAGCTGTAACTTGGTCAGATCGTAGTAGTATTGCTCGCTACTCACATCCAAAGGCTCGCCCCAGTCGGCCTAACGGGGGCGCTACAGCACAAAAAAACTAACATTTCAGACATTTTTGGCCATAGCTTGTACACCGTTTGCCGTTGACTCAAAAACTTTACATCGTTGCAATCCTTGGGTCAGCAAGAACAAAAGTGGAGACTGAAGAGATCACGTGACCCACCGGTAGCAATGGCGGTGTAGTTCGATTGCTCCCTGACTCGGCATCCTTAATCAGTTTTTTTCTCAGAGTAAACATTTGGTTAGTTTTTGACTGTTTTATAAAGGAGCTACGAATGAAGATGGCAAAACGTCAACTGACACTGGCTTCGCCAGAGAAATAGCAAGTTAAAGACCCTAATTATGTTCCTGAGGGGGAACTTCGCGCCATTGTTGCTGACGAGTTAAAGATGCACCTTAGTTTCATCATGGAACTGTTTAACCTGTTAACGTTTACCAGAGCGACGGCCCACTGAAGCGTTTTTTTCCCCACTAGTTTAATGTTTATGAATGAATTTAACGTGAAAGAATATCATTAATCTTGACAAACTATATATCATTCTGAAGGTCTAAGCCTCAAACATCGACGACAGATCGCTGTTTTCCGATGGAAAGCTTATAAGGAATCTATTTGCTACATTTGTGTAAGCAGTACACATCAAAACATGCAGAATAAAAAAGCAGTACGTACCAGATTCATTGTAATAACGAGTCACAAACGCGTCCACTGCTGAAATCCCAGTTTAGTTAGACAGGTAAGGGTCCACAGAACAACATCCCAGCGAAACAATAACGTTGTAATAAGGATGAATATTCCTTTGTTTACATTTAATTTCTTTGGGAGAGTTATTGTTCGCCTCCGTTATGGAATAAATTACGCTCAAAAACAGCGTCTTGGTGGTAAAAAAACAACACGGTGCTGTAGCATACAGTTTTACAAACAGATTGAGACCATCCACGGAAAAAAAGTCTCAGAAAAGCGGAATATAGTTTATTTGAATTTGGCTCTCTCTCCTGAAAGCGTGACGCACGCAGTGACGCAGCTGTCATCTGAGCGGGGCGTAATTTAGTGATCTGCTTTTTACATTAAAAAAAAAATTTTTTTTTTTTCTTCTACATTTTTTATGTGTATTGTGTGGGGAATGTGGCCATATCTGCATGATTATCATCTGTATGGACGCACATCAGCGTGTGATTACTGACTGTATGACCATGTCATGAATATGTATAATGACTAAAATAGTTTGTATAATTCTGCAATACTGCAATTCTGGTGGTTATTTTTCCTCAAAAAGGGGGGTGGGGGGACTATAAATATTTTCAGACAAAATATTGCAGGAATCTCATTTTTCATGGTATCTTTTTCAAATTTGAAATATAAACTCATGAGACACGTGGCTTTCAACCCATTATTTTTCTGAATTGCTCCAGGACTTATTTCATGTATTTGTATATGAAATAAAAAAACATTCAGTGTGGAAAAACATTTTTCAAGGCACGTCAGTGTCTATAACTTTTTATCTTTTTGAGCATTATCAACTCTGGATAATGGATAGTAAAGCCTAGAGTGTCTTCTTTCCAAAGATACCTAATTTGTTTGTGTAGCACACTTTGTCAGGAACTGTTACCATTTTAATTTAGGTAGGTTATTTTCACCTGTGAGGCCCCAAATGGGGGGTGGGTTAAACCTCTATATCTACAACAAAATGTGTTTGCATGTGTGGAAGTATGATTACTTTGCATTAACTGTTATATTTAAGCCCTTTCATTTCAGGTTGAGTATGTGTGTGTTGCAATATTCTTCATCATGGATGTGTTGTAATGTCAGTCCAAAATTTCAGGTTGACCTAGATCATATCAGCTTAGATGCAATAAAGTCCCTAAAGTGCTTGAACCCCGATAATTGCTGCTTGCAGCTATATTTGTAAATGTTATTGTATGTTTATGTGTCATAATTTACTGTATTTTAGATTTTTTGGTTGCCTTTTTAAAATCTGGCAAGGGGCAACAGATGAAAATTAGTCATTGGGGCTAACTCTAGCTTATTTACTGTGTTTTACTGTTGATTAATGAGCGCTGTCCCTGTTAAAAAAACAAAACAAAAAAACACTTAATTTGGATAATCTATCCTATCATGGCTGAAGCAGCAGCGAGCGTCCAGCGGGCGACACATGCTTCATGCTAATCAGATCAAAGTAAATTAAATTCTACAAATCTTAAGAGGGGAAAAAAATATGCAAAGCGATAAAATAGCTTCTATTCCCTGCAAACGATCTAATGAAGAATGTGAATATTTAACTTAAAGGAAAAATCTAAACAAAAGATAAGCAGGTATCCATATTAATTTCAGTATTTGTATAAGAGGGTGATCCTCTCAAAATGGTGGCGGCACCCCAGAGCCCTCTGCAGATTCACATTTATTACATTTAGAAGAGATGGAAGGGTAAAATTTATTAAGCCTAACCCTTGAGTAATGAAGCCTATGTACTATATTGAATTAGTTGGTGACTTACTTATTACTTACTTTAGTTAATTTTGTCATTTAGCAGACACTTTTGTCCAAAGCGACTTACAAATAAGAAAAAGTAACTAAAACTAAAAGTTACAACTCTATAAATACTATATACCTACATATTTAAGAAAATAAAGAAATTAAATCAAATTGACACATGCATATAACAACATTTCAATAATAAACATATAAATGAAAAAACAACTAAAATAAAAAGCGATACTTCTATCCCTTGCCGCTGTCCCTGCCCGGTGGAGTCGCACGGTAGAGTTGATGGTCTTTACACTCTTCGGTCTTCACACTAGGAGGGCTTCACACGACGACTGCCGCGACCGCTGCCGCGGTATAATAACCTTTTTTATACCAATCCAACAAATCACCATTTAAATTCAGCTGGACCCACTTTCCTGTTTATCAACTAAAAATGGCCAAGCAAGTGCTCACACTGACAAGATACGCGATACTAGGGGTGTGCGATATGACGATTTTTGATCGTGGACGATAAAAATGTCTCCACGATCTGCTTTTTAAGAAATATCGTAGTATCGCGCTACCGCGCACATTGTCAAATACAGTTCTGGCGCCGCCGTCTCTATGTACTGTACAACACGACATACAGCAGTAGAGTTACTCAGACAGGACACTGCACTTATTCGCGATCGCAAAAGTACATTATTTGCATACAAGCCTTGCTGGTTAAATGTTTAATTCGCGCGCTGGTCTGACGTGCGCTTGTTCTGAGCGCATACACCTGAAGCACGCGCACTAAAAAGCCTGTCTAACAGCGCCTGATTACTCAACTAAGTTATATTTTGCGCTAATACTGTCAAAACACACAAGGTTTACATACAGACTGAGTTGGTTATCTCTAAAATGAAAGTAAATAGTTAAGAGAGAAACGGATGCGTGCCTGTACTGTATATTAGATGCGTGCAGCTCTTAAAGGGACAGGACACTAAACATGCTGTCGACTGTCATTAAAGGGATAGTTCACCCTAAAATTTAATTTCTGTCATTATTTACTCAGTGGAAAACCAAACAGTTGCTGGTCTACATTGACTTTGATAGTAGGAAAGAAAAATCCTATGGAAGTCACTGAGGACCAGCAACTGTTTGGTTTTTCACCTTCTTCAAAATGGCATTTATAAATGTTCAGCAGAAGAAAGAAACTCATTCCGGTTTAAAACAACTTTTGAGTAAATGATGATATAAAAATACAACATTATGACAGAATTGACAGACAGATGACAGAATATTAATTTGTGGGGGAACTATTCATTTAACGTTAACAAAACAACAAAACACAAAGAGAAAAATCACTCACTATTCTTGACTGAAAAACTTTAATACAGTTGCTTTAGGAATCAGTCTATCTAGTGTTTTATTTTTATATTTGTTCATTCAATTTCATTGAATGCTCTGCTAAATACACCTATTGTACCTGGAAATAAAGCACTGTTTGTTTTATTTGTATATTATGTGTATTTGTAATGTGTATCTTTGTTCTTATTTTTTAATAAGAAAAATAAAATAATGACAAAGATTTTTTATCTTCACCCACTTTGGCCTAAATATCTGCCATGCATCTTTGTCTTTCTAGTTTGGCTGTAATGCTCAGACAACTTGTAAAACCAAAATAGTAAAACTAACAAAGAATCGGGATAAAAATCGTGAATCGTGATATTTCTATAAAAAATCGTGATATGATATTTTTCCCATATCGCCCACCCCTACGCGATACAGTACGAGACCAAACGCGATTTCAGCACCTCTTGACTTGAGTTAATAAAACATGTATTTATGGCCTTGATATACTCAAGCCAGTCCTCGTCGGTTATCTGAATGCCTAAATCCTTTTCCCAGGAATCTTTCAGATATAAGGTAGATATGCTGAGCTGACTGGTAAAGACACCCATAAAATGGGAAATCAAATTAAGGGTATTAGAGGAGGCAGAAAGCAATTTATTTACTTTATTTTCATCTGCAAGCAGTTGAAATTGTAAGATTTATGTGTGAACATAATTTTTCAGCTGAAGGTATCTAAAAAAATGTGTTGATGGAAGATCAAATTTCTCCTTCAGCTGATAAAATGTGGCAAATTTACCTTCCA
Organism: Barbus barbus; assembly: GCF_936440315.1. Classification (NCBI taxonomy): domain Eukaryota; kingdom Metazoa; phylum Chordata; class Actinopteri; order Cypriniformes; family Cyprinidae; genus Barbus; species Barbus barbus. The sequence continues at coordinate 10,199,686 of NC_136760.1, forward strand.
CGTACAAGTCTCTCCCGGTGACCATTTCTTTGCTAGCCCAAACTGAAAATGTGGAGTCTGTAAGTGATGGCTTATAAGTGAAGTGAAGTGAAGTGACATACTGCCAAGTATGGTGACCCATACTCGGAATTCGTGCTCTGCATTTAACCCATCCAACGTGCACACACACAGCAGTGAACACACACACACACTAGTGTTGTCACGATACTGGAATTTCTAACTTCGATACGATACCTTGAAAAATATCGATACTCGATACCATTTTCGATACCACGGTGAAAAAAACTGCCACAATATTAAGGGGGTAATTTTTTTAATTTAAAGATAAATGTAACAAGTCGAGAACATGCGGTATATTTTACATGAACAAAAAAATGTCTTGAGGTACTGCATTTGTTGATTTATTTATTAATCTTTTATTAATCTTAGTTAAATGTTAATTGAAACTAACGTTTACTAATACATGTACTAATTAAAATCCAAAGTTCTATTTGTTGATATTCTCATTTGCTTCATAACCAAAATATTTCCAGATATAGGGCCCTATGAAATCCGTTTTATTTTTTTCTACATTCAATTTTTTCCATTTTAATTTTTCTGGATTCCGTTTTTTTCCGTTTGAACTCTTTTTTTTTTATGGTCAAATTAAATGCGATTAATCTAAAAGCATGTCTAATTCATTAAAATCATGAAAATTATACAATTTAACATTTCATTTATTAAAAGTGTAACAAAAATGACACGTTTAGGGCCGTATGAAATGTTTTATTTTTTTCTCACCTTATGTTTTATTGTTACCAAATTCTGTGTTTTAGCATGTCTATTAGGCTATTTGAATGCATACAAACAATTTTTATTTATTCTTACAGTAGCCTTATGAAATGTGTTTTCCCCCTCAGAAATTCTGTGTTGTGTATTTAAATTTTACTGGATATCAGATGAAGGCATAAAACAATTTTAATTAATTTATATTTGAATTAATGAAAATTAAACATTTACATTTTTGGCAAATGAAGGGGATTTACTATTAAAATTAAAATATTTTGTGATTATTTCTTTAAAAAAAATGAACAGTAGTAGTATTATGTACATTCTACTAAATAATAGTAATATAGCCTATTTCTGGCACGTCTTTAATAGGCTGTTAAACTGAACTTTTATTTTGACGGGTTGCCGTGAATACTTTTAAAGTTCTGTGTGTGTATGATATGATGCTAGTTTTACTCAAATTAAATGGTAAAATGCTCATATAGTGCCTTTCAGATCAGTTCTGGAGATATTGTTGATGTATTTATGTCCTCATTGAGACGGCAGACGCTGAAATCACCGCGAGCGCCACATTAGTAAACAAAACCGCACGTGCAGCACATTCACACAGAAACGCGCAGAACATGCAGGATTCATATTTAAATCCACTTTTGCAGCTTAATATTTACAGATACTAGTCCATATCGCGATTTGATTTAAGTGTAATGACCTACTTTTGATTAATTCATCCAAGCTTTGACAAATTCCGTGACATTCCGCGTTAAACTGTAAACTCCGTTTTTATGACTGGATTCCGTGCGCGTTCTCTGCATCGCGGAGATCATAGATCCCTACAGATAGCGCTTCTGCTGTGTTCTTTAACGACCAGAGCAGTCATCTTTCTATTCACTTCACTTTTGATATTTAACCAGAGCGAAGGAGACGAGTGCGGTCACGTGTGGTGCTGGTCCACGCGCCTTTGGAGAGAAGTGAAAGTGACAGCTCGGCTAGTATCGGTTTATCGATACTTCGGGAAATTAATATTGGTACCGTTCAGATATTTCAGTATCGATATTTATCGAAATATCGATATTTTTGACAACACTAACACACACCGTGAACACACACCCGGAGCAGTTTAAAGGCATGATTGTGAGTGATAGGGGTGGACAGTGTAGTAGATGGCAATGCAAATGCTTTCCGTACCTGGTACCATATTTTGATAGAGCTGCCAAGCACAATGTTTGTGTTGACCACTTTTTTAAGTGGCACAGTCGCCGCAAAGAAGAAAGAGAGTAGTTTGTAACACTCTGTTCAATGGCGAGCCAAGATGAAATGTCATCTGCAGGCCCCAGAAGATGAGATTTTTTCTGCAGTTTTAAAGCTCTGCAGTTTGCAGCCCAATAATAATGCTGGAAGTTTGGTAAGCCTAATCCTCCCATCGACCTTGGTTTACAAACATGCAACTTAGAAATACCTTCAGGTGTGCTCTGAAGTCCCATACAAATGGCAGGACAATCAAATCCAAGGCTTTAAAAAATGTTTTGGGTAGGAAAATTGGCAGGTTTTGGAAAAGTTAAAGAAATATGGGCAATGTCACTATCTTGATTACATTCACGCACCCTACCATAGACATTGGGAAGGTCCTCCAGCTTTCAATATTACATTTCAAGTTCTCTAGCATATTTAAGTAATTTAATGTGTATATATATCCATTGCATTTTTTTGGTAAAATGACCCCCAAATATTTCAAACTGTCTGCTGCGATTTTAAAAGATTTTTTTTTTTTTTTTTTTTGTATGAAGCCTGGGTCAGTATTATTAGTAACAGTCATGAATTCACTCTTTTGCCAATTTACAGAATATCCAGATAACTTTCCAAAAGTCTCCAGTAAGTCTAATAGGGATGGGATAGACCATTCTGGGTCAACAAGGTAAAGAATAATGTCATCGACATAAAGAGATATATGGTGTTCTAAGTGGCCTATCTTAGGATATGAAAAAAGTGGGTTATTTCTTATAGCAACCACAAGGGGCTCTATAGCAATGGCAAAAAGCAAGGATGAAAGCGGACACCCCTGCCTAGTGCCTCTATGTAGTGTGAATTGTGGTGATTTATCAAAATTAGAAAGCACTGAGGCCCTGGGTTTGGCATAACGCATTTTCACCCATAGAGAGAATGATTCACCTAGATCAAACTCTTGGAGCACCAAAGTAATATAATTCCATTCAATTTGGTCGAATGCCTTTTCGGCATTGACAGATAAGATGGCAACATTTAAATGAGAATCATACTTTGAATATAACATGTTCATTAAAAGATTAAAGAAGGAAAAGTGCCATGGAATGAAACCGGTCTGATCGGAGTGAATAATTTTAGTTATACATTTATTTAGTCTATTCGCAAGTATTTTTGTGAAAATTTTAAGATCTGAATTCAGAAGAGCTATGGGGTGGTATGATGCTGGCTCCATTTCATCTTTCCCTTTTTTAAGAATTAAAGACATGTTGGCATTATACAGTGATTATGGTGGTTAAATAATCTCAACATCAGGGGAGCGAGTTTTTCAGAGTATTTCTTATAAAATTCAATTCCGAAACGGTCAAATCCGGGGGCCTTACTGCTAGGGAACGATGTGATAGCTTCAAATATTTAATCTAACGTTATGTTTGCGTTGAGGGCGTTTTGATCTATATCATCTAATTTGGGGAGATGTAATGATTGGAGGAAGCGGGAAAGCTCTGCAGGGTCAGTGGAAGTTCGTGATTCATACAAAGCCTCATAAAATTCCTTGAAACATTCAGTAATGTCCCTAGGGCTCATCGCTAGCGTTCCATCCTTTTTCCTAATTTGATGAATAGATCTATTATCTTGGATACTTCTCAGCTGTTGAGCAAGCAGCCTGTCTGGTTTGTCCCCTAGCTCAAATTGTTTTTGTTTTATTCTCAATAGAACCTTATCGCCATATTGCCCAGCCCTACTAGGTATAGCCTAAATATTAAAGGCATATTACGGTTTAGTATTTACTACTACTACTAGTCGACTAAAAAAATATTTGGTCCTGGGCAGCCCTAGTTTTAATCCAGTCCTTTTGTCTTCTACAACTCTTCCAGCTACACTGAAGGCACGCTCACTTTTATTGCCGCTGGTGGGTACACTAAACACCATCCTGGCTGGTCTTGACACTTGTGGTAGTATATGGTCTGGTGTTGTTTCTACCTGCGCGGCAAAAAAACAAAACTACTGTACAGATGATTTTTTAACATAGGTGTTGCACAGGCATTTGATGCGGAGTTAGACCGGTTTGAATAATCATGATAATCTCAACTTTCACTTTCTATTACTGTGAATGCGCAGCTAAGGGAAAGAATGGGAATGGTGAAAAAAAGGTGGGAGGGGGCCCTTGGAGGTAACTGGCCCCGGGGCCTTTTGAAGTCATAATACTTTTCTGCCTACATGTCAGTATTCACAACTCTCTTTGTAATTTTTAAATGTGATATGATCTGATAAGTACACTTTTTAACATCTGTCATTCAAGCATTTTTATGATAGAACTTTACTAGCGTGTGCAGGGGTAGACAATAAGGGAAATTTGCCACTGGCCCTCCGGGCCAGTGTCTTTTGAAGTTCACTGGCCCAGGTCAACGCGTCGGGTATTGATCCCAATAATCACGAAAAAGAACAGTTTGCTTGAACAACATGAATAGCATTTATTTTAAGGTAGGTTTAGTGCAAAGTGCAGCAAAACTGTGCAAAAACATGAAACAAGTGCAAATAAACCTATTGCATAGGATTCATTCTCCGTAGTCACACAGCAATTCATTATATTATGTTCATACCATAGGTTTCATACACGTTAACTTTTCTCTAACTTACTTGTCTGCTTATGTGGGCATTGATCTGCAGAGCTCACAGTAAACCTCTTTTTTTCTTGATCGTAGCCCAGCTAGGGGTGGGCGATATGGGAAAAATATATCACAATTTGTTTTTTTTTGTTTTTTTTTATTTCACGGTTTTATCAGGATTCTTTGTCATGTTGGTTTTACAAGTTGTCTGAGCATTACAGCCAAACTAGAAAGACAAAGCCTTTCAAGGTAACAAAAACAAAAAAAAAAGACATGGCAGATATTTAGGCCAAAGTGGGCGAAGATAAAAATCTTTGTCATCATTCTATCTTTCTTATTAAAAAATAAGAACAAAGATACACATTACAAATACACATAATATACAAATAAAACAAACAGTGCTTTATTTTCAGGTACAATAGGTGTATTTAGCAGAGCATTCAATGAAATTGAATGAACAAATATAAAAATAAAACACTATATAGACTGATTCCTAAAGCAACTGTATTAAAGATTTTCAGTCAAGAATAGTGAGTGATTTTTCTCTTTGCGTTTTGTTAACGTTAAATGAATAGTTCCAAAAATAAATATTCTGTCATCTGTCTGTCAATTCTGTCATGATGTTTTATTTTTATACCATCATTTTCTCAAAAGTTGTTTTAAACCTGAATGAGTTTCTTTCTTCTGCTGAACATAAATGCTATTTTGAAGAAGGTGGAAAACCAAACAGTTGCTGGTCCTCAGTGACTTCCATTGGATTTTTCTTTCCTTTTATCAAAGTCAATGTCGACCAGCAACTGTTTGGTTACCCTCATTCTTCAAAATATCTTCTTTTGTGTTCAGCACAAGAAATTAATAGAGGGTTGGGACAACATGTGAGTGAGTAAATAATGACAGAAATTAAATTTTAGGGTGAACTATCCCTTTAAATGACAGTCGACAGCATGTTTAGTACTGTCCCTTTAAGAGCTGCACGCATCTAATATACAGGCACGCATCCGTTTCTCTCTTAACTATTTACTTTCAGTTTAGAGATAACCAACTGAGTCTGTATGTAAACCTTGTGTGTTTTGACAGTATTAGCGCAAAAGATAAGTTAGTTGAGTAATCAGGCGCTGTTAGACAGGCTTTTTAGTGCGCGTGCTTCAGGTGTATCCGCTCAGAAAAAGCGCACGTCAGACCAGCGCGCGAATTAAACATTTAACCATCAAGGCTTGTGTGCAAATAATGTAGTTTTGCGATCGCGAATAAGTGCAGTGTCCTGTCAGAGTAACTCTACTGCTGTATGTCGTGTTGTACAGTATATAGAGACGGAGATGACAGAACCGTATTTGACACAATGTGTGCTGTAGCACGATACTACCATATTTCTTCAAAAGCAGATCGTGGAGACATTTTTATCGTCCACGATCAAAAATCGTCATATCGCACACCCCTAAGCCCAGCCAATTCCAGCGGTCTCGCCACTGGGGCTGAAACTTTCTCTGCCTTTTCTTTTCGTATTCCCTTTCGCTTTCCCTCAATTCCTCTGGTGATTTTCTCTTACTTGCCTTCTCTTTTTTTATCCGGCGTTTGGCCGGGTGATGGGGGTTTCAGAAACATGTAGCCTAGCTTAATAGTAGCTATAGGTAGGTGCTGAGCAGCAGTGTGCAGTTTGCGCGCGTAACCGCGGGAGCGAGCAAGGCGGTGCAGACGTCACGGAGCGCATAAACCGCTGCATCTGTAAAAGGCTGTCGGGATCACGTAACGTGTTAGCGGTGGTTACCGAGACGATTTAACAGAAATCAAAACACAGAACCACAGGTAATTAATGTGAAATTAGACTTTTTTTTTTAATCGAGGCATTATTTTTACTGGCCCCACCGGGCTAGTGGTTGGAGCGATCTGGTGGCCCTGACGGTTTTAAAAGCACGTCCGGGCCACCGGGCCAATTATATTGTCGACCCCAGGTGTGTGTATAATAACACCGCTTAGTGCTCAGGACATTGTTGGTCAGTATTTCTGTATGTGATATTTGTGTGATACATATACATACACACGCACTCACTCACTCACACAAACACATATAGCCTATATGTGTGTGAGTATATATATATTAGTGCTGTCAAATGATTAATCGCAATTAATCGTATCCATGATAAAAGTTTTTGTTTACATGATATATGTGTGTGTACTACGTCTATTTATTATGTATATATAAATATGCGCACATGCATGTATATATTTAAGAAAATGTTGTTTGTATATTAAATATATTTATAATATAATATAAATTATATGAATATAAATATATACATGTAAATACATGTACATATTTTCAAAATATATGCTGTATGTGTGTATTTATTTATACATAATAAATATACACAGTACACACACACATCGTGTAAACAAAAACTTTTATTTTGGATGCGATTAATTGTGATTAATCGTTTGACAGCCCTAATATATATATGTATGCATGTAGGCTATGTGTGTTTGTGCATAAGTACAGTTAAAAAACATGCATTCATAATATGCATTGACATATCACCTTCTGGTTATTTTTATATTGGATGCTCACAGGCTTCCTACATCTGTTACTCGGTTTCTGAATTGGTTTAATGCTAAAATGTTACTGATATTTTTACTGATTATGTTATTTTCTTTATTGTGTCTACTTTGTTTTCTTTTAACATACCAGGTTGATATTCTCACAATGTTTCTGAAAAGTTTTATTTTGGTTACAGTCTTTTTTTATTATTTATTTAAATGTGGGGTATGTAATTTTTCAAAAACGCTTTAGAAAACTGAGTTCAAAACAAAAACAAGTACCAAAACAAACTGGTAGCCAATCAGCAGTTAGGGGCGTGTCTACTCATGATCCGAACTCCGGAGTAGAGTGCGCTCAGTGCACATGACGGACATTAGCCGAGCCGAGCGACGAAAAAACAAAAGAGGAAAATGTCTGCAGAACAAAAGAAGGCTTAAGGTCACTGCACACTGATCCCAAAATTTTTGCACGTTAAAAAATAAATATGACCTCACGTTGTGTCAATCACGTTTGTACACTGCCTCTGAAACTTGCGTCCATCAAAAAAAATTCTGATCAGGTTCGATTTTCTGTGTTTTCGCATCCGTAGCATGCATTTTGATAGGAAAGGATGGGGAATACGAAAAAAACGCATCCAAAAATTTTGGACTCTGTGTGCAATGACCTTTACACCGGACGCCTTGTTTCACAGAACTAATCGTTGTCTGGGTTGCGTACTTATGTGTGGGGTGGAGCTATCAAAATAGGGGCGTGTTTGTTTTGGTGATTTCAAATATCATCATTGGCGATCAGATATCACTTACCTCACCTTTTTTTTAATTTTTTTTAGACAAGGTTTCTGAAATGTTTTTAACATTTTGCACTGGAACATTAACTAACAGCAACCAAAATACAAGCATTGTGAAAAGTTGTAAAAAAGAATTTGTGTTTTCTGGAGGTAGACTGCCGGTGTGTTTTCTTTCTTCCAGTTTATTTTTAGTATTAAAATAAAATTCTGTACAGTATCATTAAGAGAGCTCTCACCCCTGTATAGACACTGTATAATTTGCACTCTGCTTGTAAGTGCTCTCCATACACACGTGGTCAGAATTGTTGGTACTCTTGGTAAATATGATCAAAGAAGGCTGTGGAAATCTGCATTGTTAATACTTTTTTATCTATTATTTGAAAATTCACAAAAATCTAGCCTTTTATTGGAGAATAAGAATTTAATATGGGGGGGGGAAATATCATTATGAAATAAATAGTTTTTCTCTAATACACATTGGCCACAATTAATGGTACCCTTTTATTCAATATTTTTTGAAACCTCCATTGCCACTTTTCTCCTATAATGCCTGATGAGGTTAGAAAACACCTGACAAGAGATCAGAGACCTTTTTTTTCATCCAGAATCACTCCAGACCCTTTAGATTCCCAGCTCCATGATGGTGCTTCTTCTCTTCAGTTCTCCCCACTCATTTTCTACAGGGGTAAGTCAAGTCAAGCCACCTTTATTTATATAGCGCTTTTAACAAAGTAAATTGTGTCAAAGCAACTACACAATATCAAAAAAGGAAAATAGTGTGTCAATAATGTAAAATGAAAAGATAAAAAAAAGATTTTCAGTTAAAGGCATTTCATTATTGAATTCAGTGATATCATCATCCAGCTCAGTTCAGCTTAAATAGTGTCTTTGCAATCAGGTCGACGATATCGCTGGAAATGAAGTGTCTGCAACTAAGCAAGCGGCGACAGCGGCAAGGAACCAAAACTCCATCGGTGACAGAATGGAAAAAAAAAAAAAAACCTTGGCAGAAACCAGGCTCAGCCGGGGGGCCAGTTCTCCTCTGGCCAAATGAACCAGCAGTTCAATTCCAACTGCAGCAAAGTCAGATTGTAAGGGCTCAACTGGTTCCAGTGGTCTTTCCCGATGGCTGTCTAAGTCGCGGGGCCCTCACTGGGGACCTGTCTCTGGGTTCAGGTCAGAGGACTGGACTGGCCATAGCAGAAGCTTGGTTTTGTGCTCAGTGACCCATTTTTGTGTTGTTTTTGAGGTTTGTGTTTGGATTATTGTATGGTTGGAAGATCCAAACATGGTCCATTACAAGATTTCTAACAGAGTCAGTCACTTATTGATTTTTTATCTGTTGGTATTTGATAGAATCCATGATGCCAAGTATCTAAACAAGATGTCCAGGATCTCCAGCAGAAATATAGGCCCACAACATCAAAAATACAGCAGTGTATTTCATTGTACACATATGATACTTTTTTTTTTTTTTTAACAAACATATCTTGAGTGTTTGTTGCTAAAAAGCTAATTTTTTAGTTTCATCTGTCCATAGAAGCCAGTAGGGGTGGGCGATATAGCCTCAAAATTATATCAACAATTTCAACAATATTTGTGATAACGATATGATGATATACTGTAATAAATATGGAACAATGTTTTATTGAAAATTGCAACTGGCAGGCAGCAGCATTTATTAGTGCAAACAAAATGAAGGGCATTTTCCATTCCTTTTCCAATGAGCTACTGTCATTGATGAGACTACCTAATTCGAAGTGTAAATCTATTGTCATAAGGTGGCAGCAGCAGCATTATAGTGCAATAATAGTGACCCAGTCACACAGCATGAGTCAAATGTAAGCAAAGTACAAAAGTATCCTTGGTAGTGTTTCCCTGTAAATCTTTACTAAAAGTATAGCATAACTCCTTAACACTTCAGTTTAACAATAACTAAAGTAATTTAACCTTGTAACTCTTCAGGAGCAAATGTACATAAGTACAAATGTAAACAAACAGCAGCAATCCAAACAAACCTTAAAAATGTAAAACACTCACTGCTTATAAAAATAAAACAAAAATGCTATCAAAACCTAAGTAACAGTTGCCTTGCAAATTTTTTGGATTACTATCAAATGAGGTAGAATATCAGTGCTTAAACTGTTGCATTGCCTCTAATTCTTTGTGCAAACATGAAATGGATATACCATGAAATGAGTCAAGTTAGAATGTCAGTGCTGGAACTGTACTTTTAGGATTGAGTGTGTTGGTTTGGGTGTTTTGGTTTCTTTTCTCTGTGGCAGGTTCTGTGATTGGGGCGTGACTGGAGCACACCTGATGCTTGTCATGGCTATTATTTAAACCTGGTGCGAGAGTTTATCGGTGCCGCTGCTCCCCTGTTGCTCAAGCAGTTTGCCAGAGTCGCGCTCCAATTTTGTGGCATTGTGTTTTGTTTGGCATTCATTCACTACCGCTGGCCATACTTCCCTTTGCGCATCCACTCACCTGCATTTCAAACTGATGAATAGTACTGATGCTGACTTTGAGATCGTTATTTTTGGTTGGTTTTTGTTGTAATAAATATTATGCTTGAAGTTATTCCACCATGTCGTCTCCCTTTTATGTTGCATCTTTGAGCCAGGTGTAACATATGGGGGCTCGTCCAATTTAAATTTGTTTCATTTTGGTCATTGTTAATCTTTATTCATTTAATTAATTGGGTGGGAGAGACTAGGAGGTGGAAAAATTGGTTTGGAGCATCGGTTCGTATTTTTGGTCAGCTCTGGAAAGGTAATGCAACAGTTGCATGAGAAGGAGATGTGTGATTGTGAAATAGAAATAGAAAAACGTAAATTGGATGATGTGATGAAACAGCGTGAGATGGACTTTGAAAAAATGAAATGAGCAAAAATTAGCTGCAGAACGACAAAATCAAGAGTTTCAATTAAAGTTTGAGAGCTTGAGACTTTTAGGTGAGGGCAGATCATCTAGTGATCGCACAGACTATTCTTTTGATATAATTAATATATTGTTGCTTGCGTTCAATGAGAGAGATCTGGACGTCTTTTTCTCATTATTTGAAAGCATAGCAGACAAACGGGGATGGCCTGAGACGGACCATACAGTTATACTTCAATCTGTTTTAGTGGGGAAAGCTCAGGAGGCGTATACTGCTCTTTCAGTAGAAGAAAGAAAGTAGTATGATAGTGTAAAATATGCTGTGTTAAAATCTTTTGAACTGGTCCCAGAAGCTTATCGCCAACATTTCGTACATGGAGGAAAAGTGAGAGACAAACACATGTGGAGGTTACACGAGAGTTAAGTAACCATTTTGATCACTGGTGTTCAACATCTAACGTACAGTCATTTAGTGAGGTACGCAAAATTATGATAATTGAACAGTTAAAAAACATGGTTCCCGATCAAATTGCAGTGTATATTAACGAAATAAACCTCTCACTGCCACTGAAGCTGCATCATTAGCAGATCATTTCGTTCTGACTCACAAGAATCGATTTAGTTGTGGGAATTGGGATAATGGAAATCTTTATCTTAAACTGTCACAATGAAGTGATCGAAGTTCACCTTCTCAGAGGGTGATATCTGATTCTATGTGTCGTTATTGTCTGGAAGTCGGACACTGGAAGAATGAATGTCCTGTACTTAAAAGCAAACAGGGACGTGGCAAGAATAAAAATTCTGCGCCTGTGCTTTTAACGAGTTGCTTGCCGCATGCGCCATCTGTACGCTGTACGGAAAATCTGTCTGTGACAAAAAGGAATTGTTCTGAAATTAAACACAACACAGGGCATGCACCATTTATGTCGGAAGGGTTTGTTCTCTTTTAGAAGAACATGAGAGTGTACCTGTAAGAGTCTTGTGAGATACTGGATTTTCAGAGTCCTTCATTTTGGATTCCATACTGCCGTTTTCATCCAGTTCATATGTTGGTAAGGATGTTTTAATCCGAGGGATTACACTCCAAACATTGTCTGTTCCTTTGCACAAGTTTATTTTGCAGTCCCAGTTAGTCAACGGGGAAGTGACTATGGGAGTGCACCCTTCTTTGCCGGTGGAGGGTTTTGAGGTCATTTTAGGCAACAACTGGCTGGTGATTGTTTGTGGCCTGTTCTGGCCCCTTCACCGATTGTCACCCCGTTTTCCTTTCCCGATCAGGGGTGTCGTGAGTTGTAGGAGGATGCATCTCGTGTTGCGACGTGGTCTAAGACCAAAATACTGAATGATGAGGATGTTGTGTGATACCTGCATACCGGTTAAGTCAATCGCTCCTGGATTGTCTCTCTTGTCTAACATTTCTCATGCAGAACTCGCCATCACCCAGAGGGATGATCCTGGGTTGAAAAGTTTGTTTGCTGCTGTTCTCCCACCGGAGGATGTGGAGAGTGCCACGACTGGATACTTTATACATGATGCGGTGCTGTTGCGCAAGGGGCTTGCCCAAAGAGAAGATTGTGGTGGTGAGTCACTTGTTCAAGTTGTTGTACCTGAGAAATTCAGAGATGTTGTACTCCGATTGGCTCATGGCGATATAACCGGGCACTTAGGTGTAAAAAAGACATATGACCGAGTTTTGCAGCATTTTTATTCGCCGCTGATGAAAAAAGATATCTTGTGGTTTATTAAAACATGTCATACGTGCCAAGTGACCGTAAAAAAATAATCAGCCACTGAAACAGGCTCCGTTGTATCCAATACCTCCAGTAGAACCCTTTGAATCTGTTAGTAGACTGTGTTGGTCCGTTACCTCCCTCTAAATCAGGAAGAAAATTGACTGTAATGTGTCAAAGTACCCACAACCCAGTGGCTTATGCGATGCGTAATATTACTACTCCGTCCATTATAAAAGCCCTGTCTCAATTCATTTCAATCTTCAGTATCCCTAAGGTCATTGAAAGTGACCAGGGAACGAATTTCACATCTAAAATGTTTGTGGAAATTTTAAAACAGTTCAACATCACCGTTCCAGTGCATACCATCCTCAAAGTCAGGGAGTGCTGGAATGGTTTCACCAAATGCTTAAGACTCTTTTGCGTGTGTATTGCGTTAAATTAAATCGAGAATGGGAGGAAGGACTTCCATGGCTTTTGTTAGCTGCAAGGGAGGTCACGCAGTCTAGTTTGGGTTTTAGTCCCAACAAATTAGTTTTTGGGCATAAGGTGCGCGGTCCGCTTGCACCAACTTTTTTATCAGTTAAAAGGTAAACAGCCACCAAAAAGTCTGCTTGAATATGTAAACGGTTTTAGAAGACGCTTATTTTTAGCTGGTCAAGCAGTACAGAACAATTTGGAAAAGGCGCAAATAAAGATGAAAATGTTGTTTGATCGCCAGTCTGAACAGTGTGTATTTTTAATCCCGGGGATCAAGTTTTGGCATTGCTGTCTTTAGTGGGCTCTCCGTCCTGCGCAAAATTTGTGGGACCATAAACTGTTGTGCATGCACTGTCTGATCTTAATTATGAAATAGCAACTCCAGACAGAAAGAAAATTACCCAAGTCTGTTATGTAAATGTATTGAAGCATTTTTCCCCGGGATTGTCAACAAACTGATGTTAAATCATCCGCTGTGGTCAGTCCTGTGACAAATGGGCAGGGTCAGTCTCTGGTGGGAGAGAAGGAAGGGTTTAAGATTCTAGATGATGCTGTAATGCAACCTCAATTTAAAAATTCTGAGACTCAAAGATTTGGAGAGTTTGTTGTCCCATTTATCTGTTTTGCAACGAGAAGAGCTGTCACAGTTGATGCGCGAGTTTCCATAATTGTTTGGGGATGTTCCATCACAAATTCATTTATTAGAGCACGACGTGGATGTGGGTGATGCTTCACCTATACGCCAGCACTTTTATCGCATCCCTTTTGAAAAACGTCTAAAGTCGGAGTCAGAGATTCAGTATATGCTGAAGAATAACATCACAAAACCGCCGTGTTCTAGTTTGGCTTCGCCGTGTTTGCTGGTTAGAAAGCCGGATGGAACGTTCAGGTTTTGTACGGACTATAGAAAAATGAATAAAATCACCAAACCTGACACTAATCCACTCCCGAGGATGGAAGATTGCGTTGATCAAGTGGGCTCAGTGAGATATGTCAGTAAATTCAATTTACTTAACCCTTTAAGACCGGCTGTGTCGGCGACGACACACTAAACCAAGCTGTATTCATGTTACCGTAACTCTTCAACCGTTTGCACCATCACAATAATTCAAATTGCTCCAGACAGCAGCCACATGCGCATTTCGGCAATATATGGCTTATTACGGTAATTTATTGCGCTCCGTCGACAAATGACGGCTGATTTCCGGGAGAGCGGGGAGGGAGAATTTGAATGGAGAGATAGGGAGCGCGGCGTTTTGGATTGCATAAAATAATAAACGAAACAAACAAAAACATGGTGAAAGAGGAGTAAACAGCACAAGAGTCGATTGGGATGATTTTTGATGAGACTTTGGGAGCAGTCTGAGTGAGACTTTTTCACATGTAGTGTGTGCATCGCTATAATGAGTCCATGCGTGTAAATGAATGGGTTTATGCATGTACATGCATGTGTAAATGTGTGCGTGTATGAACAAAAAAGCCTCCTGAATGAAAACTGTGCAACCCAGTGTCCCAAAAATACTTGTATATATGTAATACAGTTGAATTTTGAAGTAAGAAGTGTTGGATTATTTCGATCACGATTTTTATCTTTTTTATAAATAAAAAACAGAAAATTTATTACGTTTATTTTTTATTTTTGTGTATTTAAATTCTGTTTACAAACTCACCACACAACATTAATGGTCAAAAACTGCACTTTCTTGAAAGCCATATGTTTTCTGAAAAAAATGACACCTTTCACTTGAAAATAGCACATTCTGTTAGAATTTTACAGTCAAATAAACAAAATATGTAAAAATGACCTATTTTACCCTTAGGTTTTAAAGGGTTAAAGGGTACTGGCAGGTGCCTTTGACACCTCGAGCACAGGAAATCACTGCTTTTATAATTTCTTCGGGGCTGTTCTCTTATTTTGTCATGAGCTTCGGTTTACGCAACGCTCCAGCGACATTTCAGAGATTAATGAATCATGTAGTCTTTGGTTTAGAAGGCTGCGTGGTTTATTTGGATGATGTTATAGTTTACAGCGATAGCTGGGATCACCAGGTGACATGGGTACAACATTTATTTCATCATCTAACGGAGGCTAATTTGACCGTGAATTTAGCTAAATGTGATTTTGCACGAGCAACAGTTTCTTATTTGGGAAAAGAGGTGTGACAAGGTGCGCTAAGTTGAGATCGATAGAGAATTTCCCTACTCCTTGTACTAAAAAAGATCTTATGAGGTTTATTGGGATGGCCAGTTACTATCGCAGTTTTAGCCCCAATTTTTCATCGGTCATTTGTTCGTTGACTAATCTTTTAAAGAACTCCGCTAAACTTGAGTGGACCCCACATTGTCAAAAGGCATTTGAGAATGTGAAGTTGTTGTTGACTACTGCTCCTGTGTTAGCAGCGCCCAAAGGTGGTCTTCCGTTTAAGATTCAGGTTGACGCAAGTCAAGTGGGAGCAGGAGCGGTTTTTCTCCAGACTCATCATGCTGGTATCAGTCATCCAATTAGTTATTTCTCTCAAGTTTAATTCATATCAATTCAATTATTCTGGTATTGAGAAGTATACGCTGGCACTGATCTGGGCACATCAACATTTTGATGTGTATGTGTGGGGAGGGTCCCCAGTTGTCATCTATTCAGATCACAATCCTTTGACATTTCTTCACTCATTACAGAGTCTGAGTCAGTGCTTAATGAGATGGATACTGTTCTTACAGCATTATAACTTGACGATTAAACACATTAAGGGAGTTGAGAATGTTTTCGGACACCCTGTCATGTGCCCCTGTGGTGGAGTGACGAGATGGTGTTTCTGTCTCCAATTGATGTTGAGTTGACCTACCTTTAAGTATACTATAAGTCATAATTATTATTGTTGTTATTGTTATTAGTTTTTTTAAGGGAGGTGTGTTAGGATTGAGTGTGTTGGTTTGGGTGTTTTGGTTTCTTTTCTCTGTGGCAGGTTCTGTGATTGGGGCGTGACTGGAGCACACCTGATGTTAGTCATGGCTGTTATTTAAACCTGGTGTGAGAGTTTGTCGGAGCCACTGCTCACCTGTTGCTCAAGCAGTTTACCAGAGCCATGCTCTAATTTTGTGGCATTGTGTTTTGTTTGGCATTCATTCACTACCGCTGACCACACTTCACTTTGTGCATCCACTCACCTGCATTTCATACTGATGAATAGTACTGATGCTGACTTTGAGATTGTTATTTTTGGTTGGTTTTTGTTGTAATAAATATTATGCTTACATTTACATTTACACTTATTCATTTAGCTGACGCTTTTATCCAAAGCGACTTACAATTGCTATATATATGTCAGAGGTCGCACGCCTCTGGAGCAACTAGGGGTTAAGTGTCTTGCTCAGGGACACATTGGTGTCTCACAGTGGATTCGAACCCGGGTCTCTCACACCAAAGGCATGTGTCTTATCCACTGCGCCATCACCACCATTCACATGCTTGAAGTTATTCCGCCGTGTCGTCTCCCTTTTATGTTACATCTTTGAGCCAGGTGTAACAGTACAAGTAAACACTTTATGAGTTAACTAGCCATCCACGTGACAGACACATCAGTCAGAGCTTTAGATTCTTTGTCAAGAATACCAGCATATTCACTGCCGTTGACTTAAGAGCTGATCTTTACAAGTGACTACATTCCTGCCAGTGCTGAACAGCCTCTCTGAGGCAGCACTGATGGCAGGGATGCATAGGTATTTTTTGGCTAAATGGCTGATCTGAGGAAAGTTCACCTCATGCATTTTCCACCACATAAGAGGATCACACTCATTGTCTGCTGGTGGACAGTTCTAGTAGCTGTATAATTCAGCTGTGATTTTCTCTCTCTCAGACATGGCTGTCTTCTCTGTTACTGCGCCCTTAAAAAAGCTTCCAAGGGTCTTCTTTGGTCTCTTGGAGGCAGTCGCGTAGCTACGCTAACAACAATACCACTTTCATCTGTGGCCCACCCAATGACAAGTTTGTAATTTTCCAAATGGGTATTATTTATTAAACGACTATTTATTATACTAATAAACGTCTTATTTCACTAACTGTATTTATTAAAAATATGAAACGCTTGTTTTCTTCGTCAATTACAGGCCATTTCTTAGTTTTCCCTCTTCCTATAGGTGCATATCATCATACGGTTGTCAAAATTATGATTCGTACGTTTTTGTTAGTCCCACCCACAATGTTATGTTTACGACCTATGTGTACGACATAAGGATATAATAGTAAAATGCGTGCGTTTGTGAAGTTAAATGTGAAAATAGCCTAGTGAAGCAAACATAAATCAGATCAATTCTTTAAAAAGTAAAAGTCTTAGCAATAAATCCGGAACGTCTACAAATGAAAACCGACAGACCACCTGCGGGTGCTGGATTTATCGATCGGAAATTTCTGAACCAAGCGTGTTTGAAACATCATATTAGCATAGGTACAGTGTTTGATTGGCTAAACAGATGCGTCCTTTGCTGAAACAAACACCTAAACTTTGTGCTAGATCCTGGTCGCCGCAACAAACTGCATAATTTGCAGCTGCGCACATTTCTGCGGTCCTCGATGTGCGTGAATTGAGAGAGAGGCTAAAGAAAATCTGATAGAAGGGATTCCACCTTACGAGCTGCTTTGGCTTGGATGGCTTTGCTCTCACTTTCGCTCATGCATTCAGTGCGGAAACGTGGGTTAAGCAGAGTAGCCAGATTGATCATTTCTTCAGTCACAGTGTCTCCGTAACTGCTGCTCATGTAGTCCAGTACAGACTTCTTGTTTGCCTTCGTGAGGTCCGTGTCATTCTCCTTTGCCTGTTGGATGTTATTACTGAATAACTCAAGAACAGGCTTTACGCGTGAGATTGTGACGTAGTCTTCAGCAGAGAATGCATCAGTAAATTCGAGGAGGGGACCTAGAGCCTTGCTCACAGAATCAAGGACCTCTACATTTTTTCTTGTTCCAACAGCCGCTGAATCATCTTTTGTCTTGATCCCCATTGTGTGGGAGATTCTGTGACCAGTTTGTGCTGGGGTAAGCCCATTTCCACTTGAGCATTCCAGAGTGCCCGCTGCCGCTTCCAGCTGTGTGAGCATCTGTCAATCCGGGAGTCTTTCATACTCCTCTCTGAAGATAAAGACAGTTAGTCTCACTCACTCACAGACTCAAGGCTCAAGTTTTTTTCCTAATAAGAATATTTATTGTTGTCAGCCACTGTAACATTGTAAATAAACAGTTTGAACATCAACACTGCAGAGTACTTACAAACAGGTAAATAAAACAAAAACTTAAAAAATGATTAAATTAAAATGTGTTGTACCTAAAGTTAAATAAAAACTGCACTGCACTTTAAAAAAAAAACTTCACTAAAATAAAGATTAACTTAAAATGTATTGTGCAAAATGTATTTAACATGAATTAATATTTAATTTAGTGATCCCTCTGCTTACCACTAGAGGGAGCCTGGGTACCACTATTGGTACTTGTACCAAACTTTGGGAACCACTGGGCTAGAAAGTTCAAATAAAGAGGATTATGATTTTTTGATTTGTTGTTCTTAGGTTTTTGGGGAAAACTGACAGCCATTTCTCATAAAAATAAATTACAACTTTTTGTTTGGTAAATGAAACTTACCAATAGCAATGTGCAAACGATGTCCAAAGCATGACAGTCTGGTCCAGTTATTGAGAGCGATGGCTTTAACAACATTGGTCCTGCTGTCTGTTGTCACACACACTTGTTTGTCCTCTTCTAGATACGACGAGTTAATTAACTCCCTTAAACCAATTGCAATATTTACACCTGTGTGATCCTTGGGAAAATAACTTGTCTCAAGGCAGGAGTTGTGTAGCTTCCACTCGTTGTAATGCACGGTCAGGCTGATAAATGATTCCGCCGTTCGGCTCGACCACAAAAAACTCCACCGATGATAGCGTAGCTGCTAGTTTGTTGTGGCATGCTTCATACATGTTGTACCTTGGGTCGAGCTATTTGACCATTTGCTTAAATCCCTCCTTTTCCACCATTTGGATTGGCATCATATCCTTGGCTATACAATATGTAACCGCATCAGTAATTTCCATCCTTCCTGTCATTTTGAGTGCAACTAGTGAGTGCTTGGTTGAGTCATTTGTTTACTTTTGGACTGCACATCACCAGCTGCTAGTGTCTCCTCCTTGTGTACCTTCATAGCCTGGTTGTACTCAACGGTATGGTTTTGCTTCAAGTGGTGAAACAAGTTTGTTGTGTTTCCACCTTTAGCGTTGGAAACACAACAATTTTAACAATTTTCTTGCATATTTTGCAAAATATTGTGCTTTGTTGGAGGTCTGACCTCTTGTAACCAAACCACTTCCATACTATTGAAGTAGCTCCCTTTTTAGGTACTAAATCATCATCGGTGGCTGACATGCTGCTCTTGCTCTCAGACAGGTGTTGTTGTTGTGCGCGCTAGGGAACGTAAATGCACCATACATCATCGCGTTGCTATATCATTGATATCGCAATATAACACCTTTTTTTATTGTGTAAAAATGTATACCGGTATTATCGTGGATGGTAAGATATGGCACACCCCTAGAAGCCAGTGCCATTTGAAGGTCCAGTCGTGTCTGATAACTGAATATGCCGGAGTTTGTTTTTGGATGAGCAAGGAGAATTTAGCTTGAAACCCTCCCAAACAACATGTGGTGATGTAGGGGCTGTTTGACATTTTTTTTAAGGTTTTCTGACCCTGAGATTCAACTATTTTCTGCAGTTCTCCAGCTGTGGTCCTTGGAGAGTCTTTAGCCACTCAAATCCTCCTCCTCACCATGCATTAGGACGATATAGACACACGTCCTCTTCCAGGAAGTTTCTTAACATTTTATGTTGATTGGAAATTCTTAATTATTGCCCTGATGGTGAAAATGGGAATTTTCACTGCACTAGCTCTTTTCTTAAAGCCACTTCACTAATTTGTGAAGCTCAATTATCTTTTGTGGCACATCAGAAATATATTATTTTGTTTTTCTTATTGTAATGGATGATTAAGGGAATTTGGACTTTGTTTTCCCTCCTATTTATATTTCTGTGAAACAGGAAGCCAAGGCTGGATAATTTCATTTTCATAATCCCCCTGGAGTGCTCAAAATTGTAAATATGAATGAGAATATACTTCAGAGATATTTTACTTATGAGAATTTCTAGGGGTACCAATAATTGGGTGTCCAACGTGTATTTAAGAAAAAACATTTATTTCATAATGTGATTTTACCCCATTTTCAGTTGTTTTAGTTCAATGAAAGGTTAGAATTTTTTTTTTTTTTTCCCAACAGTTGTTTATTGAATTTTCTTCTGGGAACAGTAGTATAAAAAAAAGCATCTGTGCAAATTTAGAACCCACCCCTGGTCGACTTCAAAAATAAATTAATGATGACAACATTAAAAGCTGAATGCCATAAATTTACAGTATTCATATTAGATCCATGTATACGAGAAGTTGAGAGTTCCATCGAGATAATGTCCAACAAATACATAGTCCAGGTTCGTCTGTCCATTGTGTGAGGAGGATTCCAACGGTCGACTAGCATTTTTTTTGCTGCTGTGAAAGCAGCTAACAGTAAACATCTTTTTTGGATGGACAAGGTAAAGTCCCAAAAGTCATTCATGAAAAATGTTGTGTAGTCAAACATATAGTACTCAACAAATATCCAAAAATGAGTCCAAAAAGGTGAGAGAGAGGGGCACTCCCCCCCAAAAATGCAAAAACGTGTCTAAAGATCCTTGCGAACAGAGATTACACTTAGGAGAAAACAACAGATTCATATAAAAAGGTTTCATTGGAGTCAAGTAAACCCTATGCAGCAATTCCCAATGAATCATTTGGTGCTTAGGGTTTTTAGAAGACAATTTAAGCATACCCCATACCTGATCCGAAAATAAAACATGCACATCCTCATTAAGATCCTAAACCCAAACAGTTGCAATAGATACAGGTTTGTATGAATGCTCAAGAAGAAGCAGAGGAGGGAGATTCCCCAGAAGGACGGATTAGTTTGCACAAAGCGTGAACAGACAGTTGAGAGTTCTAAGGCACCTCATATGCATGTAGGGCCGATCTAATGCGCAAATACATACAAAAGGAAGTGCCTGGCAGATTATAATGAGTTTTGAGATTCTGGAAGGATTATTAAACCACTATCATCATAGATATCTCCCAAAATGTTTACTTTATTATGAGTCCATTATGACCAATGAAATGGAGTACTGCTTGACAAAATATTATTGTTGTGGAAAATAGGTGAATGCCTATGCTATATTGTAACTAGTTGTGAATGTCTTTCAGCATCCCTCCATGTGGAGAGGAGGTGGGTTACAATTGGACCAAACCGAGATTTACACTGCCTAAGCAAAACCCCTGAAAAAACAAGATTCTTCAATTTATACGGATAAACAATAGATTCCTCAATTGCTCTCCAAGACACAGAAGCGTCAGGATCAAACCAAAATGATAAAGGGCAGAGGGAAAAGGCTTGAGCATACAGTCTTAACCTGTTAACCTTCACCCCCATTTGTGGCCTCGCAGGTGAAAATAACCTACCTAAATTAAAATGGTAACAGTTTGTGACAAAGTGTGCTTACACAAACAAATTAGGTATCTTTGGAAAGAAGAGACTCTGGGCTTTACTATCTATCATCCAGAGTTGATAATGCTCAAAAAGATAAAAAGTTATAGGCACTGACGTGCCTTGAAAAATATTTTTCCACACTGAATGTTTTTTTATTTCATATACAAATACATGAAATAAGTCCTGGAGCAATCCAGAAAAGTAATGGATCGAAAGCCATGTGTCTCATGAGTTCATATTTCAAATTTGAAGAAGATACCATGAAAAATGAGATTCCTGCAATATTTTTTCTGAAACTATTTATAGTCCCCCCACCCCCCTGTTTGAGGAAAAATAACCACCAAATGGATTGCAGAATTATACAAGCTATTTTAGTCATTATACATGTTCCTGCATAGTTTTTCAATTATAAAATAATAGACAGATTTATTTGAGCACTAAAAAATACAAAAATAATTATTTGAGTAATAAAAAAGGAAAAAAAATAGAAAAAAAAATGCTTTGTATATAGTATGTATACTGAAGTATTCTTCGTTATTCGTTATTACAATGATAAATATCACTGCCAGACGTGAAGTGATATTGCCAGACATGGTCATAGAGTCAGTAAACACACGCTGATGTGCTTCCATTCAGATTATAATCAAACAGATGGGCCATATAATCAATAATAGCTGATCAATGAATCAGAATGATAGCCGTCATAGATTCTCTAATAAACACGCTGATGTGCGTCCATACATATTATAATCATGCAGACACGGCCACATTCCCCACACAATACACACACACACATATAAAAAATGTAGAAGAAAAAAAAAAACAGTTTTTTATGGATAAAGCAGATCGCTAAGTTACGCCCCGCTCAGATGACAGTTGCGTCACTGCCGGCTGGAGGGAGCGCCAAATTCAAATAATCTATATTCCGCTTTTCTGAGAATCTTTTTTTCCGTAGACGGTCTCATTATGTTTGTAAAACCGTATGCTGCAACACAGTGTTGTTTTTTTTACCACCAAGACGCTGTTTTTGAGCGTAATTTATTCCATAACGGACGCGAACAATAACTCTCTGAAGAAATGAAACGTAAACAAAGGAATATTCATCCTTATTACAACGTTATTGTTTCGCTGGACTAAAAGTGCTCGCTGGGATGTTGTTCTGTGGACCCTTACCTCTCTAACTAAACTGGGATTTCAGCAGTGGATGCGTTTGTGGCTCGTTATTACAATGATAAAGGTACGTACTGCTTTTTTACTCTGCGTGTTTGGATGTGTACTGCTTACACAAATGTAGCAAATTTGTGCCACTCATTCCTTATAAGCTTTCCATCGAAAAACAGCGATCTGTCGTCGATGCTTGAGGCTTAGACCCTCAGAATGATATATAGTTTGTCAAGATTAACTTTGTCCCGTTTCATTTATTCTATTAGAAAACAATGACACATGCAAACAAAGAGCGTTCAGTGCGACGTCGCTCTGGTGAACGTTAACAGGTTAAATTGGGGAAAGAAAGACCTCCATGTAATCTACACCTTTGTAAGGTATTTGTAAGGTATATACCGTGAAACACATGCATCAAGTTTGTTCCAGTAGCCAACCGGTGACACGAGGGGAATCATGGAAGAAAAGAAATGAATACAAGGGAGAACATTAATTTTAATCACCGATATACGAGCCTGAAAAGAAGTATGAAGACGAGACCAATTTTCCAAATCTGAGGATACTTTGGCTAGAATACTATTATAGTTTTTTTAGATGATTTCCTGCAGGAAGATATAGAAAGGGACATGGAATACATTTTAGAATTGAGGGCAAGTAAACGTGACTTACTCCAATTAATTTTAAACCCAGAGAGAGATCCAAAATGGTCAAATAAATTCAACACATGAGGAATAGAATGTGACAGCTTCTCCAAAAACAATAAGATCAACAATCATCAGCAAACAAAGAAAGTATATTCCGTATAATTATGGGAGGAATAGTTTCAGATTGTCGGACCACTTGAGCTAAGGGTTCCAAGGATAGGGCAAATAACAGAGGAGAAAGCGGGCAACCCTGACGAGTACCTCAATGTATAAAGAATGGGCTAGAGCAAGTCACATTTATTTATATAGAGCTTTTAACAATACAGATTGTGTCAAAGCACGTAACAGTATCAAATTGGAGGATAGAGTGTCAGTAATGTATAAAAATAAGATTAAACACTCAATTTTCAGTTAAGGCATTTCATTATTGAATTCAGATATGTCATTGTCTAGCTCAGTTTAGTTTAAATAGTATCTGCAAAATCAAATAGACGATAATCACTAGAAATTAAGTTTCCCCAACTGAGCAAGCCAAAGGCGACAGTGGCAAGGAACCAAAACTCCCTCTGTGACAGAAAGGAGAAAAAGAAAACCTTGGGAGAAACCAGGCTCAGTTGGGGGGCCAGTTCTCCTCTGGCCAGGAGATTATTGTTTATTTATTGTTTATTTATTGTTTACTTCTTGTTTTAATTAAAATTTTAAATGTATTTTTAGTTTTATTGTATTTAAGTCGAGGTCCCTGGGGCTCATCCAGGTGTCCCGGCCTCCGCCGACGATCAGGGAGACATCATCTCCCGGCGACGATCTACCATCTGATCCGGACACGGACTGAGAAACAGAAAAATAAAGAAACAGACAAATATTAGCGTAGATGCCATTCTTCTTACGATGTAACGAGTACATCGTGTGTTATGGGGAGTGTTCCCGGTTCCGGTTGATCTAATTAATGCAGCCTAACAATCCTTTAACGGATTTGAATAATAGAAGTGTATTCGTGTGTTATGTCTAAGCCAGGTTAAAGAAACGTGTCTTTAATCTAGATTTAAACTGACAGAGTGTGTCTGCCTCCCGAACAGTGTTAGGTAGATTGTTCCAGAATTTGGTGCTAAATAGGAAAAGGATCCTGCCGCCCGCAGGCGATTTTGATATTCTAGGCCATCAAATGGCCAGAGTTTTGATATATCAAACGGCCAGAGTTTTGAGAACGCAGCGTACGTGGAGGACTATAATGTGATAAGAGCTCGCTCAAGTACTGAGGAGCTAAGCCATTCAGGGCTTTATAAATAATTAACAAGATTTTAAAATCTATAAAATGTTTTTTTTTTTTTTTTAAGTGACGTGACATGGCCAAGTATGGTTACCCATACTCGGAATTCGTTCTCTGCGTTTATCCTATCCAAAGTGCACACACACAGCCGTGAACACACACCCAGAGCAGTGGGCAGCCATTTATGCTGCGGCGCCCGGGGAGCAGTTGGGGGTTCGGTGCCTTGCTCAAGGGCACCTCAGTTGTGGTATTGAAGGTGGAAAGAGTGCTGGACATTCATTCCCCCATCTACAATCCCTGCCGGACCTGAGACTCGAACCCATGACCTTTGGGTTACGAGCCCGACTCTCTATCCATTAGGCCACAGCTGCCCCCTGATGTTTGATAGGGAGCCAGTGCAGTGTTGACAGAACCAGGCTAATATGGTCATACTTCCTGGTTCTAGTAAGAACTCTGGCTGCTGCATTTTGGACCAGCTGTAGTTTGCTGATCAAGCTTGCAGAACAACCACCCAATAAAGCATTACAATAGTCTAACCTTGAGGTCATAAATGCATGCATTTCTGCATTTGACGTTGAGAGCATAAGTCGCAATTTAGATATGTTTTTGAGATGGAAAAGCGCAGTATTACAGATGCTAGAAACATGGCTTTTAAATGAAAGATTGCTATCAAACAGCACACCTAGGTTCCTAACCGATGAAGAAGAAATGACAGAGCAGCCGTCAAGTGTTAAATGGTGTTCTAGGTTATTATATGTGGGGTTTTTAGGTCCGATAATTAACACCTCTGTTTTTTCAGAATTTAGCAGTAAGAAGATACTCGTCATCCAGTTTTTTATATTGACTATGCATTTCGTTTGTTTCTGAATTTGGTGTGTTTCACCGGGCCGCAAAGAAATATAGAGCTGAGTATTATCAGCATAACAGTAAAAGCTAACACCATGTCTCCTGATAATATCGCCCAAGGGTAACATGTAAAGCGTGAAAAGTAACGGCCCTAGTACTGAGCCTTGAGGTACTCCATACTGCACTTGTGATCGATATGATGCCTCTTCATTCACTGCTACGAATTGATGGCACCTGCCAACAGCACCTGTGAGATCAGTGGCTGCTGGATTGGCGTACAAAACCTTTAGCATATTTATGAAACTCGATCCTAGACCCAGATGCTGTAGAATCACCCATAAATAGTTCCACTCTAGCTGGTCGTAAGCTTTCATCGCATCTAGAGATAATACTGTGCAAGGGGAGGACGAAGTATTCGTTGAATTGATAATATGTTAATCTGAAACTGAGTAAAATTTATTAAATCCTGTTTGGTCATGATGAACTTGCCTATTCATAAATTTCTCTAGATGACAAGATAATACTTTAGCATATAATTTAACATCAGTCCCTATCAAAGAAAGTGGCTGGTAACTAGAACAGGAAGTCGGATCTTTATCTTTTTTTAACAAGAGAGAAATAACAGCTATATTAATAGATGGGTGAAATGAGCCTTGAGTAACTGAAAAATGTATCATATCTAACATGAGGGGCCTAAATCCGACCAAAAAGTAGTACACAATTCGATTGGAATACCATCTATGCCTGGGGATTTCTCCTTGTTCATAGATCGGATTGCTGACTCCAGCTCCTGAAGAGTGATTGGTTCAGCCAGGTATTCTGAATCCAAATCTGACAGCCTAGGTAAATCAAGGTTGGACAGAAAAGATGCAAAAGCGTCAGGGTCACCATCAACAGAAGAAGTATAGAGGTTAGAGTAAAAAGAGTGGAAGGCGATATTAATGTCTTTTGGGTCTGTCATAATGAGCCCAGATTGGGATTTCACTGCTGAATTATTAGCAAACTTTTCACTGTTGCGTAATCTTAGAGCTAAAATGTGGCTTGGTCTACTCCCTTGAAAATAGTAATTCTGCCTGGATCTTTGAATCTTTGGATCTTTAAATCAGGAATTCTGCCCTGATTATCTCTTGTCAGATTCTGGAGCTGTGATTCCAGTTCAAATAATACAGTTTATTCATGAAACTCTAGATGATGCAGGCTGACGGGTTGTTAACATAACTGATGATATTCAGAGAGTTAAACGACTTGGCACAAGCTGATTGGTTCATGCTGCATATGCAGCCAATGAGCTTACTGCCTTGCATTTATATGGCTAGCTAGTATTCACTTGAATTTCTTGCAGCGCGCTTTCAGAGTTCTCTGAAGCTCTCCATCTTCCCCAGCTCCACATGTATAGATCTGCTACGGGTTATTTTATATGCTATTTGTGCAGCAGCAGTATGTCTTAAAGCTGCAGTCCGTAACTTTTTTTGGTTAAAAAGGATCCAAAATCAATATTTGAGCAAGTACATAACCAGCCAGTGTTCAAAACTAGCTCCTTACTTTATCCCGATTTACAACGGTTAGCTTATAATGTTTTCTAATCTAAGTGGTAGGGGTAGATTTTCGCAGGAAAATTGAGCATGGCACTGCATCATTACGTCACGTCTGTAAACATAAAAACGTTTTCCTGGCTAGTAGGCATGTGAGGATCCTGCAGGTTGCAGATCGTTTATAGCCTTTTCTCACAGCAGCTGGAATAATTAAATTTATCATTTTGATGGCAGATTGTAATCCAGAAAGTATTATGTGTTTATGAAACACGTGAATTAAATTAAATTATATTCCAAGTTTAAATGTGCGTTTACACAAGATTTGTATTTTTAAGACAACCAGTTCGAAGGGTTTGCTTTTTGGGTTAAAATAATTTCTTAATATGAAATTTTAATGGTAAGACAATTACATTAAACTGTACAGAAATTGAAATCTACACACTTATACACACTATACTCATAGTCACACAATGCTGATGTTGTTAATTTGATAATAAAGTATAACAATAATAATAATTTGCACGGTTTGATGTGATATGAGCTAACCGATCTTTACATTAAATCACCATTGGTAGCGTGATTTATGGTAATGCTTTTTTTCCGCAGTTGGTTAGAACAAATGTGACTGACTTGTAACTTACTTGTTCAGATGACAATATCCGGTGAAAATTCTTATTTGGGCCATATATTCCAAGACATTGACTAATCTGTGAAGATCTAATTGCTCTAATTGATCTAATTTATCTAATTGCGAAGTACAGTAAATATCCACACCGGTGCGGTGACTGACTGCCACACATTCACCTCAAAACATTAGATTCATCCTCGCTGGAGCTGTGCCAGAGTACAACCCCATGCAAGCAAGATAATTCCGCAAGTAACTGCAATTCCAGGTTTTCAAACATAGATGGTGATAAAGAGGCAAAACTTACGGACTGCAGCTTTAAATACTCGTGGCACCGTATCGCCATATGCTTTGGCAGAAGCAGCAATTCAGCAGCAGTGTAGCAGATCTATTCTGCCAAGACCAAATACATTAACATTGTCATATCCATCACCATGCTAAAATCTTCCGAGAGTTGTTGTGATTGAACTATCTTTTTGCTTTGGTTTTTCTGAAGGAAAGAGGCATATGAAATTGAGTTATTCCTTATAAATCCTTTAACTGCATTACAAAGTGTTCGCGGATCATCCACTGAGCCTTGGTTAATTTCAATAAACTCAGCAAATTTATTTCTGAATTGACTGCAACATTGACAGGGTTAACAATTTAGGGTTAAATCGCAATCTAGTGGCACGAGATGGCCGAGGGATCAAAGATAATCCGCACAAATTTCCATCATGATCCGACAGAGATAAGGAACAGATATTGGCATCACGAACAGCTGAAGGTAAAGATGTAGAAATTAAAATAGTCAATTCGCGAATAGGATTTATGAGTAGCAGAAAAGAAAATGAAAGACTTAGCAGAAGGATTTAATAAACA
Source organism: Barbus barbus (assembly GCF_936440315.1). Taxonomy (NCBI): domain Eukaryota; kingdom Metazoa; phylum Chordata; class Actinopteri; order Cypriniformes; family Cyprinidae; genus Barbus; species Barbus barbus. The sequence goes on from NC_136760.1 coordinate 10,228,225, forward strand.
CCAACTATCCACCAATGAGGATGACATTACAGAATTCGTGTCTGTACCCAGTACAATTTCAAAATCCGAAAATTTTAAGAGACAGGTTGAGAAAAAAGTAGGGTTAGGAGTACAAGGGGCATAAACTGAAAGAAATACAATATTCCTATTCTCCACTATTGTTTTTATATGTGCTATTCTACCGTCTGTATCTAAAATAGTAATATTTAAAGCCCTCCGCACCAATATTAGGACACCCTTATTTTTAGTATCCGAAGATGAGTGAGATACCACTTCATAAAACTTATTATTACACCTGTGTATATCCTCCTCTTTCAAATGGGATTCTTGAACTAACACAATATCAATCTTTCTTTTTTGCAAAAAATCCAGAAAACCTATACGTTTGTGAGGACCATTTAGGCCATTAATATTACAACTCAGAATATTAAGGTCAGTCACAGGTATAGAACAGAATTACGGCATAATAAGACAAAATACAAGTTATAAAATAAAACCAGTTCAGTCTACCATTAAACCACCCCCACCCCACCCTTTCCGTCACTATTCAAAAAAAACATAACCACAGTCCCTTGAACTATGGCAGATCAAACCAAGAACAAACCTTGATCTGCCAGCACCCCTTAATATGATCCATGACATCAACAAAAACCTGCACATTACTGAAGCACCAACATTGGCCCCATAGTCACATATTGACTAGGTAATATCTCTATTTAAAAAAAAAAAAAAGAAAAAGAGAGAAAGAATACAACTAAAACATAAATAAAATAACATCATAATCAGTAAGCGATACTGTATGCACAATGAAAGCTTCTAGTAACTATGAATTAAGAAATTATCATTAAAGTGAACACTGAAAGACGCAGTCACCTAACCATTTAGAGCATCTCTTCTCCGATTAGACAGCAAATGTCCAGCTGAAGTTCACTGAGAGTTGGTGGATGAATGGGATCTGAGGAAAACTCTTGCTTCTTCTAGGGAGTATAGAATATTAGGTTCAGCTTGATTGAGAATGACCTTCAGTGTTATGGTGGCTCCTGCCGGTGCTGTGAGGAATCATTCTCAGAGTCTTGGGGTTTTGATGCCAGAATTTAGATTTTATTATCAGAGACAACAAAACCGAGAAAACTCTACAGAGCAATCTCCCGAATCTGGGTTTGCACCCTCTTATATAAATTTTTTTCCCCTAAGGCTTGTTCAATATATTTTCCTATATTGTTACCTTTTTTGGATGTACCTCTAGTCTGCTTTCAGGAAGTGGAGAGGAGGCCTCCATTTACATTGTATCTACATTGTCTAATGTCACAACAGGATGTGCAGTTTCAGCACAGAATGTATGTCTGCACATCCTCTTCTCAAGCTGGGCTCTACACACAGGCAGATACATGTTTTAATAGTAGAATAACTTGATACATAAATGGCTATTTTCACATTGATTATACTTGTTTAATTTATATTTTCATTAATAAAAATCTTCTACATGTTGCAGGATAAAGAAGAGAATTCTGGATGCCAGCTTCTCTCATTTCCTTCCTAATTGGCGCAAATGCACTTCTTTTTGCGGTGACCGGATAAAAAATCTGTAAAGAAAGGCAGCGTTGCTCCGTCGGATGTTTGAAGTCTGGCGGCCTGCAGAATGAGCTTCCTGTCTGTGTACCGCAACAGTTTAAAGATGAAAACCGGTGGTTTAGCACGATCTGAGGAGAGCCTTGTGTACAATCGATGCGCTCGCTCCACTTCAATCTCTTTGCCCGCCAGAGACGGGAGCCACATTGGTAGCAATCTTTTCAAAAAGCCTATAGGGTTGTCCTTTTCGGAACCTTCAGGCAATCCAAACAGACACAGATTGCTACGCCTATTGCGATCCTGTAAGTCCACAAACTGTTGCTCGAGTGCGGCTACTCGCCTATCGTGATCTGCGACAACTTTCTTTTGTTCTCTCATCTCCCCTGTAAGAAGATCCAATTTAGAGCATAGCGACTGAACAACTGACATGTGAGAAACGAAATCGTTCCGCATCGCCGTCAACTCAGTTCATAGAATGTCCTCAAAGTGTGTAACAGTGTTTGCAATCTTGTCTCTTGGATTTCTTAATCGGAGAATCCGACGGAGACGTCTCCTGCTGTTTCCGATTGTATGCCATCAGGGAAAGTATTATTAATGAATAAAACTTAAAATAAAATTAAATAAATCAGCAAAAAGGGGCCAAACGTACGGAGCTCTACTCAAGTGCGACTAGGTTCATGAGCACGTCACGTGACTCCCCGATTTTTGTTATTTATTTATTTTTTTAAATAAAAGATCATAAGGATTAATAATGCAGGTTTATTTTCAGAGCCTTCTTTGATCATATTTACCAAGGGTACCAACAATTCTGACCACGTATGTATATTATGAATACTATATACTGTATGTTCTGATGCTGATGTGTGACAGATGTTGATAATTGCACTATGGAGAGAGAAAAGTTAAGTTCCTGTTAACCTTCTGGAGTCTGAGCTGTTTTTTTTTGCCCCTGAAAATGTAACACATAATGGCTGAAGTCTGATTACACTGTATTCAGCACAAACCTTGGTAATATGTACTGATGTTTTTGAGTTAATGAAGTTTATGCATGGTTAGTAGAAAAGAAAATTACGTGAAATAAGCCAAAAACGCATACTAAACATTTCACAATACTTTAAGTACTGGTTTTTGAAGGTGAGTTTTTGCTACTTGATGTAAAAATCATCCTACCCACACAGAAAACAATATATTGATTTAAATTGTGTGAGACACTTTTTGTATTTGAAACAGACTGTATGCGAGGGAATGTCAATGGCCTTGAATACTAATGTGTTTCACACCTGGGGAAATGAAGACTTGGCATTTTCAAGTTGTTTGCTGCTGCTTTTTCTGCAATGAAGAAAAATCTGCCCCACCATCAGTTGCCATTGAATGAGCTCACCTTTACCATGGCATGTTCATGTAGAATATCAGTCCAATGCAGATGTACAGCTTGCTGATGCTGACATCAGTCTATTTGTGACCCTTTCCTATTGCCCTGACAGTCTCGGCATTTGTGTTGTGGCACAGAGTTGATACAGCTCTCTCTGAGAAAAAGAGTTTCTATATTGAACAAACATTTAAGTGGTTTTAAACCATTCAGATGCAAGAAGATGCCAAAGTGAACTCAATTGGGTACTCACATATTGTCTGAGATGGTGCAAATAACAAATTGAGTTCTCCTTCTTGCAAACTCTCATTCTCTTTGCACTTGAGTGGAAAAATATACAAAAAACTGCTGCCTTGATGAGTACCCAATCACTTAACACTATTGGTTAAGTAAGCGTAAACAGTTTAGAAAGAAATCACATGTGTATTGAACCTGGGAATTCCTGTAGGGATTAAAGTGATAGCAGCTGCTGCTGTCTGTATCCTTCAATGTAACCAATTAGATTAATATTTTCTTTCTTTCTTTTTTTTTTGGAGTGTAAAGTGACTATAGTCTTCTACAATACATCGACACTGGAGCTATTTAGAGGGTTTCCACAGTTATTATTGTCTTGCCAAGCCATATAATTTATTCCAAAATTCACAGCCTCCATTGCTCTTTATTTGATTAAACATGGTTTGAGCTCAGATGAGGATTTTTAAAATGCTTTTAAAATGAATTACTTTTCTCTATGAGTTTTAAAGGTGCTGTATTGTAATTTTAATTTAGAAAAAAAAAAAATATATGCATATGTTTGCCGATATTTAGAAAACATGCTAAATTCACATACATGTTTCTCTGAAAACAATGCTACAGTTTTTTCTACTTTGATATGTGATTTTTGTGTGGGAATGTCTGTCTTTGTTTTGGTGTCTGTGATACCGCCCACTGCCAATTTACCCAATTTGACTCTCTGGGTTGCTACTTAAAACACAGCATATTGCAGCCATATGAAGCCAGCAAACAAACTAGGTCAGAGATAACAGATTATATCCCACCTAAATAGCCTTGGCATCTATCTAAAAAGCTCTATGACAAAAGGCATATTAAATCAACATATCGACTTACAGGAGAAACGTCTCGCTGCAGCCTACAAGATCCAAGGGGCGTGGTTGGATCCAGATCCAACTCCTCCCACCTGTCTATACCTAAACCTACCCATCTCCACCCCCTGATCCCTAAACCGACCCATCTCCACCCCTAAACCTACCAATCTCCACCCACTCGTCAAGGCAGGAGTTTTTTGTATATTTTTCCACTGAAGTGCAAAGAGAATGAGGTGTTTTGTTGTTGGATATAACAATGAATAAAGCAGTCATCATTTATTCCCGACATCTGAGCCACTGAAGGATTAACGTTACTTTCGCTTTGACTAGAATACGCCGATCCCCAATCTGCCTGAATGCATCTATGTTTGCGCGAATCAATCGTGATCCAGCTTTATCTACAGTAGAAGTGAATATAACGTTTTTTAATGAATCTTTGCAAATCGCCTTTCCTAATATGTGCTAGTTAGCCAGTTTCGCAGCTAAAATAAACAGTACTGCTTGTCACCCCATGGAAGAGAGGGGTGGGGTCAGCAGAGTCACGAGCATTTAAAGGGACATGGTAGGGGTGGGCGATATGGCAAAAATATCATATCACAATTTGTTTTAGAAATATCATGATTTTATCACGATTCTTTGTCATGATGGTTTTACTATTTTGTCTGAGCAGTACAGCCAAACTAATTTCCCTGTTATAAAGACAAAGCATTTCAAGGTAGCAAAATATAAAAAAGAATGGTGGATATTTAGGCCAAAGTGGGCGAAGATAAAAAATCTTTGTCATTATTTTATCTTTGTTATTAAAACATAAGAACACATTAAAGATACACATTAAAATATACAAATAAAACAAAGTGTTTTATTTTCAGGTACAATAGGCATATTTAGCAGGAGCATTCAAAAAATTGAATGAACAAATATAAAAAGAAAACACTATTGATTCCTACTTTTTTTCAGTCAAGAGTAGTTATTTTTTTTCTCTTTGTGTTTTGTTGTTTTAACATTAAATAAAAAATATTTATATTATATATTAAATATATTATATATTTATACCATCATTTACTCACTAAAAATTAGCTTTAAACCTGAATGAGTTTCTTTCTTCTGCTGAACATACATGCTATTTTGAAGAATGTGAAAAACCAGTTGCTGGTCCACAGTGACTTCCATAGTGTATTTTTTTTTCCTGCTATCAAATTCAATGTGGACCAGCAACTTTTGGTTTGGTTACCCACACTCTTAAAAATATCTTCTTTTGTGCTCAGCACATGAAATAAATTAATACAGGTTTGGGACAACATGTGAGTGAGTAAATAACGACTTTAATGAATTTAATTTTAGTGTGAACTATCCCTTTAATGACAGTTGGCTGCATGTTTAGTTCTGTCCCTTTAAGACCTGCACGCATCTAATATACAAGCACGCATCTGTTTTCTCTCAACTCTTTACTTTCATTTTAGACATAACTAACCGAGTTTATGCAGTGTCCCGTGAGAGTAAAGGCCCTTTCACACAGGACGCGGCATGCGCTGCGCCGGCCGCTGGGTTTCAACCCTTCATATACAAGGTGATTTGCGCTACGCTGGCCAGAGCGAAGTAGGCGGAGTTTTCAAAATTTTTAGCAGTTCTATACGTCTAGTCATTTGATCGTTGTTCCACCTTTCGGTCAGCAGCAAAACATGCATCTGTCCTGTGCTAAGAAGCGAGCAATAGTAATAAGAAGAAAGAGAGCAGCAAGAAAACAGAAGCTGTGGGTGTAGTTTATTTATAAAACCTCATTATTTCAGTAGTGGAGGAGGCTAGAGGAGGAACGGCTTTCAACACAATGGTGTTGCTGCCCGTGTGTATTTCATGTGACAAACTGATTCATACTGCCTATCTACAATAAGCTATCTGACTTTAAACACACCTGACATGCCAAGACATGGAGATGTGTCTCTATGACTTTGCTCTGACCTCAAATTTATCGTATAGCTCTGGAAATTCAGACACAGAGAATCAGCTGTTCATCCATTTTGATTTCAGCGTTTGTTTTGATGCCCCGTTTCTATTGGCCACGCGGGGCAACGTCACAGAGCGCTGCGGCAAAAGTTGAACTATTTTGAACTTTGACCGCGGAGCTCACGCAAGCTCACCGGTGGTGCGCGCCGCTGCGCGTGCGCTTTGGTCAGCGCAGCAACAAACCATTGAAATGAATGGGTTTCATAGCGCAGCGCTTTCTGCGTCCTGTGTGAAAGGCGCTCAACTCTAAAGTTACCGCTGAGTTAACACTGAATGGATGTGGTGTTGTACAGTACATTGATACAGCGGCGCCAGAACTGTATATAATGTGCGCTGTAGCGCGATACTATGATATTTCTTCAAAAGCAGATCGTGGAGACATTTTTATTGTCCACGATCAAAAATCGTCATATCGCACACCCCTAGGACATGGACTAAACAACGGCTTGATGAAAACAGAGCTGATTTTGACAGGGTAAAGAAGGTGTTTTTACAATACCATTCATAAATTTTAACCAAAGTATGTTATATACTTTTCATTAAGACCCTAAAGAATCATATACATTTGTGGAAAATGGGCATCCGATGACCCCTTTAACAAAGACTCGCCCCTCTTAGTTATTAGGCTTGTTCAAGATGCATCAGAGCTGCACAGACCGAACGGCATATGAAATCAAAGTACTGCGGATGACTCTTTATGGATTTTAGTTGCTCTCGCTGTAATTTGATGACATACACCGACCGATGGTTCTTGAACAAGCCTATTGTTGCTACATCTAACAAGCCATACATTATGGAGCAAAGAGGTAGAAGAGGTCACCTTCGGTAGAAATAGCTTTGTTTGCATGGTGCCTAAACAAGCTACCGGGTGAATTGCGCTCGTTCCTGTGGCGTATCCTCAATCTGGCAACCCGCGTCAGCATGAGTATGAGGAGTAGGCGGTGAAAGATACTGACTGCAGTAACCATTTCAACAGCTAGCTGTCAGTATTACATACTACACAAGGGATCCCCAAACCTGCTGCTGGAGTGCTACCATCCAGTTTACTGTTGTCTTTTTTTTTTTCAGGTAGAATTCTCATATCCTCCCATTATTCCTGGGGAGGGTCATGACAGTAATACACTCCCAGAAGAATGGAAGTACCTGCCTTTCCTGGCATTGCCTGATGGAGCACATAATCATCAGGAAGGTAAAGTCTCAGTTTACACACTTTACAAAAAATGTAAAGGTTTTTCGACCTAAATACTTAAAAATTGAAATCATATATTTCTAGTTGGCCATTGCATTCATGAAATCAGCAGATATGCCTGTGATTGGCTATGTTGCTTAAAGCAGCAACATGTTGTAAATAGAAACCAGCGCTGTGCTGCAAGTTGACGGGATTGGTTATATGTTTGTGATAGTAGGAAACAGTGGCAGTTTGAAACAATGTTTTTGAGACAGTTTTTGGTACTCTGCAGTTTTAATGACAAAATTATCAGCAATAGTGATGAATTTGCAAGTTTTGTCTTTAAGCATATTAAAAACACCACTGCAGGGGGTCTTTAAATAGACTTAAATAGGTTTCTTAAGTGTTCATTAGAGTTTTGGGTCATATTGGGGTGTTTAGGGTGCGTGGTCTGAGAGTGTATGTTGAATCTGTCACTTTTCTTAGCTAACTTCCGGTTGAGTGAACGCTGGCGTGTCTGACTGCCGCTGCTCCCGGGTTAATTCTTTTAAGCATTTTAACATTTTAACGACTTATTTGGATCTACTTACACGTCCAAAGTGTTTGCCTACTTTTCCTCTCCTCAAAATATTCATATAACTATTTTATGTGAGTTCTGGCGTTTGCGGTGGATGGACTAGTGATGGGGTTCGTGAGGCTTGACGCACGATGGCTCGGGATCTGCCGCTTTTGGCTGAATGCTGTGCCGCTGGACGCGCCGAGGTTGGACTCGTGATGGCCTTGGATACTGTTCTCGGCTGGCTGGTGTGCTGCTGGGTGCGGTGAGGTTCGACGCGCGACGGCTCGGGATCTACTGCTCTCATTTGGCTGGTGTGCCGCTGGGTGCGGTGAGGTTCCATTTCGCTACGGCCCTGGATACTGCTCTCGGCTGGCTGGTGTGCCGCTGGGTGTGGTGAGGTTCGACTCGCGACGGATCGGGATCTACTGCTCTCGGCTGGTTGGTGCGCCGCAGGTTAGGTTGGGGTTTAACTCGCGACGGATCGGGATCTACTGCTCTCGGCTGGTTGGTGCGCCGCTGGGTGCGGTGAGGTTCGATTTCGCTACGGCCCTGGATACTGCTCTCGGCTGGCTGGTGTGCCGCTGGGTGCGGTGAGGCTCAAATCGTGCCTAGTCAGTGCTGACTGAGGTATTTTGCAAGGATCAAATCTTTCTTACTCACTGCTCTGGTATGGTGCACATGTGCTACTGCTTTTAGTTCTCCCTTCTTGTCTTGTATCTTGTTGTTTCGGATGTTGATTATTATACCTGGGTAGTTATGACTCTTTTCTACTCATTCTTGGATTTGCATGAACTGAACTGTTTATACCCTCTTCCCACGGACATTTTTAAATCCTGTGCTTCCTTCGAAGTTCTGCGCCGTCCCCGATATGTCCACCGAGGATCTCGTCGCAGTATTTGTAAGGGCGTGCAGTTCGCCTCCAGTAACAGTATTCCAGTATTAATTTCTTCACGTCGTTCATCATCAAAGACGGAATCCCGGTCTGTAAATCCACTAAATATCTGTTCAGTTAAGTTATCATCGTCAAATGCTGTAAATGCTGTGTCACGGAAGTTGGCCTTGTCAAATGCGAGGTCTTATTTTAAATGACTTTTTCATTACAAAGTCACTTGATTTTTTATTTGTGACGGAGACATGGCTGCAACAGAATGATTTTTTTATCTCTTGGTGAACTTGCTCCTCCGGACTGTGAATTTTTTAGCACTCCAAGGCATACTGGTCATGGTGGTGGTGTTGCTACTATTTTTAAAAGTAATTTTAAAAACAAAAAATTGTACACTGATGTGTACTCCAGCTTTGAGGTACAGTTAGTGAGAATTGATATAGGGGGCCGTGTTATGTGCACTGGTTTACAGGCCTCCAAAATACAACAAAGATTTTATTCAACAATTCTCAGAGTTTCTTGCTGATATCGTGTCTCGTTTTGATAGATTGTTGATTCTAGGAGATTTTAATATTTACCTCTGTTGTCCATCCAAACCCTTGGTGAAAGAGTTTTTACTCCTTATTGATTCCTTGAATCTGTCACAATCTGTGTCTAGCCCTACTCACAATTAGGGTCACACATTAGATTTAGTGTTGTCGTATGGCTTCCCAATAACAAGTTTGAGAGTGATTGATGCTGCCTTTTCAGACCATTTGCTAATTCTGTTTGAATTTGTCTGTTTCCACCACCCCTACTTGCTCTCAGTCTGTAAGCTACTCTCGTTTTATTCAGCCACTCACTGACAGTTTATTTATATTTATATATATATTATTAATTTATTTATATTATATTGCAGATGCCGCCTCTTTCGACAAATTAAACACGGAAGAGATGTTGCAGGTTTTTACGAATTCCTGTTCCATTTCTATTGATTCTGTTGCTCCCCTTAAGCCAAGGAAAGCGAAGAGAAACAACATTTCTCAGCCTTGGTTAAATGCAAACACCCGTGCTCTCAGACAGGAGTGTCGTAAGGCAGAGCGAAAATGGTAAAGTGACAAACTCCAAGTCTCATATCAGTGTTTAAGGGCGTTTTTAGCTAGTTATCAAAAATCAGTCAAAGAGGCTAAGTTTGAATTCTTTTCTAAACTTATTACTGAAAATGTGAATCAACCGAGGATGCTGTTTAAGACTTTTGATTTGCTACTAAATCCCGCACATGCCCGTCTCTTGATCCATCTCGGGAGACCTGTGAGAACTTTTTAAAATTTTTTGACAACAAAGTACTGGATATCAGAGCTTCTATTAAGCCATCGATATTTGATCCTCCATTGTGCTGTTCACCTACAGAGTTGTTAACCTGCTTTTACCCCATTTCCTCTGTACAGCTAGCTGGTATTGTTTCTAAGGTTAAATTGTCCACCTGTGAGTCTGATGTCATTCCAGCTCAGGAAGGAAGGAAAGCTAAGGAAGTGTTTGCAACCTTGAGTCCGGCTGTAACAGCTATCATTAATAACTCTTTGGAAAGTGGAGTTGTACCTGCTAGTTTTAAACATGCTATAGTCCATCCTCTGCTAAAGAAACCTCATCTTGACCAAACTATTTTAGGCCTATTTCCAAATTGCCTTTTATCTCAAAATTGTTAGAGAGAGCTGTCTACAGTCAGTTGGATTCCTACATTAGTATGTCCAATGTCCTGGACACTTTCCAGTCGGGTTTTAGATCACTACACAGCACTGAAACTGCATTGTTGAAAGTCAGTAATGACCTTCTGCAAATTCTTGACACTGGTTCTTATGCGGTACTTGTTTTGTTGGATCTTAGTGTGGCATTCGACACAATTGATCATTGTATTCTGCTACAGCGGCTGGAAAAGTGGGTGGAATCCTACCCACGGCTAAGTTATCAATCGAGGAACTTACTTCACTTAGCATATCAGTCATGATTTGGCGGGTCGCCTCGATCGGTTGACAATGGTTCTCACAACGAGTTACAACGACTTTATTGAAGGGAGTCAATCTCAATTTCGGGACCTGGATTTAAAGATTGGTAAAGGGAGTTCCCTGATGAGGGGACTAGAGGGGAGAGGAAATGACAGTGTGAGAGGAAAAAGTAAAAAACTAAAAAAAAACATAAAGAAAACACAAAGAGACACAAAAAATACCGAATGAGATGAGACAGCAAACAAGTGTCACGTGTGGAGTAACTCCTCTCTACTAGAGGCTGGCCCTAGCAGTGCAGTTGAGGAAACAGGGTAAGTGTTGTTTAAGCAAGTCTGCTATATGTTTTCCTAAATAACAGAAATTATGTTAGTGTGGTATAGAGCGTATGATTGTGGGTCTGTGGGGTCCTGTCCAGTGAGGTAGGAACTTCTTTGACAGGCGATGGGGAGCATTCTGCCTTGGTTGGGCGAAGCTTTAGTACCACACTTTGTCTCCGATATTGAGCTCATGGTGAGAGGCCTTTTGGTCGTAGTAGGCTTTACGACCTTCCGCACTTCGTTGTAGTCGTTCTCAGGTGCTGGTGCAACTCTTCCAGGTACTGGTGAGTGGTATAGGCGGTGACGAGGTTCAGGTCACCAGGTTGGTACAGCAGGTGTAGCGGTAGCGTCATGTTTCTCCCTGTCATCAATGTGAACGCGGGTACTCTGGTAGACTGGTGAGGGGTGGCTCGAGCGGCCATCAGTACCAGAGGAAGTTTAATATCCCAATCCTTCTGATTAGTAGACATGTACTTCTTTAACATGCTGACCACTGTCCTGTTGGCCCGTTCAACTTGACCTGAGGAAATTGGGTGATGGCTTATATGGAGCTTGGCCTGTATACCCAGGGGTTTCCACACTTCCTGCATGATTTTGACGGTGAAGTGGGTTCCGCAGTCATAGTTGACCCTTAAAGGCAGTCCAAATCTTGAGAAGATGTGGTTCATTAACAGGCAGGCTGTTGTTTCTGCTGTATCATTGGGAGCTGGGAGGCATTCTATCCACTTTGTGAATTCGCAGACCACGGTGAGGAAGTATTTGTTACCCCGTGTTGACCGTGGTAGGGGGTCCTACCCAGTCTATTTGGAGGTCCGAGCATGGGAAAGTCATTCCTTTTCTTTGCAGTGGGGCTCGGTGGTTTGGGTTTGCCGATTGGAACTGGCAACACACCAGGCATCCTTTTATGTATTCCGCTACGTCTTGCTGCATGCCAGGCCAGTATTGCTACTTGCTTGAGTGTTTTATAGGTGGTCTTGGCACCGTGGTGTCCTGCGCATGGTGTATCGTGTGCGTTTATGAGCATCATCCCCCTTTGGCCATGAGGGACTACAAGCTTTGGCGTAGTGAGGGGCTCAGGGACATACGTGAGCACACCGTCTCTTAGATGCAGCATGTGCTTGATGGAGTGGAGCGTGCAGAACTCGGAGGAAGCAGCTAGGTCGGAGGTGGACATAGGATGAGATAAGAGATTGGAAATGTGAGCTATCGTAGTTCGCATGGTTGGATCAGCTGTTTTGGAGGGTGAGGAGATCGTCAGCAGCGAACTGAGGTGATAGGGCAATGTGGGAGGAGGCGGGGGCCTGTATGCCAGTGGTGTGTTGGCGGCGGGTAATGGCTGCTACTGAAGGGTTGGATGGGGGGGATTGAAATGTCCAGGACTCTCCGTGTAATGCACCTGCTTTGGCGAATGCATCAGTTTGGTCATTGAAGTCTTTCTCTTGTCCTGGTTGACGTGAATGATCTCGAACCTTTTTCCAGTAAACAACAATGTCATGTTCAGTGACAATGGCATCGTTCCTTGTGCTTGACAGGCTTGTTGTTAGCTGTCTTGAATCCATTCTGTTTCCATCCAGCTTAAATGGCAGGTGAAGCTGAGACGGGCGTAGTTTGAATCGGTGCAGATGAGGAGTTCTTTGATGATGTGGGATGCAGCCATTTGTAGTGTGATGAGGATGGCTGCTATTTCTGCGTATTGCGATGAGCGAGGACCTAAGTTGAATTGTTGCGGTGGGCAAGGGTCGTTGTTGAGCCAGACCACTCCTGCTCCCGCTTGTAAATTGCCCTTGTGGTTGTAGGAGCAGCCATCGACATATGCTGTGGGCATCCCTTCACACACATTCTCCTCGCAGTACCTGTGATTTGTCAGTTGTGGTTCCACTGAGGTGTACAGCGTATCCGTTGAACAGTGTTGGCAGGCCGCTAGCCCGTTTCCAAGTGAGGATTTGTAGTTTTGGGCATATCTTGCCTCAACGTCCCGTCCTTGGAGTGTTATTAGCCAGGTAGCTATGCGTGCGTTGGTTGCCATGCCATCTCTGATGCGTTGACTGTTGAGGAAGGTGACTGGCTGGTGACAAGTCTCGATGATGACTTTCTGTGCACCGATGTAATTAGAGAAACGTTGGCTACCCCACACAGTACAAAGCAAAGCCTTTTCGCAGTCTGAGTACTTGCATTCTGGGGGAAGCAGCGTTTTGCTGGCATAAGCGACCACTCGCTTGTCTTTGTTATGGAGCTGGTATAGGCCTGCACTGAGGCAATGATTGAAGAATCCAGCATCCAGATAGAAGTCTTTTCCTGGGTCTGGGTAGGCCAGGCACGGAGCAGAGCACAGGCGCTGTTTGAGCTGGCTCATCGCTGTGTCCTGGGCTTCTGTCCAAACAAAGGGTTCATCCTTTATCAGGAGGGAGGTTAGTGGTCGTGTGATGTCAGCGTAGTTTTCGATGAACTGTCGTGAGTAATTGCACACTCCCAGAAAGCTCCGCAGCTCAGAGATGTTAGTCTGCGTTTTTATGCTTTGGATTGCTTGGGTGCGGTTAGACTGTGCTCGATGCCGTTTCTTCCGACAAGCAGTCCGACATAGTTCACCTTCAATTTGCACCACTGTCCTTTGTGAAGGGCGATCTTGGCTCCTGCTGTTGTCAGCTGGTTTAGGACATGATCGATTTCCTTGCGGTGGTCTTCCACACTTGAGCTTTTCAGTAAAACATCATCTACATGAACAAGGTTGACTCTGGCTCTGGCATCAGGGCATGCTTTGTTCAGGAAGATGTTGAATTCTGCTGGTGAGTTGGCATAGCTGAAGGGGCACCGGGTGAAGGTGTACTGTCGATTGCCAAAGGTGAATGCCAGCTTGTGTTGTGCAATGTCCAACTTGGTCTTAGGCCATCGTGACAATGGTACTTGCTGATTCAACTTGCGGTAGTCGATGGTGGGCCGCCATTTGCTGTTGGGTTTTAGGACTGGCCATATCGGGGCAGAGTATGTTCTGTTACAGGGCCGGATGACCCCCTTTTCCAGCATGGAGTCAACAATTTCTTGCACTAGCTCATGTGACGCTATTGGAATCTTGTACTGTCGCACAAATGTGGGTGGCTCATTTGGGTTTGTCGGGATGTGCACAGTGTGGATGTTGGTCAGTCCACAATCCAGGAAATCCTTTGCGAAGGAGTCCTTATACTTGTGCAGAACCTCTTTGAGTCCTTGGCTATCCACTTCGTGGTGGAGGGCATCCGCCTCACTCAGGATCTGTTGAATTTGTGCGTTGAACCCGGCGTAGGGTTCGTCTGCAGTTAAGTCATTTGAGGGGCTTTGGGCCCCAATGGTAACCTGTGTAGGTGATTCTGTCGCAGGCTGTGTTGAAACAGCGTAGACAGCGAGATGAGTGTCATTTGTTAGTTCTGAACGGCAGACGCTTTCTCTGGACACCGTCAGAATGGAAGTGATGGCAATGATTTCATGGGGTTTTGTGAAAGTTACGGTGTCGTGGTATTCGTCTGACATTAGCTGTGCTGGTATAGGGCCTATGACAGATACCATTAGTTCAAAGTCGTGAAACACCTGGCTGATGAGCCATCCCAGGTGATTGGCTTTGGGAACGTGGATGTCTTGGGCCGTACAGTTCTTGAACAACACCTACACAGCACGAGATGACACTTCTATGAGAGGTGTGGCTTCCAGGGTCAGTCCTAGTTTCAGGCAGGTCCTGGAGGGTTGGAAGAAGCCTAGCTTACTGTTGAGAGTTTGGCCAGGTCGCATGTTGAGGCGGACGCTGACACTCTTGCTGTAGGCAGGTATTGTGGCTTCTTGCTCTGTGATCATAGCGCATGCGTCTGGCATGGTTTGACCAGATTGGAGGTTCTTGAGGTTGACTGAATTTGTCAGTTGGTGTGACAGGGGAGCCCATATGATGTTGTTCACGGTTTCAATGCAAGCATTGAGCTGGACCATAATATCCGCTCCCACGTAGATGTCGTGCAGCAGGTCTAGGACAACGAGGAAGTAGTGGCTCAGATGTCTGTTGTTCCATCGTATGTCCAGAGCGCAGATGATCTTGGAGGTGGCCATGGTTGTTGACCGAGGACTGAGAGGGAAGCGGCTGTGCTTAGCGACATGTAGTAGACTCTGATGTCTTTGCTTCAGTGTTCTGAATAGCTTCAGGCTGATGGCTGAGTTCTCTGCCCACAGGGCTAGTGCCGCGTCGGACACTCATGTGCCTTGGACATCAATCGCAGTCATGATTTGAAGGGGGCCTGCGTTTGATTCAGGCTCCTGCAGTGAGCAGAGGAGAGGGGTTTGGTCCTTGCTGTTTGTGCTTGGTCCAAATCCTGGCTTTGATACTGCATCATCAATCAGTGACTTAGGGGGGGACTTAGTCTGTGACTTGACACTGCGACTCGTTGGAGTCTAATGACTGGTAGGGCAGAGGTTCGCGGACTTGTGTCCACATCTTTAGGTGCTTGAAGTATATTAGAGGTTTGAAGCGATTTAAGCAGATCTTTCCCAATGAAAAGTGGATACATCTTGAATGGTGAGACGTATACTGGATGGATGAGATCCATCGAACCCACCATTAGGTGGATTGGGGCCACATGTTGTAGTTGTAGGCCCGTGTGGGAATATGCTTGGAGGTTCAGTTCACACGTCTGGAGTTTGAGGGTTCTGTTTGTCCTCTTTGTTCTTTCTTGGACTTCCTTGAGGAGTTCGGCAGACATTAAAGTAATGTCGGCTCCTGTATCGAGAAGGGCTTCGATTCTGATGTGTCGTGCAATGATGATGGAGAGGTAAAACTTTCTTGCTATACCTTTCTCAATGAGATCACCTAGAAGTTGAGGGACTGGAGTTTGGGAGGAAACCGTTAGGATATAAGGCCTGATGGGGTGTTTTTCGGAGGAGTGGCAGATGACCAGGACAGCACTTTCAGGAACTTGAGGGGTTTCGTCAGTAGGTGTTCGTTGGGCGCTGCTGTGATCTCAAACATTGGATGATGAGTTAGTGTCTAACTCTGTTGCTGGGTTTTCAGGTGGGGTTTCGTGTCCCTCTGAAATTAGGGTAGTTACGGTTAGGGTTAGGAAATATCTTTTCCCATTTTCGATCTTCCTGTTTCCGTTGGAAGAATTCTTTCATCATCATTTTTATCAGCTCTTGTGAGTCGAAACACGGTGGAGTCTTTTGTTCCTGCGGGGATTCAGTTTGAGCTCGGTCAGCTAGGAATCTTTGCAAATTCTTTCGTCGATTCCTTGGACTGGTTGCTCCAGGGTGAGTTTGTAATTTTCCCTTGGAGTTTCCGTTGGATTCCCATGAGTTTCTGCCTCTTGAGTTTCCAAATGAGCTTGGCTGGTTCCACGATCTCTCCCAATGATTCTCGTGAGTCCTTGATTGGTCCATGTCTTTTCCCAGTGTCGTCCAGGTGAGCGTTGACGTCCACGCGGTCCATCCCAGCGTTCATACCTTTGTTTAGATCGGGTACCAGCGTGGGAGTCTCGTTCTTTGTTGGACGAGGGTGCATTCCACTCTCTGGGTGGCGGCTTGGCATTGTCTTGGCATTGGGCGCCCTCTAGAGCCAGCCCTTGACTTTGAGCGTTGAAGTCAAGAACTTCTAGGGTTTTGGCGCTCTTTCCTGAGGCCATCTTTTGTTTGCCGTAGGCTTTCTGCGCCAAGTCTCGCAATTGCTGAACATTTCTTGTTTGTGGAGATGCGAGAACGCCAAGATGGTGACTTACTGCAGGATGGAGGTTTCGTAGAAAGAGAATTTTAAAGTTCAGTTCGTCCTCCATGTCAGGTTTGTTGCGAGTTCCAAAGTATGCTCGCCTGAGTTGGCTGTAGTAGGCTTGAGGAGGTTCATGACGTCCTTGTCTAATCTCCAGGGCAGCCACGAGGCCTTGTTCGGTCTCAGGGTTGGAGAACTCTTTAACAGAGCGATCAAATGATGAAGCCAAAGTTTCAAGCAAGTCAGCAAGCGATGAGCAAAGCTTTTGTGTCCATTTTAAACGGACTGATTTCAGTACGCCCACTAGAGGCTTCTTCCAATCAGATTGTCCTTGTAGGGTGGAGCCCCACCCCACATGGCTTCTTTCTGTGCATACATTATTGGCTTAGTTATTTTAATTCCATGAAGCAAATAATGAAAGCAGATTTCTATACGTGTTGTAATCATACATTATGATGCTAAAAGTTAACTTCCACCCATACCAACTTCTTGCCAATGAAATCAGCTTTCGTTCAATATCAAATATTAGGTATTTGGCATACACGAAGTACATACCTTACTTATACAGGTGCTGGTCATAAAATTAGAATATCATGAAAAAGTTGATTTATTTCAGTAATACCATTCAAAAAGTGAAACTTGTATATTAGATTCATTCATTCCACACAGACTGATTAGATTAGATTAGATTCAACTTTATTGTCATTGCACATGTAAGGTACAGGGCAACGAAATGCAGTTAGCATCTAACCAGAAGTGCAATAAGCAGAGGTACAGGATATACAGTGTCTACAATATGTTACATATGTACAGAATATACAGATAAGGCAGTAGTACTATGGACATAATTTACAAATTTTTAAATACTATCAGTATGATATACAGATGGGTGATATGAACATACTATACAGATGGCTTGTACAGTAAATGTATGTACACTATGAGCAAAAACTATGAATATAATTACAAATGGATATGAATAAGCTATACATTAAGATATATAAATACTAGTGCAATGAACATTGAAAGTGCATAGAAATAAAAATTTCCAGTGCATAGTACTCAGTGTGTGGATGTTTTTTTTGTTTTGTTTTTTAACCGATTTTAATGAGGGGTGAAGAGTTTGTGGTGGTGTGTGAGGGGGTATCATTGGGCAGAGTTTAGTAGGGAAACAGCTGTAGGGAAAAAGCTGTTCCTGAGTCTGCTTGTCCTTGATCGGAGGCTCCTGAAGCGCCTCCCAGAAGGCAGTAAGTTAAACAGTCTATGGTCAGGGTGAGAGGAGTCCTTAAGAATGCCGCGAGCTCGACGTAAACAGCGTTTTCTCTGGACGTCCTCAATGGCAGGAAGTGGTGTCCCTGTGATGCGTTGGGTGGTTTTCACCACCCTCTGCAGTGCCTTGCGGTCAGCAACTGTGCAGTTCCCATACCAGACTGTGATGCAGTTGGTCAGGATGCTTTCAATTGCACACCGGTAGAAGTTCCGCTGGATGATTGGAGACAGGTGGTTCTTCTTCAGTGTCCTAAGTAAGAAGAGGCGTTGGTGAGCCTTCTTGACTAGGCTGGATGTGTTGGTGGTCCAGGTCAGGTCCTCCGAGATGTGGGTTCCCAGGAACTTGAAGCTGGAGACATGTTCAACAACCATCCCGTTAATGTGGATGGGGTCATGCGTTCCACTTTTCTTCTTCCTGAAGTCCACAATAAGTTCCTTTGTCTTGCTGGTGTTGAGGAGCAGGTTATTGTCAGCGCACCATGCAGCCAGGTGCTGTACCTCCTCCCTGTAGGCAGTCTCATCGTTGTCTCTGATGAGGCCAATCACTGTGGTGTCGTCAGCAAACTTGATGATGGAGTTGGATCCATGCACAGGCCTGCAGTCATGGGTGTAGAGGGAGTAGAGGAATGGGCTCAGCACACAGACCTGTGGTACGCCGGTGTTGAGTGTGATGGTGGTGGAGCAGGTGTGGCCTGACCTAACATGCTGAGGTCTGTTGGTCAGAAAGTCCGTAATCCAGCTACAGAGGGAGGTGTTAACACCCAAGTCTCCAAGTTTAGTGATCAGCTTGGAGGGAATGACGGTGTTGAATGCTGAGCTGAAATCAACAAACAACATCCGTGCATAAGTGTTGTTATTATCCAGGTGTGTGAGTACCGAGTGCAGTACTGTGCATACTGCATCCTCAGTGCTCCTATTGCTACGGTAGGCAAATTGGTGTGGGTCCAGTGTGGGTGGGAGGCAGTTCTTGAGGTGTGCCAGGATATATTTGATGTATTTCAAATGTTTATTTCCTTTAATTTTGATGATTATAACTGACAACTAATGAAAGTCCCAAATTCAGTATCTCAGAAAATTAGAATATTGTGAAAATGTTCAATATTGAAGACCCCTGGTGCCACACTCTAATCAGCTAATTAACTCAAAACACCTGCAAAAGCCTTTAAATGGTCTCTCAGTCTAGTTCTGTAGGCTACACAATCATGGGGAAGACTGCTGACATGACAGTTGTCCAAAAGACGACCATTGACACCTTGCACAAGGAGGGCAAGACACAAAAGGTCATTGCTAAAGAGGCTGGCTGCTCACAGAGCTCTGTGTCCAAGCATATTAATAGAGGGGCGAAGGGAAGGACAAGATGTGGTAGAAAAAAGTGTACAAGCAATAAGGATAACCGCACCCTGGAGAGGATTGTGAAAAAAAAATAATTCAAAAATGTGGGGGAGATTCACAAAGAGTGGACTGCAGCTGGAGTCAGTGCTTCAACAACCACCACGCACAGACGTATGCAAGACATGGGTTTCAGCTGTCGCATTCCTTGTGTCAAGCCACTCTTGAACAAGAGACAGCGTCAGAAGCGTCTTAACTGGACTGCTGCTGAGTGGTCCAAAGTTATGTTCTCTGATGAAAGTAAATTTTGCATTTCCTTTGGAAATCAAGGTCCCAGAGTCTGGAGGAAGAGAGGAGAGGCACATAATCCACTTTGCTTGAGGTCCAGTGTAAAGTTTCCACAGTCATTGATGGTTTGGGGTGCCATGTCATCTGCTGGTGTTGGTCCATTGTGTTTTCTGAGGTCCAAGGTCAACGCAGCAGTCTACCAGGAATTTTTAGAGCACTTCATGCTTCCTGCTGCTGACCAACTTTATGGAGATGCAGATTTCATTTTCCAACAGGACTTGGCACCTGCACACACTGCCAAAGCTACCAGTACCTGGTTTAAGGACCATGGTCTCCCTGTTCTTGATTAGCCAGCAAACTCGTCTGACCTTAACCCCATAGAAAACCTATGGGGTATTGTGAAGAGGAAGATGCAATACGCCAGACCCAACAATTCAGAAGAGCTGAAGGCCACTATCAGAGCAACATGGGCTCTCATAACACCTGAGCAGTGCCACAGACTGATCGACTCCACGCCGCATTGCTGCAGTAATCCAGACCAAAGGAGCCCCAACTAAATATCGAGTGCTGTACATGCTCATACTTTTCATGTTCATACTTTTCAGTTGGCCAACATTTCTAAAAAATTTTTTTTTGCATTGGTCTTAATTGATATTCTAATTTTCTGAGATACTGAATTTGGGACTTTCATTAGATGTCAGTTATAATCATCAAAATTAAAGGAAATAAACATTTGAAATATATCAGTCTGTGTGTATTGAATGAATCTAATATTCAAGATTTTATTTGTCACATACACAATTATACAGGGTATAACCAGCAGTGAAATGTAGGTACTGTATACAAGTTTAATATACAAGTTTCACTTTTTGAATGGTATTACTGAAATAAATAAACTTTTTCATGATATTCTAATTTTATGACCAGCACCTGTATATATTACATGGCTAAGGCATAGATTAAACTATCCTAAATTCTGAATAATCACACCAAGAATATGAAGCTAAACACTATGATCTGTTTGCAGGGAACAATTATACGTTCAAAAGATTACAAAAATACCATCAGTTCCAATAACAAGCTTATAAATGACATAAAATACAACCTGAATATATATTGTCTCTCGAGTATATTGTTTTAATAGCAGCGGCGATTATTAATTGTCCTTTCGAAGTACTTTATAAAAGTTTTGAGTTTTGTTCTGTCCACAATGGGGAAAAGAAAAGCGTTTCCTTTTGGAATGTGATTCAAAACGGGAGGTCATGAGAATGTCACTTTGGGTGTGTGTCTGTAAAACTTCAAGCTCAGAGACTCATTGTAAAACGGTCTTCCTTGTTGATAGCATCATTGAATTATGCATTACGGTCAGGAGATTCCGAGAGAGAGTCTGTCGCTGGAACATTTCCATATACAATGTTCTTTGTACCGTTGTTTATTTGACTTTATTTATGGTAAACCGGTTAGGAACAACATTTAAGGTTCTGTTCTTTAAAGGCAGCCAGATGTTCTCCTCAAATCTATCATTGTTTTATGGGTCTCATGAGACGATAAGACTATTGTCCTGTAGACAGGTAGGCGTCAGTAGGCTTGGTCAATTTCTAACACGTTCAAGAAGGAAATCTTCTCAGTTTTGCCTTCGGTATGTGAGATTCTATAATTTGTTGGGTCTTGTTCAGTGAGGTTATACACAGGCATCAAATTTGAAATGAGCTCATTTAGTGGATAAAAGTGTAAAATTTCTCTGTTTAAACATTTGTTATGTTCTCTATTTTATTGTGAATACAATATTTCCTCATGTGATTTGAAAGTCTTTTAGTTTTCATTTTATTCAAATTTAAAAAACTTCCCAACATTTCTGGAATTCGGGTTGTATTGATGAAACATAGCATTGACATAGCAGAAAATTCAATAGCTAATAACTATTGATAAAATATACACTGATATACCACTGCTTTGTTTTTACTGAACACTTGATATCAAAGTCCACTTAAATTGACAAAATTCATTTTGAAATTAAATGAATTAGCAAATTACTTTAATTGTTCATTTATTTATAAAATAAATTAATCAATTTATAAATAATTGATCATGTCTACAGTAAAATTTGTACAAAATTACTAAAGGTTACATTTTAAATATTTTTAACAAATTGTGTTATATTACCACAGTTTGCGTTACTATAGGCACTGGGTTTTATAATTAGAGGTCCCAAATCTGAGCCACCTTAGAAAAAATGTGATTTCTCTGATCTAAAACCATGAGGGTATATTATTTGTCAATACCTGCTCTTCTCATTTCCATCCCTGTTTGTTTATCTCTGTCTCCTTATCTTGCCATGTCTCTTCCCCTCCTAAAACTGAGCTTTGATAATAGTGTTTCTCGTCTGTGTCAGTGAAGAAAGTAAACTTGGGGTCAAATAATGTTTCACATATCATAATTTCCTGAAAATCTGAATTAAGTGTATCAAATTAATTCACAATATGTGAACTTTCATTATTAATTGTACGCCTGATATGTTAATATTTCTGAATTATTACATTATACATCATGAAAATATTGGCCGATATTAAATTTAAAAATGGCAAAATTAGAGAAAAATATATTAGTTTGCAAACCTAATGTTTACCATCTGTATTGAAAATTGCTCTCGAATGATAAATATTTAATTAACGTCTTATCTCTGTAAGGTCCGTCCACTGGTCCAACGACGGCAGCCAATGGCACGGCAGAAGGGTTCCTGCGTGTTCGGTCTTTCCGGTGTGCAAAATTCTTCAATTAAAGTTAAACTCTAATCTGACTCCATTTTATTATTTAATCTGACTCCATTTTTTTATGACCTCGTATTTAACTTGGAATACAAATTGATTGCTTGTCTATTTCTAATTTGTATTCTTCTGATATTTGATTATTCTAGTTAACTCTTGACTTTATATTTACTCATTCATTCGGTTGCTCATGTCTTTAACAAGGATGCAACGTAATCTACTAGAGTCAATAATTACAGAGTAAAACAGAATAAGGTGAAATGTAACAATTTATTCTCAGTCAGGTAAATACTGTATGTATTATGTCAATTCCACAGCAATTCAAAGAGATCAAATCATCTCAATACAAAACATCGAATTCTCAAAGATAAACCGATGAGTAAAGAATGCATACCTGACTTTATAGAAATACATAGTGTGAGTATTGAGACACCACACTACGGGCTTCTGGCTACAGAAATCGCCCTGATCCTTTTGCCACATTTCTTTAAGTACTTCAGACCAGAATAAACATCCCCCAAACTGGAGACAGGAACTAACAATTGTAATTTGCTTTGATCAAGCCGAGTTAGCACCTTTTGGGACAGAAGGTAATTTGCATGAAAACCACTGGGAACTGACCCACCCTCTACAGTATGCAAAATATCTCTGAACTCTTAGGATCTGTATTACCTTTTAGTTTACTTCTTATAAGAATGAGACCATTGTACCAGTCGCCCTGAGACAATTCAAATGATACCAAACATGACTGTAAATAACACTTGCATTAATGCAGAACATTACATTTCTGCTATTGACCATTCTGAGTGAGCTGAGTGAAGGGAGAGATGGGTGATGGGAAGGAAGGGATGAAAAGGAGTTTATGCATATGCGAGGGAGGCATTTTGCCGCCTTTTCTCTCAGTGGGGTGCGGAGACAGATGTCTGTATGTTAATGCACTGTGTGTGTGTTGTCTATCTCAGGAGATTAAAGTGTCTGAGGTTCTGTAATTCTTACATCTCGCACTTTATGTCCATTTAGTGAAATTCACACTCAGCATCTTCGGCTTCTGTGAACATGAAGCCCGCCTACTTTGATTTGGTTGGTCATTTCAAATATTTGAACATTTACGAGTGGCGACAGACAGCAGTGCCAGTTAATACCATAGTAAGCAAATATTTCACAACTTTTATAATACACCTTGAGGGAAAAAAAAAAAAAACATCTTAATGCTAACATCAGCATGTATGTATTTTATTTAAGAAAAAGTGGTAATGTTTGGACCTAAACCTTCCATTTTCATTTTTTTTTTATTCCACTCGTGAGAGCTGTTTTAAAAAGTCAAGTGTTGTATGCAGTTGATCCAAAAAGCTGATACAAAATGGATTTCACTGTGACGAACTGTTTCACTCTGACTTTAAACTTTAGCATGAAGCGGAAAACAGGAGGGAGAATGTGCTGGCGGGTGTAGGACATCATACATTCCTAAGCTAATCTTGCTAACCGAATAACTTGGGGAAGAACACGGTGTAATGAAAATCAATTTTGCTATATTGAAAGAGCAAACTAGAGAATACTGAGAAACAGCAAGTCTAAAGACTTCTGCAAATACATTTTTGCCTTTATTTCTCTGTTTTACACATTTGTAAGCACTCAACCGCAGCAGCAGTTTTGCTAGTTCATGCAAATCGATCACCTAGCAGCATTTGCTGAAAATTTAAGCTAATCATCAGTGTGATGATAAACATATTTTATTCATATATCCGACAAAAGTCACAGAACTTACCTGACAGGAGCTGTCTCACTGTAAATATTTAGCAGCTGTGTGTTTGAATGACGCACGTACCAAAACTACGCCCACCTTTTTGTTATACGTAGAAATTATTTTGAATATGGATCGTGGGGAATTAAGATCATATAATGTATACACTTTGCATTCTAGTGTATTTTCTACATTCACTGTTATTGCAAATGTCAGAGAAACAGTTTGAGAATAAATAAAGTGTCTTCTGACTTTTAAGCACATTGTAAGATTTTAATTTTAATCAAAAAGTTTTTTCTGTCTTTCATGCCTGGGGGAAAAGGCCACTGGAATTTGTGTGATTAGATACACAAATTATGTTATGCAAATTATGTCTCATTTTGTCAAGATATATTTTTATTAATGTTTTTAAAACGTTCCACTAACAATTCAAGGATAATGTTTTTATGCTTACGTTTTTAGAACGTTTATCAGTGTTCGATAACATTAAGAATATGTTCTACTAAAGGCCAAAGTATACTTCACTTTTTACACGAGGGACAGCGTACAGTGCGCGTGATGAGAATTGCGTCATTAGAACAGTACGTGTGTACTTTACACACACCACCCGATTTTTGTAACCGCACGTACTTTGAACGCTCAGGTCGCACATGCGCACTGAAGTTATTTTGCAGTAATCAGTTTTTCCCACATGGTGGCAACAATGTCCCGGGCCATTGTTTCACAGTAGAAAACAAAACTAAAGACAACGCCAACAAAATAGCGGAGACTGCAACAACAGACACTCACATTGACGAGAGCTTGTGAGCGAGAGGGTATGAGACAGCTCAGCTTTGGTTTAAAAGAGTTCAAAAATATTTGTTATCAGTCATGACTTAACAGGGAAAAACAGAGCAGGCACTGAACATGAATGAAGCGTTCTAGTGCGCATGTGTCGACTGAAGTAAAAACAAAGTATACTTTGGCCTTAGCGTTACTGCAATAACGTTTTTGATAACTTTGAGAGAACCTTTAGAGAACGTTAACCAAAGTTACGAGAATGTTTCCTGTTATTTGTCACACTTATGGACTTGTTTTGTTGTCTTTTCCCTCCCCATGTACTTCGTGACCTAGTTTCCCTCTCGTTTGATCATGTCATTTGGTTCAGGTGTGTCTTGTCAATTACCTTCGTTTCGTCTTTTATTTAAGGTGTTGTCCGTTCCTTTGTTCCTTTGTCCGGTGTCGTCAATGATATGTGCTACGTGTGTATCTCCTGCCTGCCTTGGATTACCCTTGTTTTGGACTATTAAAGACTGTTGCTCGTTACTCTTCTTCGTCTCCGCATCCCTCGCCTCCTCACAGTAGCCCCTTGACATTAGCTGGGTTGTAAACAAAATGTAATGTAGTATTTTATTTACCTCAGGTAAACATGTTGAATTGGCACCTTGAGGACCAACTTCAGCCAACGGTGTGGAACATGCTGAGAAAACTTAGTCGGCCAACGAACAAAAACTGCCCGACGGCTGACCGTCGGCTTGTTGTGTTCCAGGCTTAAGAGATGAGAATCCAGATGACAGACCATGCAAACAGCTCATTAATCTTCATTGTTTCATTGTTTCCCACACCCAGAAAATCAGAGTCAGTAAAATCCGTCAGGCAGACTATAGCTTTTCAGCTAAAGATCTTGCACAGATTACATATCATGCCTTATGTCAGACATACAAGGTGTATACAAGAGATTACACCCATTATTTTGATTTTGATCAAATTGAGTCATATGGTCCGAGTTAAACCGGTTATCAATACTTCTAGGTCTTTTTAAACTAATTTCCAATAACTATGCCAGACTGCTGGGGGAAAAAATGATGTCTTGGATCAGAGATAAATTCATTTATATAAAAGGCTGGCATAAAATTATAAGAAAGATTATTAATTTGCAGCTCTTGATAGACAGTATGTATATTTTTCTTCTCAACACATACTTTTTTATCGCATTTGGATATATCTCAATAATATTGAGGCTTCTCCCTGTGATATAGATGACTGTCCTGTGTGTGCTTTTTTGTTTTAAGTTGGTTGTTCTGTGTGTATTTGTTTGTTTGTTTTGTCTTTCTTGATGATGTGATTGATTTTCTTTACTCTGTGTCATTCAGTGTTGTTGTAATGTGTTAAAAAGATTGTTAAAAAAAAACTCATTACTTTTGATATTGTAATGTAAGATGATGGTGGGGTATGTCCAGACTGATATAGGATCATATATATGATCAAAGTTGAATTTTATCTTCATATCTATTTTTAAACATTACATTTTATTATGTTTCTTTATGGACAGACACTGTCTACTTTCATTTGCCCCCTCTGGATGGACAGCAGAAATGTGTTTATGGAGTTTCTTGCTACAGACAGATGGAGGCTAAGGTTTGTCCATGAATAATTTATACTAATTATTGTCAAGTTTCTGTTGTTTAAAAGAAAGAAAGAAATGTGGAACATTTAATTTTAGTAACACTTCAGGGTCACTTTAAGTTCTAATTCTTAACAAACCATTAACTTTTGCCTTGATTAACTCCTAATTTGCTGCAGTGCTTATTAATAGTTAGTAAGGTAGTTGTTAAGGTATTGAGTAGGATTAGGGATGTAGAATATGGTCATGCAGAATATGTGCTCTATACTAAAATAAATACTAATAAACAGCCAATATGACGTTAAGAATATGCATGCTTATAAGTGTCACAAACAGAGGCGGAAACAACAGGTGAGTGAAACAACAGGATGATTTATTGAACAGAGGATGTTGATGTGCGGAGAGACTGGCAGGTAAGGAATCCGGAGAGAGAAACAGTTCAAATGGGTTTTAGCTGTAAACTGATCAGAGTCCTTTCTTTGCAGGAACAATGGAGAGCGGGAACCAGGATCAAACCAGGAACGAAGACGGGGAAACGCAGGAGGATCGCAGGAGAATCTGGAAGGTAAGTAGCACAGGTAAGTATAGCTGGGTCTGGTGACTGTTCAAGGTCGTGAACGGTAGACCGGACGGTGAGTGTCTGTGGGAAGCGTGTATTTAAATGGGAGCTGATGAGTGACTGCATGTGCGGGTGATCAGAAGGCCAGTGACTGTGAATCCCTGACACTACCCCCTCCTCCAGGGGCGGCTCCTGCTCAGGGTGGACTCAGTGAAATTCGATCAGTAACATGGGATCTAGGATGTTGTCCCGGGCCACCCAGGATCTTTCCTCTGGTCCATAACCCTCCCAGTCGACCAGGTACTCGAGCCGGCCGCCCCGTTGCCACAAGTCCATGATGTCCTTGACTTGGTACAAGGAGGGTTGTTCCAGGATCTCTGGAGGAGGAGGCTCGTCCGGCTCGGGGTGTTCTGGAGTGGAAGGAGAAAAGGGCTTTAGAAGGGAAACGTGAAACGTGGGGTGAATTCGATACCTGGGTGGTAGTTGGAGCTGGTAAGTTTTTTTTTTTTTTTTGCTTAACCTTTATTTAACCAGGAATTCTCATTGAGATTTAAAATCTCTTTTACAAGAGAGACCTGGCCAAGGTAGCAGCCATACAGGAAGACAATTATAAAATAAAAAATAAATAAAAAAAGTACACCAATACAACAGACCAAATACAACAATATTTAAACATATGCTCTCAACAAAAACAATCACAAGCTTCCAATACCATTCTCTTTATGATGCCTTTAAATTCACCAATAGACACAAATTTATCTAGTTTTAGATCTTTTTGCAAATAAGTGACCTCATTGATCTGCCTCTGGATGGGGAATGGACCAATGTAGCGGGGACTCAACTTTCTGCGGAGACGCAGATCCCGGGTGGATAACCATACTTGGTCTCCTGGATGGTAATTGGGAGCAGGGGCACGCCGGACATCTGCGAAGATCTTATGTCTCCTCACTGCCTGTTGGAGGTGGATGTGAGCTGAGTCCCACACTCTCTCGCTCACTCGAAACCAGTGGTCGACAGCTGGAACTTCCGAAGGCTCTCCCGTCCACGGGGAGAGTGGTGGCTAGTAGCCGAGCATGCATTGAAAGGGCGTGAGCCCGGTGGAGTTCTGTTGGATGGAGTTCTGTGCTACTCGGCTCACGGGAGGAAACGGCTCCAGCTGTGTTGGTCTTCTTGGCAGTATGCCTGGAGGTAACGTCCGAGTTCTTGGATTTTCCGCTCTGTCTGGCCATTCGTCTGGGGATGGTATCCGGAGGACAAGCTCACCGTGACTCCTAGCAGATGGAAGAAGGTTTTCCACACATGGGAGATAAACTGCGGGCCCAGATCTGAGACAATATCCTCATGTATGCTGACGTTTCTGAATACATGGGTGAATAGCATTTCGGTGGTCTCCAGGGCAGTTGGCAATCCACGGAGGGGAATAAATTTACAGGTTTTTGAGAAGCGATCCACTGCTGCTAGGTTACAGGTGTAACCAGCTGATTCGTGTAAGTCAGTCACAAAGTCTATCCCCTTGTGTGACCAGGGCTGGTGCGGAATGGGGACGGGCATGAGCTTACCCACCGGAAGGTGATGAGGAGTTGAGGACATGGCACAGACTGAGATCTTGGATGAAGCGTCGATAGAAATTTGCAAATCCCAGGAATTGCTGGAGCTCTTTCACAGACTGTGGGACGGGCCATTCCATGATAGCGGTTACCTTCCCCTGGTCCATTTGAATCCCCTCCTGGCCGATGATGTAGCCGAGGAACTGAACCGTGGGGCGGTGGAACTCGCACTTCTCCAGCTTGACGTACAGGTGGTGTTGTTGTCAGAGTCTCTGAAGGACCTGCACGACGTTGTAGCGACGGTCGGCCAGGTTCCGGGAGTAGACGAGTATGTCATCGATGTACACAATTACGAAGTCGTGGAGGAACTCCCGGAACACCTCGTTCATGAACTCCTGGAAGACGGATGGGGAGGTTGGCAAGGTCATATAGCATAACAAGGTATTCGTAGTGGCCAGAAGGGGTAATGAATGCAGTCTTCCATTTATCGACTTCCCAGATCCGAATGAGGTTATACGTGCTCCACAGGTCCAGCTTGGAGAAGATGTGGGCTCCACTCAGTTCCTCGAGTGCGGCAAGGACCAGGGGAAATGGATAGGGGAGCTTGACTGTCTGGAAATTCAGAGCTCGATAGTCGATACACGGCCACAATCCCCGTCCTTCTTACCTCCTTCGCTCCAGCGAATGTAGAATGAGCCTGGGGCGTCCCAGGATGATGTCCACTGTGGGTCCCTCCAGTACCAGAAATGTGATCTCCTCTTCATGCAAATTACCGATCTTGAGCTTCAACGGAGGCGATTCAAGTTCACGTGCCCACGTCCTAGTAGCTTTCCTTGGATAGTCTCGACTCGGAGCTCCCAGGCATGCCGTCGGCGGGGCAGATGGAGATGGCTCAGGAGGTCTTTTGAAATGAAGTTGCTCGAAGAGCCCGAGTCGACAAAGGCGGAGGCTGTTATGGAACAGGCTGGAGTAAATAGTTGTACTGAAAGCAAGGACAAGGTGGCAATGACTGGGTCTAACTGAAGGGTACTCACCGCAGGACGTGGGAGTCTGATGGGGCAGGATCTAATGAAATGATCGGCAGTGGCACAATAGAGGCAGAGTCCTGCTGCCAGTCGGCGAGCACGCTCTTGATCAGACAGCCGTGTAGAATCCACTTGCATAGATTCTGGTACTGGGGAACCAGTGGCAGGCGAGACTGACGGGTGTGCGGCTTTGGCGGTTTGGCAGGCTGATAAGCGCTGAGAAATCCGAGTGTCTTTCTGCATAAAGCTCTCCAATCCAACAGAATCATCATAGATTGCCATTTGGGCACGGATACCTGAATCCAATCCTTGTCTGTAGGCGCAGAGAAGAGCCACCTCATTCCATCCACTAATCGCAGCCAGAGTACGGAACTGCAGGGTGTACTCGTGGGTGGAAGAAAAGCCCTGGCGTAGGCGCAGTAGCTGATCCGAGACCGAGAGCGCTTCGGTAGCCGAGCCAAACACATCCTTAAAGTGGTTAGTGAAATCTTCATAGGAATTAATTATGACACTATTGGCGGTCCATATTGCTCTCGCCCATAACAGAGCGCTGCCCAAAAGGAGGGAAATCAGAAAGACTACCTTAGAACAATCGGTGGGAAACTTCTGCGGCTGCATTTCGATATACAGCGCCATCTGGAGGAGAAAGCCGCCACACTCCGCCGAATCACCCGTGTAAGCAGAAGGCATGGCCATGGGACTGGCAGAGGCAGATTGAGGGACAGGAGCTGGCATCAACGAAGCCCGAAGGGTGGTGACCAGCTCCTCCAGGATATCGGTGGGTGAGGAAGGCTGGGGATCCATGGAAGTGTCGGTGTAGGTCCGGTCTTCTGTCACAAACAGAGGCGAAAACAACAGGTAAGTGAAACAACAGGATTATTTATTGAACAGAGGATGTTGATCGTGCGGAGAGACTGGCAGGTAAGGAATCCGGAGAGAAAAACAGTTCAAATGGGTCTTAGCTGTAAACTGATCAGAGTCCTTTCTTTGCAGGAACAACGGAGAGCGGGAATTAGGATCAAACCAGGAACGAAGATGGGGAAACGCAGGAGAATCTGGAAGGTAAGTAGCACAGGTAAGTATAGCTGGGTCTGGTTCAACTGTTCAAGGTCAAGAACGGTAGACCGGACGGTGAGTGTCTGTGGGAAGCGTGTATTTAAAGGGCAGCTGATGAGTGCTGATGAGTGACTGCAGGTGCGGGTGATCAGAAGACAGGTGATTGTGATCTGGTGATTGTTGTGGCCGGTGACTGAGGTGGCTGTGACTTCCTGACAATAAGCAACTAGTTAATAGTGAAAAATGGTCCCTATACGAAATGCTTATTAGCATGCATATTACTAGCAAATTGGCTGTTTATTAGTACTTACTGTATAAAGCACATATTAATGCCTTATTCTGTATGACCGTATTCTAGATCTCTTAACTCTGCATACCTAAACATAACTACTATAGCAACTACCGTACTTGCTGTCACTAAATAGCAATTTAGGAATTTATTGAGAGAAAACACTTAGTTAATAGTGAATATGTGTTTCCTAGTCTAAAGTTTTATGTTATTTTTTTAATTGATGTAGTGCAGAGGAGCATAAGCTAGAAGAATGCTGTCTGATGCTGTCATAATAATAGTGAAAGAGATGTTTCTTATTGAATGAAGTCAGAATTAAAGAATAATGTAAAATTTCCAACATAATCCTTTCTTCTTTATGAATGAATGAACAGGTTTTTTTTTCTGATAGATACCGTAAAATAATCATTATTTCTAATCTGATATTATTGTAATGTTTTGTATTATAGACACTGAAAGTACGAGAGGCGGATATCACAAGAGAGACGGTTCAGAAGAGTGTTTGTGTTCTCAGTCGAATGGTAAGACATGTACAGTGCCCTCCATTAATATTGGCACCCTTGGTAAATATGAGCAAACGCGGCTGTGAAAATAAATCTGCATTGTTAATCCTTTTTATCTTTCATTCAAGAAATTCATAAAATTCCAACCTATCATTGAAGTAAAACCATTGAAAGTGGGGGTAAAATCTCATTGTGAAATAAATGCTTTCTCTAGTTCATGTTGGCCACAATTATTGGCACCCAATTATTGCAACGTCCTTTTCCCAGGGTAAGAGCTCTGTTTTCTCCTATAATGCCTGAAGAGTTTGGAGAACACCTGATAAGAGATCGGAGACTATTTTCTTCATACAGAATCTCTCCAGATCCCTCAGAGTCACAGCTCCATGTTAGTACTTCTTCTCTTCAGTTCACCCCACTCATTTTCTGTAGGGTTCAGGTAAAAGGACAGGGACAGCCATGGTAAAAGATTCATTTTGTGCTCAGTGACCCATTTTTGTGTTTATTTTGATGTTTGTTTTGGATTGTTGTCCTGGTGGAAGATCCAAATATGGCCCATTATAAGATTTCTAAGAGAGACAGTCAGGTTTTGATTTTTTATCTGTTGGTATTTGATAGATTCCATGATGCTATGCATCTGAACAAGATGTTCAGGACCTCTGGCAGAAAAACAGGCCCACAACATTAAAGATCCAGCAGTATATTTAACCGTGGACATGGGGTACTTTTTTTTATCAGTTTGTACTAAAATCTGGTGGGTTTGCTGCCAAAAAGCTCTTTTTTCAGTTTCATCTGACCATAGAAGCCAGTGCCATTTGAAGTTCCAGTCGTGTCTGACAACTGAATTTGCTGGAGTTTGTTTTTGTATAAGTGAGGAGAATTTTCCTTGAAACCCTCACAAACATCATGTGGTGATGTAGGGGATGTTTTATATATACTTCAGAGATATTTTACTCATAAGAATTTCTAGGGGTGCCAATAATTGTGGCCAACTTTCATTGGAGAAAAGCATTTATTTCATCATGAGATTTTCTCCCCACTTTCAATTGTTTTACTTCAATGATAGGTTGGAATTTTGTGAATTATTTGAATGAAAGATAAAAGGATAAACAATGCACATGTATTTTCACAGCCGCCTTTGCTCATATTTACCAAGGGTGTCAATATTAGTGGAGTGCACTGTATATGGCAAAGAAACCTTTATTTACATAAAAATGGCTGCTTATTTCTGCAGATTATTAATGTAATATGTTGTTGTTTCAGCCGCTGTTTGGTCTGATACAGGCTAAACTTCAGCTCATAACTCATGCTTACTTTGAAGAAAAAGATTTCTCTCAGATCTCCATCCTGAAGGCAAGATCTTTCAAACACATTTCATTGAACTAATGCAGCTAGTAAAAATGTTTTACACCTTATGAGATGCATAATATTTTTTGTCAGATTTGTCAGATGTCAGATGTAGAACTCCAGTCATATCAGTGTTTAAAAAAATTAAATGGTCTAAAACTAAGAAACGCTTAGTAAACAGTAAATAATACATTATTAACCTAACAGACTATGAATGTGTGAAAAGGGTCTTTTATTGTCATGCCCATGGACTGACTCCTGAGCCTCCTCCCAAGTTCCCACCCGTTCCTCCCTATGTTGTCTCCGCATTCCTTGCACCTCATAGTAGCTCATTGTGACATTTATCTGCCCACTTTCAGTTCCAGACCAAAGTAATCATGGTTTTCAATATATCTTTGAACAGAGTATTTTTATAGTATCTGCAAATATATGCTTTTGTATTATGCTGCATCAACACAGATGTAGGTATAAAAAGACTGCTGTCATATCAGCCAGAAGCAGAGAATCATTCAGTGCACCTTTCATGTATTTTTGTTTTTGGTTCTCTGAAGGAGCTCTATGAGCATATGAACAGATCTTTAAGCTGTACAGCGCTGGAAGGATCACAGATTTATCTGGGTAATTAAAAAAAAAAACACTTTTCACTACTCTAATTTAGTAATTCAAGAATCTGCTTTTCACTAATATAATGCATCATTTAATTTGACCCCTAAATGACAATAATTGGATGAGAGTGTAATGTCCAAATTTACTTTCCAAATACACATTTGTGGTACTACTTTGCAGCATTATGCATAAAATCCCTGCTTTTCAGCATCCAGTAAAAACCTATAGATAAAATAAAGTCCATGAAGTCAAGTTGGTTGCAAATGATGTATTGATGTTGTCTTTAAATGCTTTTTAATAGTATTTGGATAACTACTCAAACACCAATTATGAAATTGTGCTGCCCATGTTATTTAATGCGTTTTATGACTCAACTATTGGGTGTGATAGTCAAATTATGATTTGAAATAAATCTTGGCATAGTATAGCTAACTTATATAGTATAGCTAACTTAACCCTATCAATTTCCTATTTTCTGACTTTTTTTTAACTAAAGGTCTGTCTGCCAGAGATTTGATTCTGCACTTTAAACACAAGGTAAATGACTGTACTCTTTCTTTTAAATTCTCCTTTATCCTTCTGCATAATATATATTTATTTTTATCTTTATTATGAAACTTGCAAATCTACTTTTGGTCTAAATGCTTGTTGTTTCTCTTTATGTCCTGCAGGTTCTGATTCTCTTTAAACTTATTCTGCTAGAAAAGAAGGTAATTATTACCATTTCAATACACACTTTGTAGTAAAGTGGGTTCTCATGGATGAGTCTAGACATAATTACACAAGTATTTACTATCTCCTGGTAGATCCTATTTTATGTGAATCCGGTGAAGAGGTTGGTTGAAACCCTGATGACCGTCCTTTCATTGTTTCCAGGTAAAAAGGTTGTGATCTGGTGCCAGATTTGAATTGGTGGGTGTGTTATTCTAACTAAAAAAACTGAAGCACTGACCTAGAAATTAAGGAATAACACAGTAACATGACAGTAAAAAGATACTTAAAATGTTATTAAATTATTTAATACAAATTAATTTGACTTTTAACTGTACATTACTTGATCTATTAATCATTTTTTTAATACATGTTGCCAAAGAAATTTGACAAATAGCACATGTATGGTACTGTACCAGGGTTAGACTGGCTATGAAAAGCACTGGGATTTTTTTTTAATTCGTGAGCTGGCTGTTGTGAATATTTGTAAATATTTAATTTCCCTGTAGAGTACAGGTCAAGTCTTTTTAAAGGTATTATCATTACACAGTATCAGTGTTTCATGTTATGGTGTGACAGACTCAAAGTCATGTTCATATGCATAATGATAATGCTTTTAAATAAGTATAATGATAATTTACAAAATGCATAAGTAAAATGATAATACCTGAGGCCTTTTACACAATGCTAGTTTCAGTGACTACCCAGGTAGGTTGGAATTTATATTGAGCAAACTCTAGACTCAAGAAGGTGAAATGTTCTTTACGGTAGTTTATTCACCATTGTAGCTTACACTAAAAGGTTTTATTTGGGGTAAGATTTTGATTGTTTGCTACCTTATCATAAACTTTGAATCAAACGGAGTTGACCGAGAATAGTGAGTTTAATGGGCCTGCTGAATGTGATCTAAACTGGGTATGATTTGTTTGGTTTTGCCAACCCTAAACCTACTGTGAAACTCAGAGCTTGTTCATCCTCATTAATGTATTGTCACTTTTATGCAGTTGAAAAAGTCACACATTCCAGTTTGGTAGAAACCACCGGAAACTCCAGTTCAAATGGTGGCACAGATCAACAAACAGATTTACTCAATTTTAACATAACATAGGCACCTTGTAAATGTGTCAGACTAATTACATATGTTTAACACTGATAATATTTTTCCATCGTTCAGCATAACTGTTTCATTTTGTCATGTATGATTTGTAAAGACTGAAATATCCAGATCAATAATAGTGTGAGCAAGTCTGTTTTCCCCAGTATTTATTATTCTATTGCAACAGACTAGATTATGCTGAAGAAGCTCACAGAAAATCACCCAGAATATTGCATTGTTCTGTCAGTCTTGACTTTCTGACTGGTCTATTCCCAAAAGTAACTTTTATTTTGTGAAAGATGGCAGAGCTCCAGCCCATCAAAACATTACACTTCTATATAATAATAATAATAAAAACTGCCACTAAATGGAACATTATAAACAAAATCTTGTTCCTAATTTGCCAGTTCTGCAATTTGCAAGTGGAGCAAATTTTATGGTGAAAAAATATCTGGCTATGTGAGAGTAGTTAGTTGAGAAGGATGGGGTTATTTTGTTTTTTATATGTATATATATATGTATATATATACGTGTGTGTATGTATGTATATATGTGTATATATATGTAATATTATTCTCAAGTTTTGTAAAGTATTTATGTATTTTGTAGGTATAATAGAGCATGGACTGGCAGATTCCTCTCACTATCAGCCCCGGAGGAGCTTTTCAGATGACTTCAGTTCACCAGAAGTCATATCTGCAGACAAAGAGTCACTCCCTATGTCTGCTACAGATAATACAGACATATCCAAAGAGCTTGAGGGCAGGTATGATGTCAGTGACCAGCCGGATCAGTCGAAGCCTTGTAACACCTCTCTGGACACACACTACCTTCTGCCTCATGCAGGAAGCTTGCTGGACTCAGAATGCGAATGGGAGACATTGGAGCCTCATGTGATGGATGGGATGGAAGGGAAAGTAGACATAGCTCATTCAAATATGTTTGACACAGATTCAGGGCTGCCAATAACAGTACAGCCACAGTCGGCCACAGGACAGGGAACGGTGACCTCGGGCCTGGTATCTGGGTTGCAAGAGGACCAGTATGGACTACCACTTGCTATCTTTACAAAGGTGTGCACACAAAACACAATCCACATCCACCATACCCTTTATGGGAAAACTCTACACTTGTTCAAGTTGTTATATTTATATAATTATTAAGTTACTATTATTTGAATAGATGTGTTAGAACTCTATATACTATATGTCATAGAAGTACTACAGTATGAATAATTGCTTTCAGTTATTTCTATATTTGGCTGGGCAGTCGTTTGGGTGGCCAATGTATTTGATTTTTCTCACAAATATAAAAATGCATAAAACAAGTGAACTTGACCACTGTTCTTGATGTAAGAAGAATTTATTGAAGGTAGTGTAGCACAGTTCCTCAGCAGCAGTGTTTGCATTTCTGCCTTCAAAGAACCATAACCCAAAGTTCTATCTGTGGGACACAGATTTTTACTTTTACTTCTAATTAGCATGCAAGATATCACAAGGACCTCCCTGAGTACGGACTAGAAACTAAAATACATGTTATCTTTCACAACAAAGAAGCAATATAAAATATAGCTACAGCGTTGCAAGTAATTATCAGGGTCTAGACAGTTGAGAAAAAAATTGAGCCAATTAAGAAAATGGTACTTGATATTTATTATTATTATTTTTTTATCTATATGACATCAAACTGCCAATTACAATTTGTAATTTGTCAAGGTTTCAGAAATGTAATTTTTTCAATTAGGTTATAAAATATGCTAACTGTCTATCTGAGAAATAGACAATGCTATGTAAATTTTAGAACAATGGGGAAAATGACTGTAGAAATGTGGGCCTACGAAAGTTCTATGAAAACTGGATATATCATTCAAGAGTTAAACGCTACATTAAAATATGAACTGGTAAAATTTGTACTGGTAAAACTATTTGTTTTTAAGTCCACTTAGTATACTTTATAGGGATGCTGAGGAAAAAAAAGAGATAGGAGAGGGTATTGCAAGTCCCATAAGTGTAACATTCCAACACTGCTGCCAGAAACACCTTTTGGTCAATGACTTTTTTGCTTGTATCAGCACCCCCTTCTGGCTTGGAATTGCAGCATTTACACAATTACTGTAGGAGGAGCACATACTTAGAAAACATGGTAGCACTTTATTTCGATAGTCCACTTTAGACATTCTACTAACAGTAAGTAACTTTGCAACTACATGTCAACTAGCAGTCATTAGATTATTAGTAGACTGTCTGCTTAATAACTTCTAACACTTTATTTTGATGGGTTCACAACATACAACATACTGAGTATAAGAAACTTTGCAAGTATATTTCAACTTATTCTACTAACCCTAAACCTACCCTAACAGTCTACTCTGAGAGTTAGTAGATATATAGTTGCAAATTATTGAGAATTAGTTGACATGTTGTTCAGTTACTTATAGTTGGTAGAATGTCTAAAGTGGACTATCAAAATAAAGTGTAACCGAAAACATGACTAAATAATACAATTTTATTATGGTTCCTACAGAAATCCAACTCGTAGTACTAATGAATAGCCATGGCATAAGGCATGTGTACACAAAATTCAAAATTTAATTAACTTCAAATGCATGTAGGTCTTCTAGATTATTTAGTCTCTGATCAAAGCAACAGAAAAGTTAAACATGCAATTTAATCTCACTGCAAATTAGGTAACTGCAGACATGACCCTGACAAAAATAAGGATTTGCTGGTATTCTAGTTAGCATTTATTCAGCCTGCTTCTTTATTGATTGGACTGTCCAAAATGATGTGATAATACTATTGAATACAAATAGTTTTGCAAAGGGGCAGAATTCTTTCCAGTAAAATTCCAGAAACTTTCCAGAAATTTTGGAAACATTCTAGAATTTTTTGGAAAGTTTTATTACATTTTGGAAATGTTTAAGTTTGCAATCCTAAATACAAATGCATTTAAACAATTGATGCAATGTAATAAGAACAAGAATCACAGTTTATTAGTTACACAGTAAATTAGTCAATCATAAAAATTAAATTCA
The DNA here is from genome assembly GCF_936440315.1 of Barbus barbus. NCBI lineage: Eukaryota > Metazoa > Chordata > Actinopteri > Cypriniformes > Cyprinidae > Barbus > Barbus barbus. The sequence goes on from NC_136760.1 coordinate 10,266,410, forward strand.
ATAAACTGACTACACAAGAAAAACCCGGCATGACATCAAAATGTACGGAGACACATAGAAAGTTAACTGAAAAGATGTCAACAAAAATGAGAATGCTGAAAGATGGGTTTTACTCAAGAATGCACAGTCATGGCCAAAAATATCGGCACCCTTGCAATTCTGTCAGAAAATGCAACTCTTCTCTCAGAAAATTGTTGCAGTTGCAAATGTTTTGGTACTCACATGTTTGTTTGTTTTTGTTTGCATTGGAACAACACAAAAAAAAACAGAGAAGAAAAGTCAAATCTGATACAATTCCACACAGAACCCAAAAAATGCACTGGACAAAATTATTGGCACCCTTAACTTAATATTTGGTAGCACCACCTTTGGAAAAAATAACTGAAACCACTCTTCTTTTGCAAACTGCTCCAGGTCATTCAGATTTGAAGGAAACTTGGCAAACTCCAGTCTTGCTTTTTTATGCCTTTGTGTCAGCAGTGGTGTCCACCTGGGTCTCTTACCATAGCGTCCCTTTTCATTCAGATGGTGACGGATAGTGCGAGCTAACACTATTGTACCCTGTGTCTGCAGATCAGCTTAAATTTGTTTGGAAGTTAATCGGGCTTCTTTATCAACCATTCGAACAATCCTTCGTTGTAATTTTTCATTAATTTTGCTCTTCCGTCCACATCCAGGGAGGTTAGCTACAGTGCCATGGGCTGTAAACCTCTTGATGATATTGCGCACAGTGGACACAGGAACATTAAGATCTCTTGAGATGGACTTGAAGCCTCGAGATTGTCCATGTTTTCCACATTTTTTTCTCTCAAATCCACATACAACACACAACACAAAGGTCGAGTCAACTTTTCTCCATTTTAACTGGTTGCAAGTGTGATTATTATATTGCCCACACCTGTTACTTGCCACAGGTGTCTAAATACAAATTGCAGGAGCATCACATGCTTGAAAAGCAATCATTTCTTACAATTTTGACAAGGTGCCAATCAGTTTTTCCAGTCCATTTTTGAGTTCTGTGTGAAATTTTATCTAGTTTGACTTTTCTTCTCTGTTTTTTGTTGCTGCAGTGCAAACAAAAACAATAAGCACGTGAATACCAAAATATTTGCAATTGGAACAATTTTCTGAGAGAAGTGTTGCATTTTCTGACAGAATTGCAAGGGTGCTGATATTTTTGGCCATGACTGTAGTTTGAGCTTCTACCAGCCAGGACTAACTGTTAACCAACCAAAACTTGACCACTGGATTAATCATGCCAGTTTGATTTGTTTGACCTGTAGACTTCATTGCCCTTTGTCCTGTTTCCAGGGTTACCTGTGCATGCCATACATGGCACTCCAACAGCACCACCTGCTGTCAGACATAAGTGTTCGAGGTTTTGTTGCGGGAGCGACCAACATCCTCTTCCATCAGCAGCGCCACCTGAGTGATGCCATTGTGGATGTGAGTACATGTGCTTTTTTTGTCTTTGCTCCATAATCACTCTAATATTATAGAGGCTGACATATGGGATATTACTGGATGAATCTCACAAAGCCTATCAGGAATGTGTGCAGCTCATATTTCACCAGGTTTTTTTTTTTTGGTTTTTTTTTTGCATTGTGACATTATTTTCATGACAATAATTAAGCATGATTGTCATAAAAAAAGTTGTCATCTAAATTCTCATTACTGAAATGTCTGTAGTTTTAGTTTTGTTTGTAATTTTCTTTATTCTCCAAAATTATTTTCATTATTTTAATACAGTCATGAAAATTATCCTGTATGGAAACAGATCTTTATCCCCAAATGTAAAATGTAAAATCATTTAAAATGATATACAATGCACAGCATAAATGAGAAAACCCCCTCTCATTATATATAAAATATGTATTTTCTTAATGATCACTCTTATAATTCATTGAAATTCATACACTGCTCTGACCCTTCTTGGTGTTCATGACATATTGTCACATCTGTCCCGTTTAACTCCTGGAGGACGACCTCCTTAAATGCCCTTGCTCAGCTCGACTACAGAATCCCTCACAGGTGCTCAAGAGTGTTAAGACTGAGTGAAATACATGTCCACTAGGACTGAATATCTCGAGAATGAATATCTTCATTGTCATGTTGAAAAAATGCCCAACAATGCAGGGAATGAGGAGAGGGTAGCATCTTCTGTTTCAGGTTTTTGTATTACATCACACAGTGGTGTGTGAATTGATGACAGTGTTGATAAAGCACAACTTCCTCACAGGTTCAGCACTCATTCATCCCTATATAAGAGCTTTACTACCACTGAACATCACTGTGGGAACCAGGCACTTCTCACTATACTTCTCTTCTAGCAACACCATAACATTTTGGATGCTGTTAGATCCAAAATGATCGACTTGGTCTCATGGGACCAAGTATGGATTCCTAGAAGTCTATAATTTGTAAATATGGGCCTTGGGAAAAGCTAAATGTGTTTATTGTGTTTTGGTACAGTAGGTAGTTCTGGTGTGGATAAAAGAACCATGCATGTCACTTTTGCTGGCTGCATCTTATTCTGTGAGATAAACTGTCACTTATTTTCATAGCTTTTGCTGGCTCTGAGACTTTTTTTTGGTGTTTCTCCTGCTATTTTTCTAGAAAAAGTCACTCATCACTAAATGAAAGCTTAAGTGAAGGCCTGATTATTTCAGGGGCCTTTTTACAAGTCCATTGTTTTTTAATTTCTGTGTTACTTTTGCTGCATTTTCATACTGAAAACAATGATTTGGTATTTCTCTTGTACCATTGACCTTTTTTATGCTGAGAAATTTACATTTACATGTAGTCATTTGGCAGACGCTTTTATCCAAAGCGACTTACAATTGGGGAATACAAAAAGCGATTAATCTTGAAGAGGCAATCAGACAGAGGAAGTGCTCGTAACACCAAGTCTCAGTCATTATTCAAATAAGTACAAGCTAGTAAGCGGAGAGAAAGATAGAGGGAAAGAGTTTTTTTTTTTTTTTTGAGTTTAGGATGAAGTCAAGTACTGCTGAATGAGATGAGTTTTCAGTTGTTGCTTGAAGATTGCCAGGGATCCGGCGTTCCGGATAGGGGTGGGAAGATTATTCCACCAGCCAGGAATGGTGAACGAGAATGTTCTGGAGAGTGATTTTAAGCCTCTCTGTGATGGTAACACAAGGCGTCGCTCACTAGCAGATCTCAGACTTCTGGAGGGGATGTAGGTTCGTAATAGTGAGCGGAAGTAGGAGGGTGCTGAGCCTGTGGTAGTTCTGTATGCAAGCATCAGTGTCTTGAACTGGATGTGAGCTGCCACTGGTAGCCAGTGCAAGGAGATGAAGAGAGGTGTAACATCCGTTCTTTTGGGCTCGTTGAAGATCAGTCGTGCCGCTGCATTCTGAATCATTTGTAGAGGTTTGATTGTGTTTGATGGCAGACCAGCCAGAAGAGCATTGCAGTAGTCCAGTCTAGAAACAACAAGGGCCTGGACAAGAAGTTGCGCAGCATGCTCTGTCAATAAATCTCCTGACAGTTCTCTCTCAAGTGGTTTCATTGTTGTCAGCGTTAGTCTGAGTATGATTCAATGGGCTATATAACACTTTTAATGGTCAAGAAATTACTTATCTTTAACAGTTTTGGTTCAACATACTTACTTGTTAATCAAAATTTGCCTTAACCTTACACCAGAAATTTTTATTTAGTTTTATTTAGTAACTTTCAGGAGGGTGTACTCATTTTTGCAACACAACATTTTATCAGTTTGATAAGAAAATTGTATTTTCCTGGATAATTTTAACATTCTTCTTTGGTAACTGATCAAGCAGACTTGCTGGAATATTATATCTCTAAGGAAACCCTAACATGTCTTCTAAGTAAAGAGTGATTGCCTAATTTGTTAAGTTTCAGTGGGGGTGCACTCATTTATGCTGTGCACTGTTGGCCAAAGTGGACCATTTTTAATTAGTGGGTATGGATATTTTAGCTATAGCCAGTTATAGCAAGTGCATAAAATCATCTCTGACGGCAAATATTTTCAGAAGAAAGGAGAGTATGACTTAATATTATGGTCATCTTTTAGTCTTCTAAAGCTATATGGTAGTCCTTTGTGAGAAACGGGGAGAAATTGAAGCTGGAGAAATAATGTGAACTTGGATCATGCGGTCTAGATGTCCAGTCATTGATGTCCTTGAATCATTGTCAGAGTTGTATGACAGACAGTTGCTGTTTGTGGCTGTTTTCTTTATGGTTTTGAGGTGAAATATGAAACTGACCTGTTTTGTAGGGAGACATGATGTGTTTTTAACCCATGAGGCTGTTAAACTAAATATCTTCTTCTCAGATGTTCTACAGCTGTTGAGCTTTAACTGTTTTAAATTTGCCTGTGTGCAGGTGGATGAAGCTCGTATTCAGATCCATGACCCAGAGTTGCGCAAAATGCTGTATTTAAGCACAGCTGATCTACGATTTGCTGATTATCTGGTAAAACATGTCACTGAAAACAAAGAAGATGTGTTTCTGGATGGGACGGGCTGGGAGGGTGGAGATGAGTGGATACGGGCACAGTTTGGCTTATATGTCCACTCACTGTTATCTTCTGCTCTACAACAAGGTGCATTACAACACACACATACAGTACACATATTTGACTAATATTAATTTGCATAAAATGTATTAGAATACCTGTTTCTATTGTAAATGAACATGAATTAACAATGAACAATAATAATTAAAGTGATGGGTTAAGAAGGGTGCATACATTGAAGTGTTTATTTTTTATTTATTTATATTTTATTGTATTGAAATGGAGAAATCTTCCACTTTTGTCGTAATACAGTGACAGACAGTCACAGACATACACAATTGCACTTACACCTAGTCTCCAATTTACCTAACCTGCGTGTCTTTACATTATGGGGTAAACCCAGAGAAAACCCACACCAACACAGGAGATGCAAACTGCTTAAAGTAATGGCCTCCTGGCTCAGCCAGCACTCAAATCGTGGACCTTCTTTCTATGAGCCGAGAGTATTACCCACTGAGTCACATTTCTTTAAATTATCTATATAACAGATATAGTTGCCTTAGAATATCACTATTTTACCACAGTCAGAAATTTAGTGCTTGTTTTTTTTTTTCTATAATAAGGTCAAGTTACCAACTGAACACACCTCACTCCTGGTTCATAAAAGTCAAATCACTTTACTTTTTATAGATCTGCTATAGAGATTAATCAATTATGCAAACTTCAAAAGTAAGGTAAATCCAAATTCCTGCTTTAAAGCAGCTGTAGCAAGACAATAGTGTCATTATTCAGCACCAGTCAGTTTAGTGTTGGTTCAGTTGTGTTTAATAAATGTGTAAAATTAATTCATCATGAGACAAGTTCAATCCAGCAATAAGCAGCTCTACATAAGACAGTAGTGTCATTATTCAGCTAAATTCTGTTCAGTTCAATATACTGTGTGTCATGTTGTGTCATTGCATAAAGTTTTATTTTGTATTTCTGCATGTATTTATTTATTTCAGATCATGAGCATCTGCTGGCAGATTATGGAACTGCATTCACATCCGCCTGGAAAATCTCACACAACTACAGAGTGTGGATCAGCAACAAGCATCCAGCCATGGCCAATATCACACCAGGGTATGACAACTGAGACAAACACAGTTGAGACTAATCAGTTTGAATTACTAGCATTCTGCTTATTGTATACTGCTTCCTGCTTGTTTTTTTTTTAGTATACCAAAATTGTCAACCATATTTAAAAAGAAACAAGCTCATTTCGAAAAATATGTGAGTTTGTGGATGCTTATACCACGTTGTGATTTAACATTTGTTAAGTTTGTAACAGTAGGTTGGGTGGGTTGTAACCTTAGAAAACATGGGGATCCATTTAAATTTACATGCATTTATTTAATTTTTTAATTTTTAAAAATAAATTACCTTGTTATTGTTAATGTTATTATTACACCAATCCCCTTCACAAAACAGGTCATTTTCTCCCACTAAAAATATTTTTTGTCCAGTAAATCTTTCATAATTTTACACACAGTTTTAAAACTTGTTTGTTTGTTTGTTTGTTTGTATGTAGCTAATTTATGTATTTAAATTTGTCAGATTGTGTTACAACTGTCTTTGGTCTCCACTATTCAACACAGATGATCTACATCACTAAATGAGCATCTCATAACACTAGGTCACAAGTCATGAAGAACATTTATAGAAATGTAATGCGAATTACCTTCAGACGACCTTGTGTGGGCAGTAATGTACTATAAACTCATCAATAAATGTAAAATGTGTTCAGTGACTACATGTTCATTTGAAAAAACGTTTACCTACACCCTCCTTCACCAACTACCATAATTTCTGGTAACACATTTTTAAGTCTTGTCATCTTTTATGCATCATTAGCTTGTGTTGCTCAGTTGGCTGTTACTTTGCAAGTCATGTTGAGGTTTTTTAACTGACCCCAGTTACATTTTTTACACTTTTGAAGGCAGGTGAAGCATATTTCTTTAAAAGAAATGTAAGAATAATTTTCAACAAATGTTAAAGTACTTTTTTTTAACAAATGACCATCACACAGGAAATTAGAATTTTGGACTTATATCATTGACGTTTTTTGTGTTTCCTAGCCATCCATTCCAGGGTCAGTATAGTGTGGCCGATGTGAAGATCCGCTTGTCACAGTAAGTGTTACACACACATTATGCTTTTGTTTACATAATCTATGATTGGGTCATTTTAATATCCATATGCTATGTCTATAGCACTTTAGTTTAATTAGTAATACATGTTCAAGACAAAATGACACCGCATCTTATGCAAGAATGATGTTATGCAGATGTCAAGTACAAGTCAAGGCACTTTTATTTATATAGTACTTTATTGCATTAGAGATTGTTTCAAAGCAACTTCACAGTATTAAACAGGAAAGTAACAGAATTAGTGATGCCACCTTCAAATATGAGACAAATCCAAATTGTAAAGCACTTCTAAAAAGACAATAATGTAATTATTCAGCTCAAATCAGTTCAATAACTGTGTAAAGTTTTATTTAATAATAGTTTATTATGCACTGTATGTAAGTGTTAATGCCATTCTTCTTGCAAAGTAACAAGTACATTCAGTGTTATAGGAAGTCCTCCTGGCCCTAAATAATGTAGCTTAACTATACTGCCCGCAGTTGATTTTGATATTCTAGGTATTATCAACTGGCCTGAGTTCTGAGACCACAGTGGACGTGAAGGATTATAATGCGATAGGAGCTTGCTCAAGTACTGAGGCACTAAACCATTCAGGGCTTTAAATTTAATTCAGTAAGATCTTAACATTTATACAAGGTTTAATAGGCAGCTAATGCAGTGTTGACAGAACCAGGCTAATATGGTCATACTTCCTGGTTCTCGTAAAAACTCTACCTGCAGTATTTTTTTGCAACAGAAGTTTGTGTAATAAATATGTAGCATCCACCCTAGTAGTATGAAGATAGTAGTCGTACAATTTTTATACCAATTTGAAATATAAAGCTGAGTATCATCAGCATAACAGTGAAAACTAACTAACATGTTTCTTAAAGATATCTCCAAACGATGGTTCACTAGTGAATGTGCAGAATTGATAAAAGCTATTCACCCCAATTGAATAGTTTTGTATAAAAGTGGACCTAATTTAGTTTTTTGCCACTGATGAGCAGACGAAGACTATTTATCTCTACAAAGTATCTAAATTATTTACAAATAAATCCAAAATAATAGATTTAAAGGAACACTCCACTTTTTTGAAAATAGGCTAATTTTCCAACTCCCCAAGAGTTAAACAGTTGAGTTTTACCGTTTTCGAATCCATGCAGCCGATCTCCGGGTCTGGCAGTAGCACTTTTAGCATAGCTTAGCATTGATCATTGAATCTGATTAGACCGTTAGCATGAATGAAATAAATGAAAAGTTGCGATTTTCTAGGCCGATATGGCTAGGAACTATACTCTCATTCTGGCATAATTATGAAGGAACTTTGCTGCCACACCATGGGTTCAGCAGGCGCAATGATATAAAGCAGCGCCTGAAAGTAGTCCCCAGCTAGGTAACTAGTTATGATATAGCTGGGGACTACTTTCAGGTGCTGCGTAATATCATTGCGCCTGCTGCACCCATGGATGGCAACAAAGTTCCTTAATTAACTTTGCAGATATTGTTTATGCTCAAATAGCAACATTACACACTAACTAAAGTTAAAAAAGTGAAATCACAATCAACCACCCCTTTAATAAGCATTGATTTCCCAGATATGAGACATCTAAATCATAAATAGAAGTCACATTTTAAATAGGGATTATTTGTTTAAAATTAAAGCAAAGCCTGTAAATCATGATGCTGGGATATCTGCAGCACGCTCTTGAAAGCTTGTGAGAAGAAAAATTTAAATAAATGCAGTAAAATACACTGAAATCCTGACAAAGACTGCAAGATTCTTTTGACTTATTTGTGACCAGATCTCAAAATGTGTCAGATTTAAGTGCTTTAGTACTTTCTTGGGGCAAGATCAAATTAAATGCATGTTGCGTGTCCACAGTATTTTCTATGTAAGCATGCTAATTTTACTTGAAGTGTTCCAGATTGCTCCAGTACAGGGATGTTATATAAACAGTATCGGAAATTCTTTTTCTGATTAGATTTGTGACAATGACCATGACCATGTTAACTCTTTGTACAAAGGCCCAGCTTTTGAAAACAACACATCCAAAAGCCAATACAGTGGCACATTTTAAGAGTTATTCCACAAAATCGGTGCCTTTTGCGTCCCTAAGAAATAATCAAACATAGAATTAATATAACAACAAATAAATTAGTGATTTAAAAACATAACAATGCTATGTATTCTTTCATCAATATTACATCTAATTAAAGTCAATTATATATATATATATATATATATATATAATTGTTTTTTTTTTTTTTTTTTTTTTTTATAGCATTTATGCTGATAAAAGTAAGGTTTGTGGCCTGTCCCTCACTATGATTTTTCTTTTTCAAGCAAAGTTTTTTTGCACAATTATGCATTTTAGCAATACAAAAAAATAAAAACAACAACAAATTTTTTTTTATTGGTGTCCCTTGATTTCATGTCAGCCCTGTTACCCTTGTAAAACCCTTGTAAAATAATGGTACATTAAAATGACATCACTTCTAGGAGGTTACATCATCTCTCAAGCAGGATTCTAACACTTAAAACACAAGCATGTTTCTCTCACTCCTCTATAATGTTCTGTTTCTGTTCTGATTACTTATGTGGTTTGACTGAGGGGGGACATCATGCAGTATCAATACTGTTACCATTTTATAAATGTAAATTTTAAACAATTATTTATTGCTTTTAATATAACCAATATCTACAAATAACATCCTTTCAAAGTTTACAACACGCTTTTGTGAACTTGACTATTAGCTAGCAATTAGCAAATTAGTTTGAAATCATCAAAGATTGAAGACTGTCTGTGTAAAATGCAAACATGTAACGGTCACCCTGAGTGTATTATTAAGCTAATGCCTATATCAATCAGTGGCATACAGTGTGGAAAAAATATTTGATCCCCTGCTGATTTTGTACATTTGCCCACTGACAAAGAAATGATCAGTCTATAATTTTAATGGTAGGATTATTTGAACAGTGAGAGACAGAATAGCAACAAAAAAAATCCAGAAAAACACATTTAAAAAAAGTTACAAATTTATTTGCATTTTAATGAGAGAAATAAATATTTGATCCCCTATCAATCAGCAAGATTTCTGGCTCCCAGGTGTCTTTTATACAGGTATGAGCTGAGATTAGGAGCACTGTCTTAAAGGAAGTGCTCCTAATCTCAGTTTGTTACCTGTATAAAAGACACCTGTCTACAGAAGCAATCAGTCAATCAGATTCCAAACTTTCCACCATGGCCAAGACCAAAGAGCTGTCTAAGGATGTCAGGGACAAGATTGTAGACCTACACAAGGCTGGAATAGGCTACAAGACCATCGCCAAGCAGCTTGGTGAGAAAGTGTCAACAGTTGGTGCGATTATTCGGAAATAGAAGAAACACAAAATAACTGTCAATCTCCCTCGGTCTGGTGCTCCATGCAAGATCTTACGGGGAAGTCGTGGCCTAATGGTTAGAGAATTGGACTCGTAATCGAAAGGTTGCGGGTTCGAGTCCCCGGCCGGCAGGGATTGTAGGTGGGGGGAGTGAATGTCCAGCGCTCTCTCCACCCTCAATACCACGACTGAGGTGCCCTTGAGCAAGGCACCGAACCCCCAACTGCTCCCCGGGCGCCGCAGCATGGCTGCCCACTGCTCCGGGTGTGTGTTCACGGTGTGTGTGTGTGCATTTGTTCACTACTCACTGCTGTGTGTGTGTGCACTTGGATGGGTTAAACGCAGAGCACCAATTTCGAGTATGGGTCACCATACTTGACAATACGTCACAACTTTTTTTACCTTGTGGAGTTTCAATGATCATGAGAACGGAGAGGAATCAACCCAGAACTACACGGGAGGATCTTGATCTCAAGGCAGCTGGGACCATAGTCACCAAGAAAACAATTGGTAACACACTACGCCGTGAAGGATTGAAATCCTGCAGTGGCCACAAGGTCCCCCTGCTCAAGAAAGCACATGTACAGGCCCGTCTGAAGTTTGCCAATGATTCAGAGGATAACTGGGTGAAAGTGTTGTGGTCTGATGAAACCAAAATCGAGCTCTTTGCCATCAACTCATCTCGCCGTGTTTGGAGGAGGAATGCTGCCTATCGAGCTCTTTGGCATCAACTCATCTCGCCGTGTTTGGAGGAGGAATGCTGCCTATGACCCCAAGAACACTATCCCCACCGTTAAACATGGAGGTGGAAATATTATGCTTTGAGGGTGTTTTTCTGCTAAGGGGACAGGACAACTGCACCGCATCAAAGGAACAATGGACAGGGCCATGTACCGTCAGGACCAGGGCATTGAAAATGGGTCATGGATGGGTATTCCAGCATGACAATGACCCAAAACAAACAGCCAAGGCAACAAAGGAGTGGCTCAAAAAGAAGAACATTAAGGTCCAGGAGTGGGCTAGCCAGTCTCCAGACCTTAATCCCATAGAAAATCTGTGGAGGGAGCTGAAGGTTCGAGTTGCCATACGTCAACCTTGAAACCTTAATGACTTGGAGAGGATCTGTAAAGAGGAGTGGGACAAAATCCCTCCTGAGATGCGTGCAATCCTGGTGGCCAACTACAATAAATGTCTGACCTCTGTGATTGCCAACAAGGGTTTTGCCACCAAGTACTAAGTCATGTTTTGCGAAGGGGTCAAATACATATTTCACTCATTAACCTCTTAAGACCCGAGGAAAAGTTTTAGGAAAAAAATCATTTTTTTCATGTCTTTAAATTGTTTAGCGCATTTAGAATAATGTAAAAAGTCACCTTTATTTATATAGCGCTTTTAACAATACAGATTGTTAATTAAATAAATATATAAACTCGGTTGAGGACATTGGGACTCAATTTCTTTGAAAAACTAAATAGACATGAATGAACATGCATGGGCAAAAATAATTGATTTTTTTAAATCACCAATACATTTTTAGTTTAAGATTTTTTAATTTGGTTACACTTTATTTCGATAGTCCACTTTAGACATTCTACTGACTATAAGTAACTTTGTAACTATATGTCAACTACATGTCAACTAATTCTCATTAATTTGCAACTACATGTCTACTAACTCTCAGAGTAGACTGTTAGGGTAGGTTTAGGGTTAGTAGAGTAAGTTGACATATGCTTGCAAAGTTTCTTATACTCAGTATGTTGTATATAGTGGATCCATCAAAATAAAGTGTTAGAAGATATTAAGCAGACAGTCTACTAATGGGGAAGTCGTGGCCTAATGGTTAGAGAGCTGGACTTGTAATCCAAAGGTTGCAGGTTCGAGTCTCCGGCCGGCAGGAATTGTAGGTGGGGGGAGTGAATGTCCAGCACTCGCTCCACCCTCAATACCACGACTGAGGTGCCCTTGAGCAAGGCACCGAACCCCCAACTGCTCCCCGGGCGCTGCAGCATAAAATGGCTGCCCACTGCTCCGGGTGTATGTTCACGGTGTGTGTGTGTTCACTGCTGTGTGTGTGCACGTTGGATGGGTTAAATGCAGAGCACGAATTCCGAGTATGGGTCACCATACTTGGCTGAATGTCACTTCACTTCACTTCACTAATACTCTAATGACTGCTAGTTGACATGTAGTTGCAAAGTTACTTACTGTTAGTAGAATGTCTAAAGTGGACTATTGAAATAAAGTGTTACCTTTAATTTTTTTATTATTTCTTTTTTTACCAAACTTTGTATAAAGATGATTCTCAACTATGTTATAACAGAATGATTTGATATACCTTTTTTCTTTATGCAAACTGTGTGTAAAATGGCCATAAACGGGTTTTCTCATTATATACAATGTATCTATAAACTAAATTTAATTTGCATATTAATGTGTTTTGGGGCAACATTTAATAAAAAAATAAGTAATAATTTACCAGATTTTCATAATAATATATAATATTTAATAGAATATTGAAATATAATTTCTTTCCCTAATTCATTCCAAAATGCGTAATAAACATGCTTTTAGTCCCGGTGTCCTCATATGAGGACATGTATGAAATCAACGTTCTGTTTCAAAACAGAAGGTCATATTTTGATTTGAAACCCCATAACAGTTTCCTGAGATGTTGATTTATGATACACAATTTAAAAATTAGACAGATTTAAGTGATAATTACAAAATATTATCATATTTCCATAAGAGTGTCACTAAATTAATTTCAGACATTTTTGAAGACCAAGGAGAGGGAGTGGTCATGGTGAAACATCCAATCATTTGGTATCTCTGAAAAACCCTGAATGTGCTTTGTACAGGACATCCAGACTTAAAACTGTGGCATGTATAGTCTCAGAGAAATTCACTAAAATATAATGTCCTCATCTGAGGCCGCAGGGTCTTAAGAGGTTAAAGTGCAAATCAATTTATAACTTTTTTGAAATACGTTTTTCTGGATTTTATTTATTTATTTTATTCCTTCTTTCACTATTCAAATAAACCTACCATTAAAATTATAATTATAGACTGATCATTTCTTTGTCAGTGGGCAAACATACAAAATCGGCAGGGGATCAAATAATTTTTTTTTCTCCACTGTATGAGCATCAGTTACATTTTTAGTTAGTGTTGTTGGTATTTAGGGGCCAAGACCCAAAGGGGATGTAGCCCCTATTGTATCTGTATGATGTTCTTTATTCTTATAGTCTATACATGAATAGTGATCTGACCAACTTTGGGATCTTTAGGACCAACTCTCTAGTGCCACTACCAGTTAAAAAATTCAACATTGAAATGGTAATAACTCTTGAACCACTTATTCTAGAAAAATGAAACTTAGTACACATGATTCGTCTCTTGATGCTGAACACATTCAATAGATTACATTAAGACTCCACCCATTACAGTAGAGGCCATTTTGAAAAGTAAAATATTCTGTTTTTCGCTCTTCCTTCAAAATTTGTCCAATTCTTCCCAAAACTGGCAGAGATGATCTTTGGACTGAGCCGCATAGAAATGACTGAACAGAATTTCATGACCTACTGGTAAAAAAAAAAAAAAAAGTTATGATGTTGTGAACTTAACGAGATAGACCCGAAATTGGTTCATAGGCAGTTTCTCGGCCAAACTTTGATCAATAGAAACGAAACTTGGTACATTTCATCAACAGCATGATTTGAGGGTGCATGCCAAAATTGTTATCAGCGCTACCTATGGATCATGATATATGAGAAATGGCTATTTTTGCTTATAAGTTTTGAACAGTTAGTCATAAAAGCAAGAGGATTAATCAATGATCTAGGTGTCCGTGGATTGCTTGAGTCACGTCGAATCTGTGGATGTCAATTTTACCAGGATCGGCTGAACCATTTGTCCACCATTTGGAAATTTGTCATAAATTGCAATATCTCTTGAACCATTTGATATATTTGCAAAAAAAAAAATCTAGGGATGGCATGTCCATTCCAAGCATATTTTAAAGATGTTAATTAAACTTGTTTTATTTTTACAAGTGGAAATGGCACCCATTTTGTGGAATGACCCTTAAAGCTAGAGCAGTGTAGTGCAATTGCATGTATATGTTGAGACCAGTCAAACAGCAGTTGTATACTTCTAGCAAAGAAGCTATTTTTCATTCTTGTAGTACATGAATAAATTGTCCTGTATAGCTAATTCAAAGAGGTAATGTGCAGGGTATATAGGGTCTCTATTCATTTTGGAGGCTCTGTCCTGACATCTGAACATGTAAATGTCAACTGCTGGAAACTGTGTACAGATGATGTTTTGGGCCATTTTGACAACACATTGTGGAGCCCTCTGTTCTCATGCAGCTGGCATACCAGTATGTAATGCAGTATGGCAGTACACTTTCTAATGCCCATTGATAAAATTTCATGATAAAAGTTCTGGGGTAATCTTGCTTTCTTCAGTCTAGTTGTTATGCTTTTATCAATGAGGTGTGTGTAGCCCCAGAAAAGTGTTCTGTAATGTTCAACGCCAAGAACTTAAAACTGGGTACTTTCTCCACAGCCTCGCCATTTATGACCACAATACACACCAAGCCAACGGTCGGCCGTCAGGCAGTTTTTGTTCGTCAACCGACAAAGTTTTCTCAGTAGGTGCATTTCCATTACAGATTTGCGCAAAACTTTGGCTTTATTTTCTAAATGTCGTTAAAAAAGTATTGCGAAATGACGGCATTTCCATTAACAGATGTTATGAGACAAAAACATATTTTTATTCCTCTCGCGATAAGTCATGGCAACGGAGTTTGATGGGATTTTGACAGATTTTGGCTATATTTAATCGAGGGAATCGTGTGCATGCATCTTTACAAAAGCATCTTTACAAAAGCAGTGCGGCGAGCTGCTTCAGAAACCTGCGCAATGAGCCTCATATAAACACAAGCATAGACTGTGGCTGAGATCAACTCCGGTGGCCGTATCAGAGCCACACTGTGCGGCGGATGTGTGCAGTGTAAATTGTCTAAGCATGAATGGCAGGCAAAGCCCCTTATACTTGAGAGCGACCACGTATTAAGTGTTTCTTGGAGGTTATAGTACATTGAAGAATGATCATTTGACAATCCAATTTATATACACCATGTGACCTGTAAATGCGGAAAAAACGTTTCCATTGCACTTTTGCGAATTATTCCTTTTACGCATTGCCTGAAAAACCACCTCATGCGAGCGTAAAAACTTTTTTGCGATATATGGGCATTTTTGCGAAATTGACGAGTTTCCATTAAGCGTATTTTCAATACGCAATTTCAATTTGCGCAATTTGAAGGGTAATGGAAACGCGCCTAGTGTGTTCCGTGCCATCAGCTGAAGTTGGTCCTCGTCGGTTTCAACATGTCGAATTGGCGTCGGAGCTCGTCAGTTAGTCGGGCCATCTGATCATTCTGATTGGCTGTTCAGCTGGCGAACCAGTGCGCGAGAAAAAAACCCTACTTGGCCGTCGGGTGTCAAGCGTCGGCTTGGTGTGTCAGGGCAAATTTGGACCAAGACGCTGCCGAAGCCGGCCGACCCCACAGTCTGCTTTCGTCGCCACTAGTTTGTCGGCGTCGGCTTGGTGTGTACCGGGCTTAATATCCACCACTATCTCCTTTGTCTTTCGGGTGTTAAGGATGAGATTATTGGTGGAACACTAGGCTGTCAGATTTTGCACCTTGTCCCTGGAGTCCAGATGCAGATTACCACACTTTTTCACAGGCTGTGGAGCTTAGATTGCAGGACTTTAGGGATGACCATATATAAAAAAAAAAAAAATTTCCCGAAATACAAACTCGGGAACACCATCAGTGCCAGATACTTCCTCACATTGACAATGTGAAAAACCCTTCTTATCTCGTCAGTGTTCAGTGTCAATGGTTGATGTTGGTTACGTGGCAGTGCAGGCCTGGCTGTTGCCCTACTGTTGATCTCTCTGTCAAAGCTAGCAAAGAACATTTTAAAGGGATAGTTCACCCAAAAATGAAAATTCTGTCATTAATTACTCACCTTCAAAAAAAGTATTCTCTATGAATCATGAAATTACCGTTGAACCACTGATGTCACATGTACTATTTTGTCAATGTTCTTTCTGGCCCTTGAACGTGGTAGGACCCTTGCTGTCTATGAAGGGTGAAGCTGTCCTCAGTCATGTGTTTATACTTAAATTAATCATGAAATTGTACAGGTAAATTTAGAAAAAATTTTTGTGATGGCTCTCTCCTGATATTTCAGTTCAGTGCAGAACAGCGAGCGTGGGAAGAAGATCGGGAACGCTGTAATGTCGACGAGCAGAAGTGTCGTGCAAACAGGAAAGGCTGTTGGTAAGATGAACAATAAATTAAATTAAATTTCTTTCTAATTTCACATTAAAGTGTTAGTTCAACCGAAAATGAAAATTAACCTGTGTTTTACATCCTAGGTGTACATGACTTTCTTCTTTAAGACTAATCATATCGGAGTTATATTAAAAATTGTCCTGGCTATTCCAAGCTTTATCATTGCAGTCGGCGGGTGCATAATTTCTGTCCACAAGTCGTCAAATAAAGTGTGCGCATCCGTATGAAATTATGCTTCACATGGTTCCAGGGTATGAATAAAGGCCTCCTGTAGCGAATCCATGCATTTTGATAAGAAAAATATCCATATTTCAATTATTATAATAATAAACACTTTTCTCTCACTTGTGAGGCACGTTTTATTATGAATGCACGCATTTAATTTGATGACTTGTGGACAGTTGAACAGAAACACCCGCTGACTGCAATTATAAAGCTTTGAAAGAAGAAAGTCATATACATCTATGATGCCTCGAGGGTGAGTAATACAGGCTAATTTAAATTTTGGGGTGAACTAACCCTTTAAGCTTATTTAAAGGGGTCATATGATTTTTTTTTTTATTTAACCAGAAAGGTCCCATTGAGATACAATATCTCTTCTACCAGGGAGTCCTGGTCAAGATAGGCAGCAAAAGACAAAATTTGCAAAGAAATAGACATCACCACACATTGAACAAACGTAAAACACAATTTTCTAAAAAACAAAAAAAAAACAATGCAAATCCTAGTCAGTTATTAAAATGTACACTATTCTATATAAACAGACATGAAAATATTTTTAAACATAGCAAGAGATGGTTCAGATTCCATATGTAATATATCTTGAAGCTCATTCCACACATACGGAGCATAATTAGAAAAAGCAGAATGACCTATCTCTGTATGAAAAATCGGCATCTTAAGCAAAAGTTTATCTGTTGATCTGGTTTTATACATATTTGTGCAGTATGTCAACAAACTAGATGTGTACTGTGGTAATTTACCCACTAAAGCTTTTAAAATAAACATCAACATATGTTTTTTTTTCTCCTTAAGCACAAGGAATTCCAGTTTGTCATTTCATATAAATTACAGTGATGTGTACGGACACTTGTACCAGTAAAAAATCGTAAAGCAGCATCATAAACTACATCCAATTTTTTCAAAACATTCTGAGATGCATGCATATAAATTATATCACCATAATCCAATACTGATAGAAGAGTACTTTCTACTAAACGTTTTTGAGCAACAAAGGAGAAACATTTTTTTAAACGAAAATAAAAACCTCACGTTGGTCTCAATTTCTTTAAAAGACTATTGACATGAGAACCGTAAGTCAACTTATTGTCGAGCCAGATACCAAGATATTTGTAAGATTCAACCCTTTCAATCTGTGTACCATTTAAAGTATGAATCATAAAATCATTTAATTGTAATCTGGACCATGTAAAAATCATGTATTTAGTTTTTTTTTTAGCATTTAACACTAATTTTAAGTAGTGATCGACCGATATTGATTTTTTATAACCGATACCGATACCAATTATTTGCATGTCTATGTGCCCGATAACCGATATGCAGAACCGATATTTATTTACTGTTATAAAGTAAATAAATGACTGCGTGAAGTAAGTCCATACTTCACTTTGGTTTTTCCTCCTTTCAGTCATCTTAACAAAATTTTTTTTGAGAATTAGCAGTCTTTCATGCAGGGCTCTAGACTCATTCTTCCCACTGATTTCACTTTTGCGCACGAGCACATAATTTGGTTGCAATTAGTTTTTTTCATTTGATTAATCAATGCATGCTGATGAACTTTTATCATAGTTTATAGTTATATGGTAACGAAAGTTTTCAACATTCAACTCGTTCTTTTTCATCGGTATTATTTGTGATTTATATTTTGTGAACAGGAATTCCTTTTTTCGTGCGCTTTTTACTTTCAAATTTGCGATCTTGGTGTCACATTTTACAAGAAAAGATCATTGTCTGTTTTGCTTATATCTATACACCTTTAACTTTTTAAGACTAAAACAAAAGATGGATTCATTGTTATTCTTAATTAAAAAGCGCAACAACAATAAAACAGTAAGTTGACAATGACAAACTCTTACATAACATTTATCAACAAAACCGAATAAGACAAGGCATGGCATAGGACACATCACATGATGTACTATATACCTAGTATATTACAGAATGTTTAGCAAACTCTGAGGAAGCAAATAAATATTAATATATATTTTTTTTTAATTAAGGAAAGCCTCCATAGCATAACCTGAGGTAAACAGCAAAGATAACAAGCTTCTCAAAACGAAAACAAAAAGAAAAGTAAAACTAAACTGGCTATAGCTGACAGGACTTGCATGTTTTTTCTACAAGAATACCACCACGTTCACCTTCTCTGGTTTAAGAAGCGGTCTTTTACTTTAGTTTGAAAACAAATCCATCCGTTGCGCTCCATCCGCGACGCGCACCTTCGCGCTCGTGCTGACGCGGCGAGTATAAACCAGGCTCTACCCACTAAGCGCTCGTGCTGAAAGACCTCTCTTCACGTGATCAGTGAAATCTGACTCCTGCTATAATGTGCTGCGGCTGGCAGCGCGCGCTGTATGAAGCAGACGCTTTGGAGCAGCGCAGACCTGGCACTCGTACAAATGCGACCACGTCAAATTTTAACTCGCAAACAATTACCATTTTGGTCGCAGTCTTGAGCCCTGTCATGTTCAATTTAATCTTCGTATTACAATAATAAAAAACATTTTATTTATAAAAAGCTTTAGCAGCAACACTAATATTAGCAGTAAGCAAAATGAACATAGAAAGTCTAATGTTTTCAAATGGAGAAACTAAAGGAAAGGAGTCATATCAACTTCATTTTTAAAAACAGTTTTTTAAGCTGTTTAATAGGATAAAGAGTGAAGAATAATTCACTGGATAATGTTAATTCACGGAATAATATTCTCTGGAATATTGGAATATAACAAGCATTGTATTTTATTGCATTTCTCAACTGGCATGCTCTAAATTATGCTGCTGACAGCGCGGTTTATCTATGCCTTTACACAGAACTATAGGCTACTCAAACTGCGATCGATCGCGGAGATAATAAATAATTAATTTCCATAGAGTTTTATTAATTTAGATGTTTATAAACGAAATAATGGTTATATAGTAAGTGTTAATACAATTTAGGGTGCTTCAAAAAAGTGAATCTTGTTAAAAGTTGCATGCGGTGTCCGAGCTGAGCATTTCTTGAGCATCAACCCGCTGAGTGAACTGCAATATGAAAGCGGCTTCACGAGACTAATGATGAGCATATAGACAACAGAGAGAGAATTACATTCAATGCTTTTCTTTCCAACATGCAATCATTCATGGCTGTATTATTTAATTCATGCAAAGTTACGTCTTTATTGGGAGAGGACTTGACGGATTATCTATGTGACTCCGACTTCACGAGACTAATAGACCACAGAGAGAATTAAATTCAGCGCTTTTATTTCCACCATGTGCTAATTCATGGCTGTGTTATTTCAGGCAAAGTTATAGCCTATCTTTATAGGGACAGGGCTTGACAGAGTATCTTATTTATCATATTTCTTAGAGCCAAGTTGCATTTAAACTATATATCAGGCATTTATGTAATACATCTAATTTGTGCATTAATGCCTGTAATATTAAATAGTTTACTAACTACAGCAAATCAAGTACCTGCACGCCGTTGCTGTCTCGTCTCCCCTCAGATGCGCTGCAATTGCGATCCTGCGCACAATTCTAAAAATGTTTATCGGGGAATCCGATATTACAAAACCGATATTCGATTATGGAAAAATGCTTAAATATCGGGAAAAATATCGGTAAATCGATATATCGGTCGATCTCTAATTTTAAGTTACCAATAGAAATCTGAAATGACTTTAAAGCATTCTGTAAAGAGTCCATTGCCACTTTTATAGATGGAGCCATAGTGTAGAGAAAAGTATAATCTGCATAAAAGTGTACATTTGCTGGCTCGACTTCTTTACCAAGTTCATGTATATAGATAGAGAATCAAATTGGCCCCAAAATTGATCCTTGAGGAACACCTGTCTTCACTATTAAAGGAGCAGAAACATCATTATCTATGGACACACATTGAGTCCTTCCAGTCAAATAATTAGAGAACCACTTCAACACTATATCACTAAAACCTACACATTTAAGCCTTTGTAACAAAAGATCATGATTCACAGAATCAAATGCTTTTGATAAATCAATAAAAAGTGTACCACATGATTTTTTTATCATCCAATGTAGTTATCATATCATTAGTGACTGATTTTGCAGCAGTTACAGTACTATGTCCTTGTCTAAAAACTGATTGAGTTTGACATAAAATATTAGCTGTGTCTCATTTAGAAGGATGCGTCCTGTGTAGGTCTCATTCAAAGGGTGCATACGTCATCAAGGCTGTCTCATTTCATAAAAGCAAGTAGGACACTCCGATTGCGACCTTCGAATGTGACCTTCTTTCACAGGAATTCGGAGGATGCATCAGGTGTATCCTTCGCTGCTACAGATAACCCACAATTCTTTGCGTCGCCGTAAACAACCATCGTTAATTTGAAAAATGCCAGCACCAGCAAGATGTACACACAAGCGCAGATGTGGTATTTTCTACTTAACTTAAAGTACCTCCAGTAAAAAAGGATAAACTTTGTTCTTAATATCCTCCTCCTTTTTTTTCTGTAACAGATGTCTGTTGTATGCACGCTGCAGCTCCTCAAATATTGAGCAAAATGAAACAAATAAAAGCATATATTTTTTTTAATTACTTTCCAAATTTAGAAATAATTTTCCTTCATTTAAGTAGTGTGAGAGCGCAACAATGCTCTAAATGTGTTAGCAAATCAACTTTTCCTCCTGTCGTACAAAGGCCGCCTCGTTTTTAATTCTAGGTTGAGGACACTTCGTTACGCATCCTATAGAGGATGCGACCTACAAAGGATTTGACCTCTGGAGGACGCATCCTTCTAAATGAGACACAGCTAATATTAGCTGAGAAATAGTACTTTAACTGTTCATTTACCATAGATTCAAACACTTTAGCTGTAACAGACAATATTGAAATAGGCCGATAATTATCCAATACAGTAGAATCTCCACCCTTCAGTAATGGCTGAATAATTGCTGACTTCCAAGAATTTGGTATCAGACCACTGCTTAAACTTAAATTAAAAATAGAAGCAATAGGTCTCGCTATTAAGTCTGCAGATATTTTTAAAAAGTAAGACTCTATTTGATCAGGGCCAGCAGACCTTTTACAATCAAGACTTATCAAGGCTTTATGAACCTGAGACAGGGAAATAGGTAGAAAATTAAAAACATTTCTTATGCAACTTGAAGAGATGGTCATATTATTCTTACCATCTGCATCTACAGAGAAATCAGATGAAGTGATTGAACTTATATTAGTAAAATGTGTATTAAAAGCTTCTACTATATTATATTTATCCTTAATTTCTTCATTGTTTACCCTCAGAAAATCGGGAGCTGCTGGGGCCAACATAGACCCAGTTGATGATTTTATCAGCTTCCAAAATTTACTAGGATCTTTAAAATGTGTATTTATCATACTAAGATCGCTAAGACTCACTTTTTGCATTTTTTTAATAATTTTAGTACATTTATTCCTTAGTACCCTAAATTGTTCCCAATCACTAGCGCTATTATTTATTTTCGCCTTGGAGCAAGCAATATTTCTTTCTCTGATGGAAGAAGAAACAGATATATTGAACCACGGATTCTTCTTAGAGGTGCATGCTTATTAATTAGAGCTAAAAAAAATTCTTAAAATAATTTCATGCCAGATCAACAGCTGCCATATCACATACATGAAAAACTTCACTATTATATAGATCAGGGGTTCTCAAAGTCTACATTCAAAGGTCCAAATCTGAATTTTCATCAGTGTCAAAGGTCCGGAACAATTGGTTATTACAAAACGTGTTTTTAATAAACATACATAACATATAACAAATAAACACTCATTTAAAAAAAAAAGGTTCCCTTTGCATTCAAAATACTTTAATAACAAGTGCAAAAGTGGCAAAACAATTAATTTAAGTGTCAGCAGTAGAAGTCGACCTATAATGTTTTTTCTCTGGCCAATGCCGATATTTAGAAATCAGGGCCGCCTATGGCCGATATATGATGCTGATTTTTTGGGCCGATTTTCTCTTTTTTTCCCTTTATACCAAAAGAGAGTTTGCGTAAATGGTTATTGCAGGGCACAAGATAGTAATAGTAGTAGTAGTAGCCTAATAGTACATGTATTAGTAATCATAGTAATAATACATGGCTCAAAACTTAAGCACCTTCTCAAAACAGTTCTGAAGCATGCTTTTTTGTTTATGTTTGCTGACAGACACCAGTGTTTCCCGCAGACTAGCAAATGCAAGTTGATTCTCTGCCAGCAGGAGGCGCTGTTGGAGCGTGATATATAGCTGTTTCCCCGGTAACGACTGTAATCAAATAAGCGCTACTTTATCAGCCATTACAGGAAAGACCAAATGAAAATTGACATCAAAGCTTTTCTGAAGAAAACGGATGGTTCTTTTAAAAGATACATTCATATAAAAACACCCGCGCAGCATTTTATTTTTGAAACGCGCAGTGCTAATAGATAAAATAGATTTTCCAAAAGGCTTATACTTCGTTGAATAAACTGCAGTTTATTCAACGAAGTATAAGCCTTTTGGAAAATCTATTTGTAGCGGTCAGTTTTGATATTGTGACAAGCCACCACAAATAAATGTATACACTGGGCACTGCTATAAGACAAATTGCCATAATATAAGTGACAGCAAAACAAAACAAAAAAATTTAAATATTAGCGGTGAAATGTCGCCGATTATGTCAAACGTCATACGCTCACTGGATGTCATGATGACAACAAATGTCATGAAGGAAAAGTTTCAATATCTCGCCACGCCTGCAATTTTGGACCTTCTCCAAAAGACATAAAAAATAAGAATAAATAAACAAATGATTTACAAGTTTAACGTGCGTTTATCGAAGTAGGAAATATAATTAGTGTTCTTGAAATATGAAATAGAAGCGGGTCCGGATCCGGACCGGAGTCCGGACTTTGAGAAGCACTGATATAGATCATGTAAAAATGCTGGCTCACTAAAATTTGTATAATTTCTCCTAAAAATAAACTTAGACTTATATTTAGGTAGTTTACAATTTCTGACACAGGCAACTGTACAATGATCATTAACATCATTACTAAATATTTCAACAGAAGAATACTTATGTGGAGAATTTGTAAGTATAACGTCAAGCAATGTGGACTTGTCCATATGTTTTAAATTCAACCTAGTTGGAAAATTAATTAATTGTGACAAATTCAAAGCATCGCAAATATCCTTAAATGATTTTGAAGACTTTGTTAACCAGTCCTAGTTCAAGTCTCCCAGCAATACAAAGTCATTGTTTGAAAACGTTTTCATATAGCCCGACAACAGTGTTAAAGCTTCATGAGATGCCGATGGTGGACAATAGCATCCCATTACTATAAAAATCAGCACCGCTGGAGAAGTGTAACTTAATTATGGACAGTTCAAAACATTTTGGCTTGCTGATGGACTCTATCCACAGATTGCAACTCCCCCTCCTTTTTTAGCACGATCTGTCCTAAAAACATTATATCCGTCAATATGAATCATATTGTTCGTAACTGATGATTTCAGCCATGTTTCTGACATTACCATAATGTCACAATCAGTCAATTTGCCCAGACGCGAACTGCATCAGTTTTATTAATTAAACTGCGTACATTTAGGTGGATAAGACGCAGTCCACTGTTGGCTTTTAGATCATCTGGGTTTTCAAGTTGTGCCAGTTGTGATGTTGTTAAAACAACATCATTTATTTGTATTTGGTGTAATGCAATGTTTATGCGGTTTAAGTTTTAAAAAAACACATTATTTTCCACATACTGTACGTTATTGTTGCTCCTCTATGCCCGCCTTTCTGAAACGCATCGATTTTTCTCTGATTGGCCAGCTATCCAGTTCGTTGTAATTAGCTGAATACCTCAAGCGTGTGACGGAAATGTTACACCCCTTACCATATCGTTGACTGTGAGTCAGAAGCGCCAGACTGTCCTTGCAAAGTTGGAATTGCCCCACTTTATAGAAACAGCTGGCATTGTAAGCTACTCTCCCAGGTTCAGGAAACAGTCCTCCGTAAAATGCACAGCACACACTCAAATATTTGGGTTGAACCGTTCTGGAATACAACTTAACATCTGATTTCTGGTTGTGTCCTCTTTTATTATCTATGCACAAACAGCTTGTAACGCTAGAGAAAGGAAAACTTGAAATTGCATCATATGACCCCTTTAACATAAAATCTGTTCCAGCACTACAAAACAGCCACACCCTGATGTGCTTTGTAAAAGTACTCATACCCTGTTATACAGTATATATTTCTCCATATGCTATTACATTTATACTAAACACTAAACTGCTTAGAATTTTTTTTTCAACATAAGTCAACATTCCACAGCCCCTAATGACGAAGAAAAACTATTATAATATTTGTGGAAAAAAAAAAAAAAAAAAATATATATATATATATATATATATATATATGCAAAAACTGAATGTAATTACATAGCATAACTCATTACTTAAGTCTTTTTTGGGTACAATAATCTTTACACAACTGGATTTGGTGATTTTGTGCCATTCTTCACTGTAAATCCTCTCAAGCTCTGTCAGTTTTCTCTTACCAAATCTCTTTTTCCCAGACCAACTCTAGGAAGAGTCCTGGTTGTTAAAAAGCTTCTTCCATTAAGAATTATGGAGGCCACCGTGTTCTTGTGAACCTTCAATGCAGCAGACATATAGCCTTCCCATATCTGTGCCTGGGAACACAATCCTGCATCAGAGCTTTGCAGGCTGTTCTTTTCACCTCATTGCTTAGTTTTAGCTCTGATATGCATTTTCTGAAATATCTATGTAATATCTAAATATGATTTTATAATGTAATGCTATAGTAGACCACATCACCCTCTGGATGTATAAAGATGAGCAGCAATAAACTACATTTCATACATAGTCATACATCTGTAAATATTTTGGTGAAAGTAACTCAAAAGTCGTGTAACGTATTACAATTCAGAGACCGTAATATTGTAATGTAACCAATTACTTTCAAAAGACAGTAACTAATAATGTGTAATGTAATACATATTGGAAGTAACTTGCCCAATGCTGACTTAGTTACCGTTTCTTTCTATCTATCTATCTATCTATCTATCTATCTATCTATCTATCTATCTATCTATCTACATTTTATAAATGTAGCTCAGGACCATTCATATTGCTTGTAGATGTTACTACGCTGTAAGTGAAGTTATCCTGTGGCAAATTCAATTGAATGGGTATGATTTGAAAGGCACACACCTCTCAATAAAAGGTCTAACAGCTGAAAATGCATATCAGAGCAAAATCCAGGCCCTGAGGTCAAAAGAACTGCATGTAGAGCTCAGAAACAGGATTGTGTCAAGGCACAGATCTGGGGAAGAGTTCAGGAAAAATTCTGCTGCATTGAAGGTTCACAGAAGCATGTAGCCTCCATTATCTAAAATGGAAGACGTTTGAAACAACTAGGACTCTTCCTAGAGCTGGTCAAACTGAGCAATTGATGGAGAAGGGCCTTGGTTAGACTGGTGACAAAGAAGCTGATGGTCACTAGTTGAGCTCCATGGAGAAACCATAAAATGTGTGTCTGCCCCATCAAACTGACAGAGCTTGAGAGGTGAAGAGGTGAGAAGAAGAATGGCAGATAATTGCCAAATGCTGATGTGCAAAGCTTGTCGCATCATACCCAAAAAGACTTGAGGCTGTAAAAGTGCTTTAGCTAATTACTGAGTTAAGGGTTTGAAAGTATGCAATGTACTTATTTCAGTTTTTTTATTTTTAATAAATTTACAAAGTTGTGACAATTCTGTTTTTGCTTTGCCATTATGGTGTATGGAGTGTAAACTGATGTAGACCAAAAAAAAAAGTAATTTAAAGCAGTTTAACATAAGGCAGCAACATAACAAAATGTGAAATAAATGAAGGGGTCTGAATTCATTGTGTTGCCTTCTTGAGCATCAGTAAATGTTTTCACCTTTTGTAATAGTTGTGTATGAGTCCCTCAGTTGTAGTTATAGTCATGTGAAAAAGTTTGGACACCCTATTGAATTCTATGGTTTTCTATATCAGGACATAATAAAAAAATTATCTGGTCCTTGACGGGTCTTAAAATTGGAAAATAAAACCTCAGATGAACAACATCACATTACATATCACATTGTGTTATTATTTAATGTCAATTTAAACAAAAATAAGCTTAAAAAAAAAAAAGATAAAATGGAAAAACCATGTGTGACAAAGTTAGGACCCCCTACGATTTAATTGCCTGTAGATCCACTTTTAGCAGCAATAACTTGAATTAATCATTTTCTGTATGATGTAATCAGTCTCTCACATCGTTCTGTAGGAATTTTGTCCCACTCTTCTTTACAACGTTGCTCCAGTATTGAGGTTTGAGGGCATTTTTTTATGCACAGCTCTCACCACAGCATTTCAGTCAGGATGAGCTCTGGACTTTGACTGGACTATTGTAACCCCTTGATTCTTTTATTTTCAGTCGTTCTGTTGTAGATTTGCTGGTTTTCTTGGGATTGTTGTGCTGTTGCATGACCCAATCTTGGCCAAGCTTTAGCTGTCCAACGGATGTCCTCACATTTGACTCTAGAATACTTTGTGATACAGAGGAGTTCATGGGCGGCTCAATGGCTGATGTGCCCAGGTCCTGTGGTTACAAACCAAGGCCAAATTCATCACCCCTCCACCGGCATGTGTATCTTTTGGGATGATGTTGTCTTTTGAATATTTAGGTATTGTGCTGAAAGGTGCTCTGCGTATTCAGTTTATCATTATTTACAGGCCTCCAAAATACTCTCCAGCCTTTGTTGAAGAGTTCACAGAACTGTTATCAATGATTTTGACTGTTTTGTTATCGCAGGGGATTTTAATATTCACATAGATAATGGAGAAATCAAAACTACTAAAGAAATTATAATTGCTTTAAACACATTTGACCTGATTCAGCATGTGCATGGACCCACACACAATGGAGGACACACTCTAGATTTACTCATCAGTAGAGGTCTAAACATTTCATCCATTGTTAAGGGTGTAGCACCATCTGATCACTTCTGTATTTGTCTTTGACATATTGATCGGTTGATATATTTCTCTTTGATATATTGATCTCTGTTACCCCTGAATCTAGATATGTATCTGTCAGAAAGAGATGCATTAATGAAAACACTAGTGTGTTATTTATGGAGGCTATATCTTCAACACTAAGCATTTCTGCAGACTCTGTTGATCTTCTCCTTGATTCCTTTAACTCAAAAGTTAAGAATGTTATTGATGATACAAAAAAAATGGCAGTTGGATGGCAGAAAAAAAAATCACCTTGGAGAAAATCAACAGCAGTTTAGAGTATGAAAAGACTGCAGAAATGCTGAGAGGATGTGGCGGAAGACGAAACTCGGAATTCACTATAGTATCTATAGAAACAGCATTCATGCTCTCAATGTGGAACTACCCACAGATAGACAGACCTTCTTCTCAAACCTTATAAACAGTAACTTAAACAACACTCGCACTCTTTTTGCTATTGTTGAGAGACTAACAACCCCCCCCCCCCCCAAGTCAGATTCCCAGTGAAATGCTTTCCGACAGCAAATGCAATGAGTTTGCTTCCTTTTCAATAATCAATAATATCAGAAAGGCAATTGGCACATCTTCTAGTTATGCAGAGGTCACACAGATTCGACCGCATTTTCAAAAAGTAGTAACTATGTCTGTTTTTGAAGCAATTGATGATAAAATTTTGGAAGAAATAGTACAGCACCTTAAATCGTCAACCTACTATCTTGACACACTTCCCACATCTTTTTTCAAAAGAGTGCTAAACTGTTTAGAAGCTGATCTCTTAGAAGTGGTGAACACCTCACTTCTTTCTGGGACTTTTCCAAACTCCCTGAAAACTGCAGTTGTTAAGCCCCCTCTGAAAAATCTTGATAACACCATATTGAGCAACTGTAGACCCATATCAAATCTTCCTTTCATAAGTAAGATTATTGAAAAGGTAGTTTTTAATCAACTGAACAACTACTTAAACTCAACTGGATATCTGGACAAGTTTCAATCTGGTTTCCGAGCGCATCACAGCACAGAGACAGCGCTCATTAAGATAATAAATGATATTCACTTTAATTCTGATTCTGGAAAAATATCAGTGCTGGTACTACTAGACCTTAGTGCTGCGTTTGACACACTTGATCATAACATACTTCTAGAGAGACTGAAAAACTGGGTCGGGCTTTCTAGGATGGAACTCAAATGGTTCAGGTCATACTTAGAAGGGAGAGGTTGTTATGTGAGTATAGGACAGCATAAGTCTAAGTGGACGTCCATGACATGCGGAGTCCCACAAGGCTCAATTCTTGCACCGCTCTTGTTTAGCTTGTATATGCTACCACTAAGTCAAATAATGAGAGAGAACCAAATTACCTATCACAGCTATGCTGATGATACCCAGATTTACCTAGCCTTATCTCCAAATGACTACAGCCCCATTGACTCCCTCTGCCAATGCATTGATGAAATTAACAGTTGGATGTGCCAAAACTTTCTTCAGTTAAACAAGGAGAAAACTGAAGTCATTGCATTTGGAAACAAAGATGAAGTTCCCAAAGTGAATGCATACCTTGACTCTAGGGGTCAAGCCACTGAAAATCAAGTCAAAAATCTTGGAATGATTCTGGAGACAGACCTTAGTTTTAATAGTCATGTCAAAGCAGTAACTAAATCAGCATACTATCATCTCAAAAACATTATTCAGAATTAGATGTTTTGTTTCCAGTCAAGACTTGGAGAAACTTGTTCATGCCTTTATCACCAGCAGGGTGGATTATTGTAATGTCTCCTCACCGGCCTTCCCAAGAAGACCATTAGACAACTGCAGTTCATCCAGAATGCTGCTGCCAGGATTCTGACAAGAACCAGAAAATCTGAGCATATCACACAGTCCTCAGGTCCTTACACTGGCTTCCAGTTACATTTAGGATTGATTTTAAAGTACTTTTACTCGTTTATAAATCACTCAATGGCCTAGGACCTAAATAAATTGCAGATTTGCTCACTGAATATAAACCTAACAGACCACTCAGATCATTAGGATCGAGTCAGTTAGAAATACCAAGGGTTCACACAAAACAAGGGGAGTCTGCTTTTAGCTATTATGCCACCCGCAGTTCGAGCCAGCTTCCAGAAGAGAACAGATGTGCTAAAACATTAGCCACATTTAAATCCAGACTCAAAACTCTAGCTGTGCATTTATTGAATGAGCACTGTGCTACGTCCGAACTGACTGCACTGTATTTTATGCATAATCATTTTATATTCTTAACTGTTTTAAATTCATTTTAAATACATCTTTATAGAATTTTAAAAGTTTAAACAGAAGGCTTAAAGTAGTATTGTGATGGTAAAGAGAATGTGGGCAAAGACAGACAAGTTTGTTGGTTGATCAGTTTATAAAACTAGGACCTTCTGAGTTCTATTTGTTTGGTTTCTGGTTAGGGACTGTCTATAAGCGGAGGGAGTGCGGGAGGGGGAGAGCGATGACTCACTCAGACGTGAGTGAGGGACATCAGCAGAAGAAAACTGGTGTCATAATTAAGGTACACCTGTAAAGGTGTACGAGTGCACACAGAGGTGGACAGTAGTGGAGTACATTTACTTGAGTATTGTACTTCAGTACACTTTTTGAGTACCTTTACTTGAGTTGTTTTTTTCTGGAAACTTGTGACTTTAACTTCACTACATCTGAAAGACAAATATTGTACTTTTCACTCCACTACATTTCTATCAAGGTCCTCGAAGTAGAAAGTCGTTATGCAGCAGCTTTGAGAGCCAGTGAGTGATTTTTATTTATTTATTTTTTTCGAAAATGTGATTTTTTGACTACATATCAGTAATTACTCTTGTCGGGTTACGTAAAGTGATTTTCCTAGCATTTTTTAACACTGACCAGTTGCAAATGTGATATGTGTTTGCAACGATTCAATATTAAGAAGTTTATATTGTGGTATATGTTTGACACAATATTGTCTGATTTTGCAAAATTGTGTAAACGAAAATATTACCTATAAAGCCACAGAACAACTGTAGTGCATCTCATAACAAAACACAATAGGTGTTGGAATTGAACCAGCGCTGCACAGACGTTCTGTGTATGACATCAACGTACCGCGAGAGCGATGATGTCAAATAAATCTTGCTGTTTTGCTTTTTTGTTAAAGCAGTGTTACCGTTGTAATGTTATACAGCTACAGTTTTGTTGCTGGGTTTTAAAGCAGGTTTGATTTTTATTTATTTTTTTCCGTATCACTCTGTATTTACAGCATTTTCAGCTAAATGCATTCTCTAAGGCACTAAGAGCTGTAGAGGCAAATAGTGCATCTGAAGGTATAGGAAATACCGAGAGAATGTGATGCGTTAGAAGGGATGTTCTAGTTGTAAATCACTCTACCAACTTGAAATTCCTACCATTACAGACAGGGGCGCGCCCCGAGTTTTAGCGAATAGGTCAGATATGATGGTCAAAGTAAGTAGGGGGTAAAGTAGTGGAATAGTTAGGTGTTTTGGAAGTTTTTTTTTCACTTAGTGCGGAAGAGTTTGAACAAAGCTTTAGAATATTTGTTTTTTAATTCCTTATTTTTATTGTTGTGATTATTATTATTTTTTTTTTTTCATTAATTATTTACTATTATTTACTATTTACTAGTAAATATTACTAGTATTTTTTTATTTTACTTCTATTTACTTCCATTTTTATGTAAATCACTTTGAATTACCACTGTGTATGAAAAACTTATGGACCTATGGAAAAACTTGCCTTGCCTTGCCTTGAGGTGTTTGTGCTGATATGCTTATTAGGTTTTCACCAAGCGTGGCATTGTGCATTATGGCCAAACATCTCTACCGTGGTCTCATCTGTTCAAAGGACATTGTTCTAGAAGTCTTATGGTTTATTTAGATGCAACTATGCAAACCTAAACTATGCTGTAGATAGAAGAGGCTTTTTTTTCTGGCAAGCCTTCCAAACATGCCATACTTGTCCCATATTTTTCTAATTGTACTGTCATGAACTTTATCATTTCACATGTTAGCTGAGGCCTGTAGAGTCTGCGGTGTAGTTCTTGGGTTGTCTGCCATTTCTCTGAGCGTTACACAGTCTGATCTTGGAGTGAATTTGCTGAGACGTCCACTCCTGGGAGGATTAGTGTCTGTTTTGAATGTCTTCCACTTCTTCCTCACTGTAGAATGATAGACTTCAAATTGTTTGGAAATGGCCGTGTCAGTCTTCCCAGATTGATGGCATCAACAATTGCTTCTATAAGATTACTGCTGATGTCTTAACTCTTTGGCATTGTGTTAGCACACACCTGAAGGCTCCAGACCAGCAAACACTTCTGCTTTTATACAGGTGCTCACACTTGCTGATGATCAGTTAATCAAAGGCTTTTGATTAGCAGTGCCTGGCTGCTACTTACCCTCTTAATTCTTATGTTAATAGTAAGGGTGTCCTAACTTTGTCACAAATGGCTTTTTCCATTTTCCATTTTTGGCATTTTGTTGAATAAATAATGGCACGGTGCAATATGTCATGTGTTGTTGTTCATCTGAGGTTTTATTTTCCAAATTGTAAGACCTGTCAAGGACCAGATTTTTATTTTTTTTATTATGTCCTGATACGTAAAATCATGGAATTCAAGAGAGTCTCCTTACTTTTTCACATGAGTGTGTGTGTGTGTGTATATATATATATATATATATATATATATATATATATATATATATATATGTGTGTGTATATATATATATATATATATATATATATATATATATATAAATTTACATTTAGTCATTTAGCAGACGCTTTTATCCAAAGCGACTTACAAATGAGGACAATAGAAGCAATCAAAACCAATCAATTAGTGTTAGAGGGTCAGATAGATACAAAGAAGGCTAATAGATACAAAGAAGACTAATAGAATAGTTATAAAATAGAATTAGAATAGAGAGTGCTAGAGTTAGAGGGTCAAATTAAGATTGAATAGATGTGTTTTTATGCCGTTTCTTGGAGATGGCTAAGGACTCAGCTGCTCGGATTGAGTTGGGCAGGTCATTCCGCCAAGAGGGAACAATTAATGAAAAAGTCTGTGAAAGTGACTAATCGACTAGTCGACTTCAGTGCTCTGCCATGATGCTTTAAGCTTGTCGTCGACTAGTCGCTGGTCCTATAGAGGGCGCAACAGAATAAGAAATCTACATTTACGCTCCGTTTCCTAGCAGTTAAAATTACAAATGAATTAATAACCTGAAAGCGCTCCACAAGACATGAGTGGTAATTACAGGATGCTCGAAATTGAACGGGAGAATGCACATTTTAAACAGCTTATTGTACAGGTAAGTTAATCACATTCTAATCTAGTGCGCAGATCGCGCGCACAGAATCATTCAGCACGGCAAATGTATTGTCAACACTGTTCTGCGATTTCTCAATAAAATTGCTTAGAAACTGAAAAGTTCAAGCATATATTTCTTAATAACTAAATCCCACAGCTTCACTACTAGTAGAGAGACGCTGCAAGGTAGAATTCATTCACACACGCAATCGATCTCACTAATGCATTCATTCATATGAATGTAATCTTTACTGTGCTACTTATCTGATTTAGAATGAGCAAAAATCTGTGAGAAATATAACTACCCAAAGATGAAAGAACTCATAAAAAATTAGCTGTTATAGGAGCAATAGCCATGTGGGCAGCGCTGTGGCATATGCCATAGCTGTGCACAAGATGTTTGTTACAGCTCCAGACTTATTTGTTAATTAATGACGTCATCAGCGACTAGTCGACTTTGACTCGAATTTCATCACATAAAAGTCGACTTTAAAAAATCAGAAGTATGCATATATATATATATATATATATATATATGTCTGTGTGTGTGTGTGTGTGTGTGTGTGTATAATATATGAATACTTTTACCAGGCACTGTGTTTGTGTCATGTGTGATGCTGAAATAAGTTACTCAAATATTCCATGTTATTGGTTGAATGTTTTGTCCACTCTGGGTTTTGTAGCAATTATTTCTTGCTTGGCTTTCAATATTTTGTTTTAGGTCAGTCAGTAGGTGGAGCTTTGACCGTTGCAAAATCAGCCATGTCATCCTGGTTCTCCATGCTGGCTCAGCCGAATGCAGCAGTCAGTGCATCTCCACAGTCTGCAGATTGACGTCTACTGTTGTACTAAATAATGAAGACAATATGCAGACGTTGCACACATCACTATTATTATATGAAAATTAAGAATGTTATAGAGCAAGAGAGAATGAAAAATAGGTAAAATAAAAAGAGGTCTAAAACAGCTATCTTCATTTTAGATGTAGTACTTGTAGTAGTTGTAATGGTAATAAACACTTGTAATGGTAATAAATACTGGAATAATGAAAACATTTTCTTCTTCTTGTGACAAAATAAACTAATTTCAGGTGTTCAGTTTGGGATTGTTTAGGTTTTGGGACTCACCTTTGTAAATCTTGAAGCCTGTCTATTCTGAGATCAGGTAACCAAATGTTTTATAGATATTTTCCTACAAATATCACACAGATAAAATCTAATGGCATATGAAATATCACACAGATAATATCTAATGGCATATGAAAAGTGTAATAACATTATGGTCACAATCGTTTTATTGTGCTTGTTGAAGAGGGCACTGTCCACATATCTTACAAATAAAAACAGCGACACTAGAGTTTGTTCATAAATTGGACCTACATTGTGGTCAATTCAAGTCCTGTAACACAATAAAGAGAATGAAATTTAACAGATGTTTCACAAATCTTTGGGTTTTTTCACAAAGTAATTAAAATGATAAATCACGTTCTGATCAATTTTCATTTGTTCTGATCATTCATCATACCATGGTTGCAGGGGCGTGTCTACGTGGTGGCCAGGGGTGGCACCGGCCCCCCCTGAAATTTGGCTGGCCACCCCAGGTGCCCCCCCTACCAGATGTCTTGCGATAGGCTTGTTTTTAGTTCATTTCTAACTGCATCTGGCGTATCTTGACATGTGTAGGCAACTGCCTAGGGCCGCTTTCTTCTCTTCTTTATTAATTTTAGACATTTTAGCGTGATCTAAATGACAAATGTCGAGAGCGCATAATGTTACGCGATCATGTAATGCGCGAGCACGAATCTCTCCACTCGCAAGCGGATTTCCTTCACTCGCACAAAACTGGACATGTGCTTTTAAATCTACATTGTTCTTTTATGAATTGGCTCGGGTCTCACTCAGATATTGTGTGTATGCTCAAACGTTATCCTCGCATCACTGAAGACCAGAAAAGCTTCTTTTTTTTTTTAATTCAAGTGAAGAGTAGGCTTTTCTCCCTAAATGGAAGCAAGCTGAATATAGTTAGCTATTTCTAGTTATTAATTTTATTAATACTTATTTTAGTTAAGTGCTTAAATTGTAAATATGCATTTATTAAATTATTTTATGTAGTACATTTGTATTTTGTTGTTTTTGTATATATTTATAGAAGCAAATCAACCAGGTTCCAGAAATAATCACTAAGGCTGCTTCTGAAATAAGTGGGGGTGCTCTCTTAATGCATATTTTCACATATTTTGTCCCTTCTATTGCTATCAATATGCTGCTACTTTCTAGAGCGAATCCCGCATAAATATGCAGATGTCATTCCCAAAACTTTGCAACGTGTGTGTTGGCAAAAAACAAAGTTCTACATTTTAAATGGATTGCTTAGAAAGCTCGCAAAGAGTGCTCATAACCAATAAAGCTGTCACTCTTTGTTCATTGCGATCTCACAAAGTTCTGTGAGGACCAATGAATCTCACACTGTGCAATTAATAGCCTATATAATATAGGCCTATTAACATCGTGTATCCAACCCCTCCCCCCAGCCACCCTCTTTTAAGGCAGTGCCCCAGACTGACCCCCCCCCCCCCCCCCCCCCCCCCACCATTTAAAATGCTGTAGACACGCCCCTGCATGGTTGGTGGGAGGGTAAATGGTTGTGTGCTTAAATGTATTTCACGAGTTCGCCTGCCCATCCAGTCCTGATTTTTATGGTAAACAAACTTGGCTTGCTGTCCTTAATGGAGGCTTGAACCCAAGGCTCAGCTTGAGTGCCGAGTTCAACCCCCCCAATGTGGGAGAATAAAGCCCGTTTCACACTGTACGTTGGTCCCGAAAAATTGCCAGAGTGCCTTCTGTGTGAACGCAACCACGTTGGGGACCTAGTAACATTGCCGGGTTCAGTCCCGGAACGAGCGCTGTGTGAACAATGCCGTAAAGGCTGATGACGCACGTTATCATGCGACTCTTTTACCGGGTGTTTTGAAGGCAGATCAAAGTTCACACAACGAAAAATGTGTAAACTGGAATGAAGCAGCGATCGGAGCTTCTCACTATCCGCGCTGAAGCTGAAATCATTCGCAGTTTAGTTTTTTGTCACGTGTCTTTACGGGATCTTTACAGGTTGTGTGTGAACGCACGCACAGATTCTGGAAAATCACTGGCAGTGTGAATGAACCAAAATCTAACGATCCGGGAACAATTGCCGGAACACATTACCCGTGTATTTTCCGGAATCTCTGTGTGAAAGGGGCTTAACAGAAATAGAGTAAATATGGAGGGATGCCTGAAGAATTGACGCTGGGATGGTGCAGTGAGTGCTGCTTATATAAACTCGCAATGATGATTGACAGGACTGAATGATGAGACTCCTCCCAAACCTACATTTGGAACTTAATTCTGCGCATTTTACATACCAATGCAGAAAACAGGTAAAGCAAAATATTCATGTTGCGGCAGTGCAAACAATCGTGCTTCTCCATATTGCACAGAGATACAATTAAGATGCTGTAAAAAGTGCTTCGTGTCTGTGTAATTTTGTTTGAGTACATTTTTTTCTCAAGTGGAGCGAGGTAAGTGATATAATTTAATATAAGTCATATGAGCTTGTTTGTTACGTATGTGTTCATTGTTGATTTCTGCTTAGTTCTTTTAAAACTGTCTTTTTTCATCATTTATCTGCTGTTTCTTTGTAAATGTGTATTTTATTATCCTGAGCAAAAGAAATGATGACTCTCATACATTTTGATTTACATTACCATGATTTACAGAAGACACCCACTTAAATGTCATTCAGAGTAACAGTAGTTCATATAACAAAGATCTTGTCAGGTGTATTTAGAACAAATATCATTAGATAGCATTAAAAGGCTCATTTAAGATCTCAAAACTAACTGTAATTTTACATTTTTACCAGTCTTTGCCACTATCCTTCAAAGTGAAAACCTGCAAGAATTAATTGAAAATGCCCACTTTGCTTCATTCAATCTGCTGCATTGTAAATACACCATTACGGTGCATGTCCACTAAAAACAGCAAGACTTCTCTCTGCCCAATGTAATATACAAGGTAAATATTGATATGAAAAGTTTGTAAACCCAGCCAGTATAATTACAACAAACCCATCAAAAATGCAAGATTTATCATACATACAACTGCAATTTGTCTAATCGGCATGTTTTTAAAGACTTGTGATAGACGTCATTTCCTACGTCTCAAAGCAATTGGCTGTGCCTGATGGTTTTTGTTTGATATTTGCATATAGTTGAGTGTTTCTCAACTTTTGGCCACTCTCCATACTTTCTCCGACCTGCTGTCAATCCCCCAATTCATCACATGACCATGAAACTACTGTAATGCAATAAGTAACAGGTAATAATGGTTCCCTGGAGACTTCACCTAATCATAGGGCCCTTAGGTGACTTAGGTGTTGCAGGAGGCAGGAAACACACAAAAACTAAACTCATATTAATAGCACTATACAAATTTCAAGGGATTTCCCTTCATGCACAGTCCTAGTTCATAACAGTATTATATTTGTATTGTTTTACACAATTCTTTCATCCCTATTTGGATAATCTCAAATTGTATCTTTTTTCCCCTCTTCTAATCTTTATAACAATGAACCCTTTTTTCCCCTACAGGTTGCATCAAAGTTACTGAAATTTGGACAATTTACTCTCTCACCATGAC
Organism: Barbus barbus; assembly: GCF_936440315.1. Taxonomy (NCBI): domain Eukaryota; kingdom Metazoa; phylum Chordata; class Actinopteri; order Cypriniformes; family Cyprinidae; genus Barbus; species Barbus barbus. Next base: position 10,304,092 of record NC_136760.1, read on the forward strand.
AGTCAAAACACATAAAATGAACAGTAAATATAATTATAGATGCCCATACTGTCAATAAACTCTCTCTATGGCAACGGAAGGATCAATAAACAAAGCCTTAAGTTCTCAGTTTGTTCAAGCAACCGTTTAAATGATCTGTCCACTCAGTTGTGAAGTATAGTGTGTGCAAAAAAACTCAAAAAGGTATCCAATTAGTTTATCTTATGTGAATCTTAGGAATTTGTCTGTTCTCCCTCTGTGGGTGCCTTTCAATCTGTGCCTTTCAATAGTCATTTACATTTACATTTATTCATTTGGCAGAAGCTTTTATCCAAAACAACTTACAGTTGAAGAATACAACAAGTGATTCAACATAGGATGGCAATAAACATGAGAAATGCCAGTTACATGAGGTTTTTCAAAATGACACATCATATTTCAAAATAGCAGAAGCAAGTACAGGAATGGAATAAGGGATAATCAGAGATTTTTTTTTTTCCTCAGATGCTCATGGAAGAGATGGGTTTTCAGTTGTTTCTTGAAAATTGAGATTGATTTGGCTGTCCGGATGGAGTTGGGTAGGTCATTCCACCAGCAACGAACAGTGAAAGAAATCGTCCTTGAGAGGAACCACGAGGTGTCACTCATTTACCAACCACAGGCATCTGAAGGGAATATAGACTTGTAAGAGAGAGTGGAGGTATGAGGGTGCAGAGCTCATGGCTATTCTGTAGGCCAGCACCAAATGTCTTGAACTTGACGTGAGCCGCAACTGGAAGCCAGTGCAGAGAGATGAGAAGCGGTGTGACATGGACTCTCTTGGGCTTATTAAAAACAAGACATGCTGCTGTATTCTGAATCATTTGTAGAGGTCTGATTGCAGATGTTGAATGTCCAGCCAGAAGAGCATTGCAATAGTCCAGCCTATGTTAAGCTGTGTTACATGTTCTGTTAGGAAAGGCTTGATCTTTCTAATGTGGTGCAAGATCGTACTGTTTTTGCAATTATGGGTCCCAGTGATGTATATAGTGAACAGGAGGGGCCCAACAACTGATTCCTGAGGAACGCCAGTGACCAGCTGATGTGATTTGGATACCTCTCCTCCACAACAACCATGATAAAAGAGTGGACAGAAGGATTTGATGATTAACAGGGTCCCCTCTGTACAGATCGTGTTCCCTCTGTAGAAATTGCATTTCCCCCTCGGGGGGCCCCCTCCATCGTCAGGCCCTTAGAATCATCCTAACCTCCCCCCTCCCCCCTTACGGCACCCCTGAGAGACGGGTCTCTAACTGTCAGGTTTTTTGAGCACTGGGGTTACCCGAGCCTGTTTGAATGCTGCTTGTGTTGATGATGTGTTCGAGTGATGGTAGATTGTAGGAGACAAGGGAATGGGGTCTAGAGGGTAGGTGGTAGGGTGGCTGGAGAGCAGAAGTTTAGATACTTCTTCATCTGTAAGACAAGAGAAGGAGGAGAGAAGATGGTCAGCTGGGTAAGTGTTTGGTGTGAGCTCCTGGGGAGTGGAGCCAAGAACTGACTGCTAATGGAAGTAGTTTTTTTTTGTGAAGTAATTATCAAAATTATCAGCTGTTAGTGAGGTGGTGGAAGTTGGCAGAGGGTGACAGAGGAGAGAGTTGAATGTTTTGAAGAGTTTGTGTATATCTGATGTGCTGTTGATCTTATTATGAAAAAAGGAAGTTTTGGCAGCATGAACCTTAATGGAAAATGAGCAAACAGTGACTGATACCTACTGAGATCAGCTAAATCTTTTGACTTGCACCATTTTCTCTCTGCTGCCTTGAATTTAATCCAGTGCTCACTGAAGACATTGAATAACCAGGGATTGCAGGGAGTAGCATGTACTGGTCTGGAGGAAAGTAGATAGATATTGTCTAGATGGCAGTTAGGGTAGAAAACATATCTGTGGCACAATTCACATCTAATGTTGAGAAATGTGTGGGTGTGGGAAGAGAGGATGATACCACAGAGGATAGTCAAGAAGGAGAAAGAGACCTTAGATTTCATCTAAATGAAACTGGCAGAGGGTTTGGTGGTGTGAAGAAAGGCAGATGTAGATTAAAAGTGATAATGAAATGAACCGAGACGTGAAAAGGTTTAACCAAGATGAAATCTGTGATACACTTGGAGGTAAAGATGAGGTCAAGTAGGTTACCTGATTTATGAGTACCTGTGGTGATGAGCTGTTGAAGGTCCAAAGAGGCTGTCATTAGGATGCAGATTAACATGATTGTGTGTCTTCTGCATGTTATGTAAGAGTGTTTTCATTGAGAGACAGGAATATAAAGGAAGAACATGTTGAAAGTGATGAAGAGGGGAAGGAAAATGAGGAAAAGATAGTACTGTGTCTTGTCAGTGTCCTTGCTCGGTGGAGTCGCTCAGGTAGAGTTGCAGGTTTTTATCTTTTCGTTTTTCCACATCAGCACACGATTCCACATCAGCACACCAACTATGCTTAAATATACAGCTTGCCCTGCTTGAGTGAATATAGCTGTCTACGCTTTTCTAATTAGCACAGCAAAGCCTATAGCATGCAAATGGCTTAAAATTTGAAGCAACTGCAGTACAGTTTGCCACTTAAGCGCAAATTAACAGGTATCAAAGTCTTTTTGTAGATTCTAATTATAGCTAAGATATTTTTTATTAATTCTGAGAGGTCTCTTAGACTCCATAGACAGCAAAGATACTAGCACGGTCAAGGCACAGTAACATAGTAAGGACATTATTAAAATAGTTCATATGACATCTGTGGTTATTTTTGCTCCACCCATTAGGTAAAAATTACTACTGGACGTCTATGGAAGGGGAGCTACAGGTAAGCTCCACCCATTTGCTCTTCAACTTTAATCTCATTGATCAATCCAACCTTAAAGCCCTTAAATCAGCTTCAAGAGTGTTATTATTACTCAAGACAGCAAATCTTGTTAAATAAAAAATTCTATAAATGATTTAGATCAAGGTTCTAATTGTTATTTTCTCAAATATTCCTCTCTTTTCAGGATTTTCAGTCATTTTTTTCCCTCAGGTTTAACGAAACTCGTCTCTGTGTCAGAACATTTTCTGGACCATCATCACAATGTAAAAAAATAAATCTATAAAATTTATGGTAAAAAAATATTGTAGCAATCATTTTAGGTTTTACTGTTTTGAATGGGAAGGAGAACATTTGGAATCTAACTCAAAATAACTGCTTTCAAAAGACCAATCTTTATTCATAAACAAATATATTATGTATAAAAGTCGAAGAACATTCGATGCAAACCCAAAAAAGCTGAATCTAGCTAATAGTTTGTGGGGTAAAACACCCCCAGGGGGCAATGGGTTATTTCTGTAGTTATTCTGTTCTGAACATCAAATCCTCTGTTTTTCCATCAAATGTATTCTAACTTGTTGGTTGAATAAAAATATTTGGATTTTATATTTAAAAATTACCTCAAGTTCGCATCAGGTAGATAGTTAGCTAGCCAGTTAACATCAGCCAACGAAATGTTTAAAATAGGCTATTATAATTCATAATTATTGATTATATTCTTTTTAATTTTAAGCTAAAACTGCCTGTTCTCTGATTTTGCTGTAGGCTAAATGTTTATAGCTCAGACTGGGGAGCATTTTACCCCACCCATGGGGTCGTTGTGCCCCATAGGTGGGGTAAAACGCCCCCTTGGTAATTAAAAAAAAAATATTTTTGTTAAAATTCTAATAACATGAAAACTCTGGACATTTTTCATACTTTGTTTATAATATGTCATTGTCACTAAAACTATGCTAACTTTTCTGAACACATTTAACTTTTGTTTCACAAAAAAAAATTACACAGTCTTTAAGGGGGCGGCGTTTCCCCCCACTCTACCCTACCTATAATGCTAACTATATAGGCACTAACAGTAACCCTTTTGGACTAAGTATACAAAAAACTATAGATTTCCTGTAAGATTTGTTTTGCTTGGATGATTCTAGAGACCTTCAAGATTATATGTGTGTGTATATATATATATGTGTGTGTGTCAACAAAAAATATTAATTGGTAATATAAAAATTATCTTTCTTTGTGAGGGTTTGCCTTCGTCATGCTTCCCCGAAGTAAGGGTAGGAAGTTGACAGCCTCATGTGACAGGAAGGAAGTGAATACCTTCTTTTTTTTTGTCATTTAGACATAAAACATGGATAACATCTACAAAAATACTTACAAAAGGAAAATGACAATTATAACCTGCGGCAACTATAGTTGCCGGTGGGCTTAAATTTATATTTAAATACCATAATTTCATTAACTGATATAATGTTAGGACACACTCAATAAGGGATCATATAAGAATAAGAAACACTGGCAGTTGTCGATTTATAAAAGTATGCACATTTTCTACATTATTTGTAAATAAAGTTCATCTTCAATCATTCTTCTATTATTTCAGGTTCATCCAATGTTATTTGAATGCTAGAAAAATATAGCTGGTTTTCCAAGTAAAAATCGCCAAATAACGTTTGCACGTAGTTATGTCATGATACGTAATATTTTTTTATTCACAGTGAATAGGAGTTAAAACTCCCACACCGGTGACAGTACTCCAATAACAGACCATGCAAAGTACCCAAAATATTAATATCTTTAAAATATTGCTAAGTTGCAACATTGCAAACAACAATAATTAGAAAAGGACTTTAACTGCAAGTGACACAAGCATATGTAAAACAAAGGGAACAATAACATGTTAATGTTCAAAATGTTCAGATGATTGTTTCTTTCTTTTCCTGCTTGTAATTATTAAAATTTTATATAGCCCACGTTTTTATTTAATTTTATTAAAAAAAATTTTTACCACGTTGACAATAACGCACATCTTCAACATACATTGTCTATGACCAAAAATGTAAGATATGTTTTCAGTGGACTTTTAGAATTCACTTTGCTTGAGAAGACATCAAATAGTTACAGCGTTTTTTTTTTTTTTTTTGATTTAGTCGAGTTAGTTTTGCATCAAACACGATGTGATTTTCGACAATTGAGATCTAGCAGTAACAGCGCATTTCCGCTTGGGCGAGCGTGCATGAAATCAGCCACAGGCCAGCAAACCAATGAGAACGCGCTACTATCCTGAAGAGTCATAGCGATAGAGCGGAGGCCCCGTGACTGCGGAGAATCCGCTCACTCGCAGGCTCCGATGTAGATGATGTAGATTTAGATTTACAGAAAATTACTGCCGTTTGGCAAATAAACCATTTTACGTACTTATTCCTAACTCTTTAAGCTTTAAGTTACATTTCAAATGACAAGGAATCAGCTTATAATCATGTTTATATTAATAACTCTGTGAACTTATTCTCTCAAATGGCCTGGGTATGTGGAGCATTCGCAGTTTATACGGACGGAACGACACTAGTTAATATACCAACCTATTGAAGTACTGAAATCTCTTGATGCTAACAGTGCTACTGATATCCAGACAGCAAGCAGTGTCGGCCCAGATCCGGCCCACATCTGGCCCGCATGGATTTCACACGGGCCAGATGTGGGCCAAAACTTTCTGCTCCACTCTTACATCTTGTTTAGACACTGTCTACCCCTTGTCTTCCAGGCCAACCCGTACCACCCCTTCTGCCCCTTGGTTGTCTGATGTTCTCCACGAATATCGTTCTAAGCTCAGGGCTGCTGAAAGGGTATGGCGCAAATCAAAAAATCCTACTGATCTTAATGTGTATCAGTCACTCCTCTCTTCCTTCTCTGCCAATGTCTCCATTGCTAAAATGACATACTATCATGACAAAATGAACAATTCTTCTAACTCTCGCACGCTCTTTAAAACATTTTCCTCCATCCAGTGTTAATTTCATCAATGAAGATGACAACGAAAAATATTCGTTAAAAATTTTTTTTCCTGTGACGAAGACGAGACGTTGATGAGCTAAAACTAATATCTGATGATAAAAACTATGACGAAATTGAATGTCGCATTTCTAGGTTCTCAAGGAATGGGAGAAACAAATATAAAATCAGACTGGAGACCAGATATTGCGTACAAAAAGCTGGCACTTTACTAAGAGGCAAAATATACTATACATACAAGTTATTTAAGAAAAATCTTACAAATGTTATAACAGTAAAATCTTCTTTCCTATTATTATTTTTTTTTTTAATATAAGTATAAATAGTTATAAATAATAAATAAATTAGTTTAGTGCAGTGTATCCACTTGTATTTGATGATCTATTAAGGCTGCTATTTTTTTAATTAACTTTTTTTATTTAACTTTTTTTTAGGTAAGACAACAAGTTCATCAAACTCAAAATAAACAATCACATGTTATGTCATGACATAAAACACAAAGTAAAACAATATACAATCTAAATGTCTGTAGCACTTCAATTCTATTCAGTTGCGATGTAGTTCAGTTCAATTCAACTGTTGTGTGATGTAGTTCAGTTCAGTTCAACTCAATTCAATTGTGTGGTGTAGTTCAGTTCAACTCAGTTCAGTTGTGTGGTGTAGTTCAGTTCAATTCAATAATAATAAAAAAAAAAGAATTAAAAAAATTGTGGAAGGGAAAGAAAAAAAATGTTCCCAGGAAAAAAACAATTTAAAAAGAAGAGAAAGGTCGATGTTCTGTTCAATCCGTGATCCGGTGAGTTTACCGACAATCTCTCAGTATCGTGAGTCCTCTCCTTATTCGTCACAGAGGAGTTTTTGTGCTTTAAAAAAAACCCTGACCTACACAATAGGTCATAAAGGAATCTTGTTATTCTATCAATATGAATTATAACAAGGAATGTTTACAAACACTGCAACTTGCAGTGTCAATGTTACATTGACTTTGCTGCAGTTGGAATTGAACTGCTGGTTCGTTTGGCCAGAGGAGAACTGGTCACCCGACTGAGCCTGGTTTCTCCCAAGGTTTTTTTCTCCATTCTGTCACCGATGGAGTTTTGGTTCCTTGCCGCTGTCGCCTCTGGCTTGCTTAGTTGGGGACACTTTATTTCCAGCGATATCGTCAACCTAATTGCAAAGACACTATTTAAACTGAACTGAGCTGGATGATGACATCACTGAATTCAATAATGAAATGCCTTTAACTGAAATTCTTTTTTTTAAATCTTTTTGTTTTACATTATTGACACTATTTTCCTTTCTTGATATTGTGCAGTTGCTTTGACACAATTTACATTGTTAAAAGCGCTATGTAGTATTCTAACCACATATTAATTTTATTTTAGCTTTTAGGGAATCACTCTTAAAATGATTATATGATTTATATGATTAATTGCTATTAATCAGAATATCCAACTTATACCTGGTTAACGATACCTTATTAACGACTTGTCCCGCAAGTATTAAAATCAGCACGTTATTTCTTAACCATTTGTCTATCTTATTCGCTGGCCAACGATAAAACAACCCAAATAGTTAACTTTAGTTATCAAGCTCATGAGCGTAGGTAACGCGATCTTTTTGGCAAATAATTACGATTTGCAAAATCACATAGCACAGACAAGAGATTTCTTAATATAATCAAAGTTTATTTACTACTCTAACACACTACTCCATTAGACAACACAAAACAAAAGACATAAACACACACATTCGTTGCAATGGATTGTTCTGATCTGAAGAGAGTCTTAGGTTCTAATGCTCGTTTCAACCTGAGGGAAATCACACGCAGGAACTCTTTATCCTTACTCTTAAAAGATAGATATAACCAGTTTCAGCCAATTTAAGGGGTTTTGCTTGCCTTACTGTTTCCTCAGTTGTTTCCGATCAAGCTCAGTCTTTTTTTTTTGGTTGAAGACGTCTCTGCTTCAACTTTGCCCTCAGTCGACGGACCGTGCGCTGATTGGCTACTTGGTATGTCGTGTCACGAGGGTACTCTTCAGTGGTTGGAGGGCTTCGTTCTGACTTGATGACGCTATCAGGAAGTCGTTCGGTTCCTGGCTTCAGATGTTAGTTTCTTTCAAAGTTGAACTTTGATCGCGGTTGCAGTGCTCAGCCGTGATGTTAGTGGCCAGAAGCGCTTTGCAGCGCGTGCAGAACGAGATACGAGCGAGGCGAGCGTGAGCTCTTCCTTTTCAGTTTTCAACTCCAACCGAACTTTTCAGTTGCACATCTGTTTTTAACGGGCCGATTTGGGATCCGCCCACGGGCGCCTGATCCAATCGGATTCTTCCTGTGGGGCGTTTGATCCAATCGCAAGTGTTTCTGTGGGGCGGAGCCCCGCTCCGCACAGCTGCGTGTTGTGGATACATTATCTTGTTCAGTTATTTTTTTAAATTAGTATTCGTCTGACACCAAACATTAGGCATTTGACATGCACAAAAATACATATCCTTTATATTCATTACGTGGTTAATGCATTGATTAAACGATCCTGAATTCTAAATAATCACATCGAGCATGTGAACTGACATCTAGGGACCAGTTAAATTTATACATTCTGGAAAAAGATTACCATAATACCATAAGTTCAAAATAACGCAACAAGCTTTCACATGTCACAAAAACATCCTTTAATATATATGTTGTAAATATATGGTATATAGTGTTTTTGTTTTCGAGTATAATTTCAGTCGCAGAAACTTAGTATAACTCGTTCCCTTTTAAAAATGTCTTTAGCGGATCCCGAGGCGCATTCCTGAGAGGTGCTGATAGCGCGAGGTCATAATGTCACTTCTTTTTTTGAAAGTCTGGAGTGTCTTTGTCTTTGGTTCGAGTCGGCTGTAAAAACATCATCTTCAGCTGATACCACCCTTGAATTACTGCGTGAACGTCAGGGAGTATTGAGGGAGTCCGTGTTAGAACCTTTTTTTCCTTCAGACGCCGAAGTCTTTATTTATGATTAAAAACCAGCCAGGCGCTTAAAATTTTATTCTCGAAAGACATCCAGATGTTACTCTTCCATATATCCCGGGTTTATGGTCTCAGGAGATTAGGCAGTTAATTCCAGAAGACTTGGGTATGTGTTGAAAATAGGTGTGTGTGCGTATCCTGATTTAAGACCAGGTCTTACAGCTATATAAATAAAGGTGACTTGACATTGTTCAATAATCTCAACTGTCACTTTGTGCTCAAACATACCATTCAACAGTTCACACAGTCCACAATAAATACACATATCATGCTAAAAATCAACCATTAAACATTGTATCTACAGCTTTTGCTGTTTAACCATTATCTTATAGTTTGTGACACGTCATTGACAACCGATCCAAATTTAATACAATGCATCAAAACTCACCAAAACCCATGCCTTCTAATTCAAACAAGTTCCCTTCAGGTCCGCGATCAGGTATGTATTGTCTTTCTTATCTTTTGGTTTCTTAAAATCAACTTTTTGATGAATTATTTCACTCAATATATTTAGGCCTGGTTTCACAGACAGGGTTTAGACTAAACCAGGATTAGGCCATAGTTCAATTAGGACATTTAAGTAATTTTTATAAACGTGCCTTAGAAAAAACATTACTGGTGTGCATTTTGAGACAAAATAAAGGCACTGATATATTTTAAGATCAGTCAGAGTAAGTTTCTTTTAGTTGAAACAGCTCAGATTTAGATTTTAGTCTGGGATTCGGTTTAAGCCTTGTCTGTGAAACCGGGGGTTAATCTCCGTTTTCTCTCTCTCTCTCTCTCTCTCTCTCTCTCTGTGCGGTTGCTGTCTGGTTTGACATGCTCGAGCCATTCCCTTAAAGGGGAAGCGTCAATATATTCCTAACAGACATGTTTTCATTCAAATTCCCTATAGACTCTATATAGAGTTGTATATTTCAGTCTATTTATTAACTATAGTGTATTATTTTTATCTTTATTGTATTGTGAATCAATGTAGTTATGTAATCAGCTCATATGTAAGCCTCATTTTAAACCACATATTAATGTGGGTTACATCCTCCCCTCCTTATCTAATGCACGTCCCTGTGCATTGCCTTAGGAATCTACATTCTCTTGACTCTGCAAGGTTCTGGGTAACTGAATTGTACTAGGGAATTTTCAAGTGCTTCACTCAGACTCTGGAAAAGGGACTGGACTATTGTAACTAGTGCATTCCCTAACTCTGGGTAAGTTAAATGTTGAGTCGCTTTCCTGTCTCTAGTTGATCTTCTAAGGCATCTCATTTCAGTTTCAGCTTCAGTTTGGTCCAAGACACCTAAGTCTTCACCTCTTTCTGAAGTAGCTTGTGCAGGACATTGAATACTATTCACTTCTCTTTCAAGTATGTCAGATACCTGTCCCACAGGTAAGTTATCTTCCACAGGACTAGGTAGGTTCCTCTCCTCAGGATCAGGTAAGTTTCTCTCTTGTGGATCAGGTAGGTTTTTCTCTCCAGGATCAGGTAAGATTTTCTTTTGAGAATTATGTAGGCTTGTTTCTCTGGTTTCAGGTGAGTTTCTCTTTTCAAGATCATGCACGTTTCTTTCTTCAGGATCAGGTAAGTTCCTATCTTGAGGATCAGGTAGATTTCTCTTTTCAGGATCAGGTAAGTTTGGGTTACAACATTCTTCGGAAGAGATTTAAGGGAAAACTTTAGCTATATTTGAAGTTTGCTCAGCAACAGTCAACACATTGAAAGGAACTGAATCTCTTCTCACTGGTAAGTACTTCACAATGGCTGAGGTATTGCATGTACTCAAGGTTTCTACCCTGAAGTTTCTGGGACCAGCAAAATAACATCCCTCGAGATCAGATTGGGAATCATCCTCATCAGTTTCACCAGATAGATCACTGTTTGGACATTGAGTTCTTGGCCTTTTTGCTACCTTTGTGATATCAGTTTCATCTTCCACTTTGGTTATAGGAAGGAAACCACATGGCAGCAACAGATCATGATGAAGGGTTCTCTGTGGGCCTTCTCCAGTTTCAGGTCTCACTACATACACAGGAATACCTTCAGACTGTTTTAGGACGACATATACATCTGGCTCAGGTTACGGACATACTGCGAGTGTGATTCTGGCTGATAATTGACAGGTAAGCCAAAGGCTAGGTCGAAGTCAAAGGCAGGCTTGGTTGTCCCCGAACATCAACTCATAAGGGGTAAAACTGGTCTCTTCATTTTTAGTACAATTGTTTTGGGGGCCGGGAGAAGTTTTGACATGCCCTGACATTTGTGCTTTTTTCAGTTGCTTATAAAAATATAAATGGCTAAAGTCTCCACCCTCAATACCACGACTGAGGTGAGACCCTTGACAAAGGCACTGAACCCCCAACTGCTCCCCTGACGCCGCAGCAATGGCTGCCCACTGCTCCAGGTGTATGTTCACTACTGTGTGTACACTTGGATGGGTTAAATCCAGAGCACAAATTCCGAGTATGGGTCACCATACTTGGCCACACACCACTTCCCTTCCCTACAATAATATGTTGGCAGCATTTATGTACATGATTGTGTTTTTGAGAAAGCAACGTTTATGCGTGGTTAGTGAAAATCTAAATTTTTTAAATCACTGAAATAAGACCATGAAACCCATACAGAACGTTTGTTCACAAGACTTTTGAGAACTGGATCTTGTAGCCTAGAGTTTTTTCATCAAAATTATGTGACAATCAGCTTGTTTACTCACAGAAAACAATATATTAATTTAAATTTTTAAAGACATTTAAATTTTTGTGATCGAAAGCCTATATGCGAGGGAGTGGCAATGGCCTTGAATATTAAGTGATTTTCACCTGCGAGACAAAGGCCCCTCCCCTAATGGCCCCATAATGGCCCATAAGTGTAAATGTGACTTTGAGGCAGGTAAGAGAGAATGTGAGGAGATTGAAAAAAAATTTGTTGTTTTTTTGTTTTTTTTATTATTTGAATTTTATTTACAACACAGTATAATCAAAACATACATAATAAAGGTCAAAGACACATGATTGTGCACAGTGATTTAACCACATTCCTGCAACAGATTCTGTCCAACAAGTGAAACAAGTAAATCATACCTGAAATGTACTTCTTTTATTGAAGTGTTTCTGCTTCTTTCCATGGATTCATGAAAAAAAAAAACATAATCAGTGGTCAAGGAGCTTGTTTTACCATAGAATATCAGTGTAGCTGAACATCTGATGTTGGTACAGTGCTCTCAGAGGAAAACAGTTTGAAGAGACTGACAGTCAGCAGGATTCATCATCTGTGGTGCAGGTATCTGATTCAATAAAATACAAACAACAACAAAAAAAAAACATTTGTGAGCATGTTAATAGGAGCATCTATATATATGTATATATATATATATATATATATATATATATATATATATATATATATATATATATACACTCACCTAAAGGATTATTAGGAACACCTGTTCAATTTCTCATTAATGCAATTATCTAATCAACCAATCACAAGGCAGTTGCTTCAATGCATTTAGGGGTGTGGTCCTGGTCAAGACAATCTCCTGAACTCCAAACTGAATGTCAGAATGGGAAAGAAAGGTGATTTAAGCAATTTTGAGCGTGGCATGGTTGTTGGTGCCAGATGGGCCGGTCTGAGTATTTCACAATCTGCTCAGTTACTGGGATTTTCACACACAACCATTTCTAGGGTTTACAAAGAATGGTGTGAAAAGGGAAAAACATCCAGTATGCGGCAGTCCTGTGGGAGAAAATGCCTTGTTGATGCTAGAGGTCAGAGGAGAATGGGCCGACTGATTCAAGCTGATAGAAGAGCATCTTTGACTGAAATAACCACTCGTTACAACCGAGGTATGCAGCAAAGCATTTGTGAAGCCACAACACGCACAACCTTGAGGCGGATGGGCTACAACAGCAGAAGACCCCACCGGGTACCACTCATCTCCACTACAAATAGGAAAAAGAGGCTACAATTTGCACGAGCTCACCAAAATTGGACGGTTGAAGACTGGAAAAATGTTGCCTGGTCTGATGAGTCTCGATTTCTGTTGAGACATTCAGATGGTAGAGTCAGAATTTGGCGTAAACAGAATGAGAACATGGATCCATCATGCCTTGTTACCACTGTGCAGGCTGGTGGTGGTGGTGTAATGGTGTGGGGGATGTTTTCTTGGCACACTTTAGGCCCCTTAGTGCCAATTGGGCATCGTTTAAATGCCACGGCCTACCTGAGCATTGTTTCTGACCATGTCCATCCCTTTATGACCACCATGTACCCATCCTCTGATGGCTACTTCCATCAGGATAATGCACCATGTCACAAAGCTCGAATCATTTCAAATTGGTTTCTTGAACATGACAATGAGTTCACTGTACTAAAATGGCCCCCACAGTCACCAGATCTCAACCCAATAGAGCATCTTTGGGATGTGGTGGAACGGGAGCTTCATGCCCTGGATATGCATCCCACAAATCTCCATCAACTGCAAGATGCTATCCTATCAATATGGGCCAACATTTCTAAAGAATGCTTTCAGCACCTTGTTGAATCAATGCCATGTAGAATTAAGGCAGTTCTGAAGGCGAAAGGGGGTCAAACACAGTATTAGTATGGTGTTCCTAATAATCCTTTAGGTCTATAATTTTAATGGTAGGTTTATTTGAACAGTGGGAGACAGAATAACAAAAAAAAAAATCCAGAAAAACACATTTAAAAAACAGTTATAAATTTATTTGCATTTTAATGAGTCAAATAAGTATTGGACCCCTTCGCAAAACACGACTTAGTACTTGGTGGCAAAACCCTTGTTGGCAATCACAGAGATCAGACGTTTCTTGTAATTGGCCACCAGGTTTGCACACATCTCAGGAGGGATTTTGCCCATTCCTCTTTGCAGATCCTCTCCAAGTCATTAAGGTTTTGAGGCTGACGTTTGGCAACTCGAACCTTCAGCTCCCTCCACAGATTTTCTATGAGATTAAGGTCTTCGAGACTGGCTAGGCCACTCCAGGACCTTCATGTGCTTCTTCTTGAGCCACTCCTTTGTTGCCTTGGCCGTGTGTTTTGGGTCATTGTCATGTTCGAATACCATCCACGACCCATTTTCAATGCCCTGGCTGGATTCAATGCCCTGGCCCTGACGTTACATGGGCCCGTCCATCGTCCCTTTGATGCAGTTCAGTTGTCCTGTCCCCTTAACAGAAAAACAACCCCAAATCATAATGTTTCCACCTCCATGTTTGACGGTGGGAATGGTGTTCTTTGGGTCATAGGCAGCATTCCTCCTCCTCCAAACATGGTGAGTTAAGTTGATGCCAAAGAGCTCGATTTTGGTCTCATCTGACCTCAACACTTTCACCCAGTTATCCTCTGAATCATTGGCAAACTTCAGACGGGCCTGTACATGTGCTTTCTTGAGCAGGGGGACCTTGCGGGTGCTGCAGGATTTCAGTCCTTCATGGCAGTGTGTACCAATTGTTTTCTTGGTGACTATGTTCCCAGCTGCCTTGAGATCATTGACAAGATCCTCCTGTGTAGTACTGGGCTGATTCTTCACCGTTCTCGTGATCATTGAAACTCAAAGAGGTGAGATCTTGCAAGGATCCCCAGTCCGAGGGAGACTGACAGTTATTTTGTGTTTCTTCTATTTGCAAATAATCGCACCAACTGTTGTTACCTTCTCACCAAGCTGCTTGGCGATGGACTTGTAGCCCATTCCAGCCTTTAGTAGGTCTACAATCTTGTCCCTGACATCCTTGGACAGCTCTTTGGTCTTGGCCATGGTGGAGAATTTGGAATCTGATTGATTGATTGCTTCTGTGGACAGGTTGCTTTTATACAGGTAACAAACTGAGATTAGGAGCACTTCCTTTAAGAGTGCTCCTAATCTCAGCTCTTTACCTGTCTAAAAGACACCTGGGAGCCAGAAATCTTGCTGATTTATAGGGGATCAAATACTTATTTCACTCATTAAAATGCAAATCAATTTATAATTTTTTTTAAATGCATTTTTCTGGATTTTTTTGTTGTTGTTGTTATTTTGTCTCACTGTTCAAATAAACCTACCATTAAAATTATAGAAATTATTATTTTTTTGTCAGTGGGCAAACGTACAAAATCAGCAGGGGATCAAATAATTTTTTTCCCCATGTACACATGGTCAGAATTGTTGGTGCCCATGGTAAATATGATCAAAGAAGGCTGTGAAAATAAATCTGCATTTTAATCCTTTTGCTATTTTATTTTAAAAATTCACAAAAATAACCTTTCATTGAACTAAAACAATTGAAAATGGGGGAAAATCTCATTGTGAAATAAACATTTTTCTTAAATACACGTTGGACACAATTATTGGTACCCCTAGAAATTCTTATGTGTAAAATATCTGTGAAGTATATTCCCATTCATATTTACAATTTTGAGCACACCAGGGTGATTATGAACATGAAATTATCCAGCCATGACTTCCTGTTTCACAGCAATATAAATAGGAGGGAAAACAAAGGCCAATATTCTCTTAATCATCCATCACAATGAGAAAAACAATTAATATATTTCTGATGTGTAGCAAAAGATAACTGAGCTTCACAAATTAGAAAGTGACTTTAAGAAAAGAGCTAGAGCAGTGAAAATATCCATTCCCACCATCAGGGAAATAATTAAGAATTTCCAATCAACAGAAAGTGTTACAAATCTGCCTGGAAGAGGACGTGGGTGTATATCATCCTAATGCATGGTGAGAATGAGAGTTTGAGTGGCTAAAGTCTCTGCAAGAACCACGACTGGAGACTTGCAGAAAATAGTTGAGCCTCAGGGTCAGAAAACCTAAAATTAAAAAAAAAAAAAATCAAACAGCACCTACATCACCACATTATTTGGGAGGATTTCAAGAAAATAAATAAATCAAGAAAAGAAAATGCGCTCATCCAAAAACCATCCCCAGCATATTCAGTTGTCAGACATGACTGGAACTTAAAACAGGACTGGCTTTTATGGTCATATGTAACTAAAAAAATTGCTTTTAGCAGAAAAAACTTTGGTGAACAAAGGGTTTGGTGAACACAGGGAAAAAATACCCCATGTTTACAAGTCAAGTCACCTTTATTTATATAGTGCTTTTAACAATACAGATTGTGTCAAAGCACTTAACAGTATCAAATTGGAGGATAGAGTATCAGTAATGTATAATAATAAGATTAAACACTCAATTTTCAGTTAAAGGCATTTCATTATTGAATTCAGTGATGTCATTGTCTTGCTCAGTTTAGTTTAAATAGTATCTGTGAAATCAAACTGACGATAATCGCTAGAAATAAAGTGTCCCCAAATGAGCAAGCCAGAGGCAACAGTGGCAAGGAACCAAAACTCCCTCTGTGACAGAATGTAGAAAAAAACCTTGGGAGAAACCAGGCTCAGTCGGGGGGCCAGTTCTCCTCTGGCCAGGATATTATTGTTTATTTATTGTTTAATTATTGATTTAATAAAAATTTTAAATGTATTATTTATATTTTTATATTGTTGCGATTTCTAACAATAATAGTATTATGTAGTTAGGTATTTTATTATATTTTTAGTTATTTTGTTTTATTTTTAGTTTTATTGTATTTTTAGTCGAGGTCTTCACTGGGGATATGTCCCCGGGGCTAATCCAGGTGTCCGGCCTCAGCCGACGATCAGCAGACATCATCTCCCGGCGCCGATCCACCATCTGATCCAGACACGGACTGAGAAACAGAATAAGAAACAGACAAATATTAGCGTAGATGCCATTCTTCTTACGATGTAACGAGTACATTGTGTGTTTATGAGGAGTGTTCCTGGTTCCGGATGATCTAATTAATGCAACCTAACAATCCTTTAACAGATTTGAATAATAGAAGTGTAGTAGTGTGTTATGTGTAAGCCAGGTTAAAGAAATGTGTCTTTAAACTAGATTTAAATTTGCAGAGTGTTTCTGCCTCCCGAACAGTGTTGGGTAGATTGTTCCAGAGTTTGGGTGCTAAATAGGAAAAGGATCTGCCACCCGCAGTCGATTTTGATATTCTAGGTATTATCAAACGGCCAGAGTTTTGAGAACGCAAGGGATGTGGAGGACTATAATGTGATAAGAGCTCGCTCAAGTACTGAGGAGCTAAGCCATTCAGGTCTTTAAAAGTAATTAACAAGATTTTAAAATCTATACAATGTTTGATAGGAAGCCAGTGCAGTGCTGACAGAACCTAATATGGTCATACTTCCTGGTTTTAGTAAGGACTCTAGCTGCTGCATTTTGGACCAGCTGTAGTTTGTTGATCAAGCGTGCAGAACAACCACCCAGTAAAGCATTACATTAGTCTAACCTTGAGGTCATAAATGCATGAATTTGCATTTCTGCATTTGACGTTGAGAGCATAGGTCGCAATTTAGATATGTTTTTGAGATGGAAAAACGCAGTTTTACAGATGCTAGAAACATGGCTTTCAAATGAAAGATTGCTATCAGACAGGACTCCTAGGTTCCTAACTGATGAAGAGGAATTGACAGAGTAGCCGTCAAGTGTTAGATGGTGTTCTACGTTATTACATGTGGGGTTTTTAGGTTCGATAATTAACACCTCTGTTTTCTTAGAATTTATCAGTAAGAAGTTACTTGTCATCCAGTTTTTTTATATCGACTATGCATTCCATTAATTTCTCAATTTGGTGTGTTTCACCAGGCCGTGAAGAAATATAGAACTGAGTATCATCAGCATAACAGTGAAAGCTAACGCCATGTCTCCTGATAATATCTCCCAAGGGTAACATGTAAAGCGTGAAAAGTAACGGCCCTAATACTGAGCCTTGATGTACTCCATACTGCACTTGTGATCGATATGATACCTCTTCATTCACTGCTACGAACTGATGGCGGTCAGATAAGTACGATTTGAACCATGCTAAGGCACTTCCACTAATGCCAACAAAGTGTTCTAGATTATTTAAAAGAATGTTGTGGTCGACAGTGTCAAACGCAGCGCTAAGATCCAGTAGAACTAATAAAGAGATACAACCACGATCAGATGATAGAAGCAGGTCATTTGTAACTCTAATGAGAGCAGCCTCAGTACTATGATACGGTCTAAATCCTGACTGGAATTCCTCTCAGATACCATTTTTCTCTAAGAAGGAATATAATTGTGAGGATACTACCTTTTCTAGTATCTTTGACCGAAAAGGGAGATTTGAGATCGGTCTGTAATTAACTAGATCCTTGGGGTCAAGTTGTGTTTTTTTAATGAGAGGCTTAATAACAGCCAATTTGAAGGTTTTGGGGACATATCCTAATGACAATGATGAATTAATAATAGCCAAAAGAGGATCTATGACTTCTGGAATTAGCTCTTTTAGTAGTTTAGGTGGAATAGGGTTCAACATACATGTTGTTGGTTTAGATGATTTAACAAGTTTATACCATTTTTCCTCTCCTATAGTAGAGAATGAGTAGAATTTTTCCTCAGGAGATCTATAGTGCATCTGATGCGATACTGTAGCTAACAGCTGCATGGTTACAATTTTATCTCTGATAGTATCGATCTTAGAAGTAAAGTAGTTCATAAAATCATTACTGCTGTGCTCTTGGGAAATGGCAACACCAGTTGATACTTTATTTTTCATTAATTTATTGACTGTATTGATTAAAAACCGGTGGTTATGTTTGTTTTCTTCTAGAAGAGACTAAAAGTAATCAGATCTAGCAGTTTTTAATGCTTTTCTGTAGGATAGGGTACTTTCCCGCCAAGCTATACGAAACACCTGTAGTTTTGTTTTCCTCCATCTGCGCTCCATTTTCCGGGCTGCTCTCTTTAGGGTGCAAGTTTGCTCATTATACCGCGGAGTCAGACTTTTTTCTTTGATCTTCCTTAAGCGTAAAGGAGCAACTGTATCTAAAGTGCAAGAAAAGAGAGCATAGTCCATATTTTCTGTTACATCAAGTTTTTCTGTGCTGTTGGATATGCTGAGGAATTTAGATAAATCAGGAAGATTACTTACAAAGCAGTCTTTTGTGGTAGAAGTGATGGTTCTATGTACTTGTTACAAGGAGTAGAATTTACAGTTTTAGGTATATGGAGTTTACACAAGACTAGATAATGATCTGAGATATCATCGCTTTGCTGCAGAATTTCAACACCACTAACATCATGTGACAGTATTACATCTAGAGTGTGATTTCGACAATGAGTTCGACAATGAGTCCTGAAACGTGTTGTCTAACCCAAATAGCGTTGAGAATGTCTATGAATGCTGATCCTAATGCATATTTTTCATTATCGACATGGATATTAAAATCGCCAACAATTAAGACTTTATCTGCAGCCAGTACTAACTCAGATAGAATAATCAGCAAATTCTTTAATAAAGTCTGTATGGTGCCCTGGTGGCCAGTAGCTAGTATACAGTAGCCAGTACAAACATCATAGGGGATTTATCAATAACACGTGTTTCTCTATATAATGTTATACGCAGCACCATAACTTCAAACGAGTTATACTTAAAGCCTGCCCTCTGAGAAATACTGAGAATATTGCTATAAATTGTAGCTACACCTCACCCTTTACCTTTTGGACGTGGCTCATTTTTATAGCAGTAATCTTGGGGGTAGACTCATTTAAAGTAATGTTTTCATCTGGTTTCAGCCAGGTTTCTGTCAAACAGACCAAATCTAGGTTATGATCATTGATCAAATCGTTTACAAAAAATGCTTTTGTAGAAAGGGACCTGATATTCAGTAAGCCAAGTTTTATCAATTGTTTCTCTGTATTGTAAACATTTTTTATTTGTTGAACATAAATTAAATTGTTACTCTTAATTTGGTTTGGACGTTTTCTGTATTTTCTAGTTCGGGGAACAGACACAGTCTCTATAGTGTGATATCTAGGTGAAGGAGTCTCTGAAGGAGTAATGTGCTGAGAATTAACTGACTTCTGTGACGTGCTAGCAGATGGTCGGTTTAGCCTGTCTGTCTGCTTCCTGACCTGGGCCCCAGTTAGTCATAGTCTAAGGGTGAATCCCATTTCTCTGTCTTACCCCTTCCCCTTCCCCTACCCCTTCGTCTTACCCCTAGCCCTTGTCCCTCGAAACCGAGTGGTAAGCGCTAGGGGTGAAAACATACGCATATGAAATGAGACACCATTTGGTTACGGTTACGTCATCATACATCGTCGTTAGCTGGCTGCTATGTCACCAGAGGCGACAAGTGTTGATCACAAAATTCCAAGATGCCGTCTGCAAGTGTGTTTATGTCGATTGTGTGGATTTTAGTGATGTTTTTGCGATTGTCTGCAACAAATCGCAGAAATCAAGGGAGAAGAAGAGGTCTATGAATGCTGGTGGATCTACGAATGCTGGTGGATCAGCTTATGGTATGTATGGATTGGTTGCAAACAACGTTATGTTGTATTTAACGTTAACCGAACTAACCAACACAGTAGCTGAGCTGGACACGCGCAAATTACATGGACTTGTATTATATTGTAATACGAACCCAGTAAAGATCTATGTGTATAAGTAATATTTTGTAATGACTGTTAGCTATATGTTTTGCTTTGTTTTTTTGTCCCAGGCCTGCTATGTGTTTTGTTGTGTGGAAGGGGAGACGTAAACAGTTTAAAGTAGTTTGAAGGGGCAACATTTTTTCCAACTCAGCCTATTAATGGGGTGAAATGGTTTTCTTTTCCAGACTGGTGCTCCAACAAGATACTGTGCCATAAACTCCAACATGCCTATACTGCGCATGTGGTTCGATGTTGAGACTGAGCTGAGGCAGGATTTCCGTCTCAGCAGAACAGCGATGCACAACTTACAGAGGCTTTTGCAAAGGGAGCAGGTCCATGGCTGGGGTAATGAGCTCGAAGTACTCATATACACTTATTGGCTGGCACATGGACTCTCTTATCGGGTGGTGTCCCATGCCTTTAATGTACCAAAGGCTACAGTTCACCGCATCATCCACAGAGTGGCCCAGAACATATGGGACAACCTGAGGAAAGCAATCTGCTTCCCTCTAACAGTGGACCTGCCTGCAGTTGGTCAGGGATTTGTCAACATTTCAGGAACCCGTGCATTCCACAATGTGGTTGGAGCAATCGATGGCAGCCACCTACGGATAAAACCACCACAGCATCACAGATTAGACTATTTGAATTATAAAGGCTTTTACTCAGTCAACATGCAGGCAATATGTGACTCGAATGGCAGGTTTCTGGACATTTATGTGGGGTACCCTGGGTCTGTCCATGACACACGAATAATGAAAAACAGCAGTTTTTATACCGCGAGACGGTATCCCCCAACAGGCTACATCCTTCTGGGTGATGGTGGGTATCCCTGTTTGGAAACTCCGATTTGCCTCATCACCCCATTCAAGGAGCCAGTGCATGGACAAGAACAGCAGTGATTTAATTATCATCAGTCAAGGGGACGCAGCAGAACTGAAAGGGCGTTCGGCATGATGAAGACCAGGTGGAGGTCAACGCTTTTCAGAGCTTTGGAGGTGAAGCCCACGTTTGCACCCCAGGTAATTGCTTCATGTGCCTTTTTGCATAATGTGTGTTTGGACAATGGTGACACACTGGTTCCAGATGAAAATATTTTAATGGATAGGCACGAGCCCCAACCTCCCCGTGAACCTAGGACATACAATGAAACATCTGGGAATGACACAAGAAACAGACCGGCTGCCCTAGTGTCAGGCAATGTGCAAGTCCCATGAACATGATAACAGTGTCATATGCACGTATATATTTTATAGTTATTTTATGTTCACTTTGGTGGTGGTGGTGGATATGAATGCAGATGTTCTTATCTGTGTACTAACGTCTGTTTGCAATAAATATTTTTACACACTGCATGGTGTTTTGTATATGTGTTTCAGTTATCACCTTTTTGAATGTCATTGATGTTCAGAAACACTTTCTTTGTTAACAAAAATCTGTCTTTATTGCCCAATGAAATGAACATAACTGGCAAAAACATTATATAAAAATATATTATATTACAGAACCATTATTAACTATTAGAACCATAACTGAAATGTCACACATTTATAAAACAAAAAGCCACTCAAATGTATAAAACTCAAAAAGACACTGTGCAAATGGCAACCACAAAAAAATTAAAAACTACAGCTTATCTACCATCTTTTCAAAGAGGCACAAGAACCTCTCTGTCTTGGCCTCGCTCTCTTCGTGGCGCCTCTGCTCTTTATTGGACTCCTCATTGAGGAAATCCAGGATGGGATTACTTTTTTTTCTTCTTTTTTTGGGTGAGGGAGTTGGGGGGCTTGCCATGGCAGAGGTAGAGGGTACAGACATTTGTGAACTGCTGGCTGCAGAGGTGCTGGCAGGGGATGAGGGTTCAACAATCTCCTAAAGGAACAAGATAAATCTTGATTTACAGTCCACAAATGTTTGTGGCCATGTCATGTGGAAATTATGTTTCTATATATATATATATATATATATATATATATACTGTATGAGAGAGAGAGAGAGTTACAATAAGAACATGTTCACATTCTGAAATTCTAGACCACAAAATGTACTGCATTACATACCATGAGGATTGGCGTGGGATCCTTATAAAAGGATGCCACCACCACAGGAGGGTCGAGTGAGGGCCTGGCACCCAACACCTCATGCATGTCTTCATAAAATTGCCAGGTTGCAGCGGTCACTTCCCCCCTGTCTGTACCTGACCCTGTTTTGGGAGTTCTTAGTTCCTGGAAGGACACACAACACACACAAAACTAAATAATGCCTACAACTTATACAGTATGCATTCATCGCCTAGCATTGCTTGAAGATGTAGGATTTTTTCTTTAATAAAACATCACATACCTTGTATCTTTGCTTGAGTTTTTCCCACTTCTTTGATGCCTGTTGGCCAGTAACCCTTCCCTCCAACCCCATTTCTTTCATCAGTGTCCTGTATCATAACCAACAACAATGTACAGGTGCATGAACAGGAATGAATTACAAATGATTACAATAATAAAGTACCAATACAATAATGAATGGCTACAACATGAACGCATGACTCACTCCCATAGTTGCTTTGCAGCATATTTTGATTTTAGAAACTTCTGCTCGTTTTCAGCCCGAAAGTGGATCAGCTGCCGGGTTTCCTCCGGCGTCCCTGTGTGATACAGGACGGTATATGTAAAGCACGTATCGATGTCTCCAAAGCAAGTAGTGTTATGCACTGATATCAAACGAAATTCGCTGCTAACGGAGTTTAGTTCAAACTGTAGACATGCATGGAGTCCATTCAAGGCTAGCCAGAGAAATGCGGGACTGTTGTGCAAATCAGCAATGTAACTTTAGCGTAGCAAACTAGTGATTTTTTTAAAAAGTTTCAATTAAGAACATGGTTGCAAATGTATATGTACAGGACTGTGTAGAGCACAAATCAAGACTGTTGTAATGTTGTAATCAACAGAGAATTGGGATTCACCCTAAGACTATGTGCCATATTTATAGAGAGAAGAGTGGCACCACCCCAGGAGGGATGAACACCATCTCTTTTCAACAGGTCAGGTCTGCCCCAAAAACTTTTCCAATTTTCAATAAAGTCTATGTTATTCTGTGGGCACCACTTAGACATCCAGCCATTGAGTGACAGCAGTCTGCTACGAATCTCGTCACCCTGGTAAGCATGGAGCAGGCCAGAGCATATTACAGTGTCTGACATCGTACTTGGAAGTTCACACACCTCTTATGGGACTCTCTGTATGATCTGGCTGCCATTGTTGCCAGTTGCGCAGTGTGTTCTGGGTACCCCTTGGTTTCAAGTAAGCTCGCGAAAATGCTTGTTTTTAAGGGGTATGTACCACTTCCCCTTAGCCCTACTCCTCGATCAAAACGAGAATTGGGATAGCCCTTACTCTCACTTGAGGGCTGAACACCATCTCTTTTCAACAGGTCAGGTCTGCCCCAAAAACTTTTCCAATTTTCTATAAAGTCTATGTTATTCTGTGGGCACCACTTAGACATCCAGCCAATCTCGTCACCCTGGTAAGCAGGGAGCAGGCCAGAGCATATTACAGTGTCTGACATCGTACTTGGAAGTTCACACACCTCTTTATGGGACTTTCTGGATGATCTGGCTGCCATTGTTGCCAGTTGCGCAGTGTGTTCTGGGTACCCCTTGGTTTCAAGTAAGCTCTCGAAAATGCTTGTTTTTAAGGGGTATGTACCACTTCCCCTTAGCCCTACTCCTCGATCAAAACGAGAATTGGGATAGCCCTTACTCTCACGTGAACGCGCAAAACTAAGGGTAAGGGGAAGGGGTAAGACAGAGAATTGGGATTCACCCTAAGCCATATTTCTAGAGAGAAGAGTGGCACCACCCCAGGAGGGATGAACACCATCTCTTTTCAACAGGTCAGGTCTGCCCCAAAATTTTCTATAAAGTCTATGTTATTCTGTGGTCACCACTTAGACATCCAGCCATTGAGTGACAGCAGTCTGCTACGAATCTCGTCACCCTGGTAAGCAGGGAGCAGGCCAGAGCATATTACAGTGTCTGACATCGTACTTGGAAGTTCACACACCTCTTTACCATTATTTTTAGTGATCTCCCACTGGTGAAGTCGAACATCATTAGCGCTGATGTAGATAACAATCTTACTGAATTTATGTTTAGCATTAGCCAGAACTTTTAAATTTGCCAAGATGTCAGATGCTCTGGCTCCCGGTAAACATTAGACTATGGGGCTGGTGTCTCTATTTTCACTTTCCGTACAATAGATTACACCAATTACTACGGCACTTTCATCAGGTTTCTTAGTGGGTGCGTCATTGAATGGGGAGAACCTGTTTGATGTTTTGATCGGAATGGAAGCATATATTGGAACTCGTAGCATTCATCGTGTTACAGTGTACATTCATATTACTTCTATTGTTTTATAAAGAGTATGAAAACATCATCGCGCCGTAAGAAATTTAAATACAATGAATTGCCTATCATATTCAAAATGATTTACTGGATTTCAAATATTTTAGTCAGGAATTATAATTTGGGAAAAACCCAACTATGATTTTGTAGTCATATAGCCATCCTGTACATCATGTATGATTTTATAGTATAGAAGATATGATTCTGCAGTCATAGACTCACGCATGCTTTGTACTATAAAAGGATGTACTTTGTACTATAAAAAAGGATATTTTATATCTGAGAACTAATTATTATCGTTTAGCACGCTATTAAAATATATTTGTGAACAGATTATTAATAATAAACATGGTCTGAACATTCTTAGATGCGTAGCATTCATCGTGTTGTAGTTTGGGAACAACCCAACTAGTAATGTGTTCAAGTTTGTCACAATAACAGCTAACTAATGAAAAAAAGAAACATTACTTACTCATCAGATCGATCTTCTCTTCTGGATGAAATATTGTTTTTGTTTTGAGGGAAATCCAGCCTTTACTCAGTGCGTCTAATTCCAGAAACTAACAGTAGCCGCAATGAATGACTCCTCGCTCTTTGTTTATGTTTGGCGTCTCCACGTGCGTGCGGCTCACGTGGTTATTTACATGTGAATGGCATGAGCCGCGAGGCGGCGGGATTGCATTAGAGATAATGAGTTAGACAGGAAAGACTGAACATCGTGTTGGTTTCATATGGATTACTTCATCACAGAATATTTGGTTTTGATATGACTTACTTCATTTGAAAGTAGACACTTCAAGCTTTCTATAGATAGAACTCCCATGTCTGTGTGTCCAGAATTCGCTGAGGTACAGTTCATTTTATTGATGCGTTTCTAAAAGTAGTTCGCGGAGAAGGCAGAGAGCACACCCTGTTTGTTTTCTTTATGCTTCAAAAGCACAAAGTTTAGTTGTTGTTATTGAGTGTATACAAATAAAAGTAGACCCCTTACAGATTCAAATGGTGTATTGCTCTTATCTGTATGATCAAAAATGGCAGAGTAATTCAAGCTAATTTTTGCCTTATCAGGAAAATCTGCCACAAAACGCGTATCCGCGTTCGTCGACCCCAGGGGGTTAATGTCAAAACCGCTGGCCACAAAAGTGAGTACACCCCTAAGTGAAAATGTTCAAATTGGGCCCAATTAGCCATTTTCTCTCCCCGGTGTCATGTGACTCATTAGTGTTACAAGGTCTCAGGTGTGAATGGGGAGCAGGTGTGTTAAATTTGGTGTTATCGCTCTCACTCTCTCATACTGATCACTGGAAGTTCAACATGGCACCTCATGGCAAAGAACTCTATGAGGATCTGAAAAAAAGAATTGTTGCTCTACATCAGGGGTGCCCAACCCTGTTCCTGGCGATCGACTGCCCTGCAAAGTTTAGCTCCAACTCTAATCAAACACACCTGCCTTTAATTTTCACGCAATCCTGAAGACCTTAATTAGTTGCTTCAGGTGTGTTTGATTAGAGTTGGAGCTAAACTTTGCAGGACAGTCGATCGCCAGGAACAGGGTTGGGCACCCCTGCTCTACATAAAGATGGCGTAGGCTATAAGAAGATTGCCAAGACCCTGAAACTGAGCTGCAGCACGGTGGCCAAGACCATAAAGCGGTTTAACAGGACAGGTTCCACTCAGAACAGGCCTCGCCATGGTCGACCAAAGAAGTTGAGTGCACGTGCTCAGCATCATATCCAGAGGCTGTGTTTGGGAAATAGACGTATGAGTGCTGCCAGCATTGCTGCAGAGGTTGAAGGGGTGGGGGGTCAGCCTGTCAGTGCTCAGACCATATGCCGCACACTGTATCAAATTAGTCTGCATGGCTGTCGTCCCAGAAGGAAGACTCTTCTAAAGATGATGCACAAGAAAGCCCGCAATCAGTTTGAAGATTGAAGAACCATGTCCTGTGGTCTGATGAGACCAAGATAAACTTATTTGGTTCAGATGGTGTCAAGCGTGTGTGGCAGCAACCAGGTGAGGAGTACAAAGACAAGTGTGTCTTGCCTACATTCAAGCATGGTGGTGGGAGTGTCGTGGTCTGGGGCTTCATGAGTGCTGCCGGCACTGGGGAGCTACAGTTCATTGAGGGAACCATGAATGCCAACATGTACTGTGACATACTGAAGCAGCGCATGATCCCCTCCCTTCGGAGACTGGGCGGCAGGGCAGTATTCCAACATGATAATGACCCCAAACACACCTCCAAGACTGGTGATGGACTGGCCAAGCATGTCTCCAGACCTAAACCCTATTGAGCATCTGTGGGGCATCCTCAAACAGAAGATGGAGGAGCGCCAGGTCTCTAACATTCACCAGCTCCCTGATGTCGTCATGGAGGAGTGGAAGAGGACTCCAGTGGCAACCTGTAAAGCTCTGGTGAACTCCATGCCCAAGAGGGTTCAGGCAGTGCTGGGAAATAATGGTGGCCACACAAAATATTGACACTTTGGGCCCAATTTGGACATTTTCACTCAGGGGTGTACTCACTTTTGTGGCCAGCGGTTTAGACATTAATGGCTGTGTGTTGAGTTATTTTGAGGGGACAGCAAATTTACACTGTTATACAAGCTGTACACCCACTACTTTACATTGTAGGAAAGTGTAATTTCTTCAGTGTTGTCACATGAAAAGATATAATAAAATATTTACAAAAATGTGAGGGGTGTACTCAATAAAATTGTACTTGTGTAAATCACGAAATTCTGAGAAACAAAGTCAGAACAGCAAAATGTAAACTTGCAATTACAAGAAAAAAGTCAGAATTGTGAAATAAAAAGTAAAATTACCCTTTTTTTAATTGAATGGTAGAAAAATCTTCCAGATATGGGTGTCATGTCACAAAATATTTTTAAAAGATTGAACTTGTATATAAGGTGATCATTATTTAATAAAAAGTTTTTAGTTACTAATTATAACACTTTCATGTCCATAGTTATTCAAACAGCACAAGTTATATACAAAAAGCAAGCAAAAAACATTTACGTTATCAAAGAACATGACTGACGTCAGTCTAGCATTAGTTTAAGCACACTCAAAAAACTCCGCCGTTCAATAAAGCAACCTACCCAGACAGCAACATAGTGTTGGCCCAGATCCGGCCCACATCTGGCCCGTGTGAAATCACGAGCCAGATGTGGACCGGATCTGGGCCGACATTGCTTGCTGTCTGGGCTATAAGTCAAGTCAAGTCAAGTTCAAGTTGAGCTTTATTGTCATTCCGCTACATGTGGGGACATGCAGTGGAACGAAATGTCGTGTCTCGCAGGACCACGGTGCTACATAAATACAGACATTACAACAATGAAGTAAAAAAAAACACTATAAACCTATACACTACTAACAGATTTAACTATAAGTATACTATATATATATATAAGTATTTACCCTATACAAACTAAAAAGGATAAAAAATACAACTATACGAATGCTTCACATAAATATTACCCTATACAAACTAAAAAATAGAAGATAAAAAATACAAACTATACGAATGCTTCACAAATACTGTACATGTGCAAAGAGAGACATTTGAGTCAGCAGCTGGTTGGGGAACAGTGCAGGATGATTTGTAGTGCATGAGCATGTAAACATACATATATTGCTGAGTTTTTTGTGAGATTGTGCACACGCAGCAGTGTGTGTAAGTGTCCATAGTGCACATAGTGTAAAGTGTAGGTGTCCATAGTGTAAAGTGTCCATAGTGCACATAGAGGAGAGTGTCCATAGTGTAAAGAAAAATAAGAATAAAATAAATTTAAAAAAATAATTAAAGTTCCATACAGTTTTTCTTTGGTGTGGTAAGGTTTGGGGTGGGGGGTGGTCCATGTTCAGGAGGTAGAGGTTTGCATGGGGTTTCAGAGGGGGGCGGGGTGGTTTGAGTTCAGGGCTCTCACAGCCTGGGGGAAAAAGCTGTTGAGCAGTCTGGCGGAGCGGGCTCTGATGCTCCGGTACCGTCTTCCTGATGGTAGGAGCTGGAAGAGACTGTGGGAGGGATGGGTGGAGTCCTTCACGATGCTGTTGGTTTTGCTGGAGCATCGTGTAAGGAAGATGTCCAGGATGGAGGGGAGAGGGGCACCGATGATCTTTGCAGCTGTGTTCACTGTCCGCTGGAGGGTCTTGCGATCAGCAGCACTGCAGTTCCCGTACCAGACAGTGATGCAGCTGGTCAGCACACTCTCAATGGTGCCTCTGTAGAATGTGGTGAGGATGGGTGGAGGGAGACTTGCTCTTTTCAGCCGGCGGAGAAAGTGTAGGCGCTGTTGTGCCTTTTTGGAGAGTGACATGGTGTTGGTGGTCCAGGTGAGATCCTCTGTGATGTGCACCCCCAGGAATTTAGTGCTGCTGACTCTCTCCACAGTCGAGCTGTCGATGGTCAGTGGGGGGTGGTCAACGGAGTTTCTCCTGAAGTCCATCACAACCTCCTTTGTCTTCTCCACATTGAGGGACAGATTGTTTGTGCCACACCATTCAGCCAGCTGTGCCACTTCCTCTCTGTAGTGCGTTTCATCGTTGTTGCTGATGAGACCTACCACTGTTGTGTCATCAGCAAACTTGATGATGTGGTTGGAGCTGAACTTGGCAGTGCAGTCGTGGGTCAGCAGTGTGAAGAGCAGCGGGCTGAGCACACAGCCTTGTGGGGCACCTGTGCTCAGTGTTGTAGTGCTCGAGGTGTTGTTGCCGACACGGACTGACTGAGGTCTTCCAGTTAGAAAGTCCAGGATCCAGTTACAGAGGGAATTGTTAAGGCCCAGCAGGTTTAGCTTATTTATGAGCTGTTGTGGGATTATTGTGTTGAATGCCGAGCTGAAGTCAATGAACAGCATTCTAACATAGGAGTCTTTATTTTCTAGGTGGGTAAGAGCCAGGTGGAGGGTGGAGGAAATTGCATCGTCCGTAGAGCGGTTTGGACGGTATGCAAACTGGAGCGGGTCGAGTGTGTTGGGGAGGCTGGTTTTGATGTTATGCATGACTAGCCTCTCAAAGCACTTCATCATGATTGGAGTCAGTGCTATGGGACGGTAGTCATTGAGACAGGACACAGGTGATTTCTTTGGTACCGGTATGATTGTTGTGGATTTGAAACACGTGGGGACGACTGCCTGGCTCAGCGAGGTGTTGAAGATATCTGTTAGGACATCTGTCAGCTGTGCAGAACAGTCTCTCAGAACACGGCCAGGTATGTTGTCAGGACCCGCAGCCTTGCGTGGGTTAATCCTAGATAGGGTCTTCCTTACGTCGGCTGGAGACAGACAGAGCGCCCGGTCGTTGGGAGGTGTGGGCAGTTTTTGTGCAGGTGTGTCATTCTGCATTTCAAACCGTGAATAAAAGTGGTTGAGTGCATCGGGGAGGGATGTGTCCTCATCACAGGCCTGTGGCGGGGGCTTGTAGTCAGTGATGGTCTGAATGGCTTGCCACAGGCTCCGTGTGTCTCTGCTGTCTGTGAAGTGGTTGTTGATTTTTTGGGCATATGACCGTTTTGCTTTTTTGATGCCACAGGACAGATTGGCTCTTGCTGTTTTGAGGGCTGCTTTATCTCCTGATCTGAATGCTTCATCTCTGGTCTTTAGCAGCCCACGAACCTCTGCTGTCATCCATGGCTTCTGGTTTGCACGTGTGGTGATGGTCTTGGTGACTGTCACATCATCAGTGCACTTTTTGATGTAAGCAGTCACAGTTTCAGTGTACTCATTCAGGTCTGTGTGGTTGTTGTAGGTGGCTGCCTCTTTAAACATATTCCAGTCTGTGTCCTGGAAGCAGTCCTGCAGTGCTGAGGTGGCATTGTCTGGCCATACTGTGATCTGCTTTTCAACTGGTTTGGTGAGTTTGAGAAGTGGTCTATATGCTGGGATTAGCATAACAGTGATGTGGTCGGAGTACCCGAGGTGGGGGCGGGGTTCAGCCTTGTAAGCGTTCTTTACTGTTGTGTAAACAAAGTCCAGTGTGTTGTTTTCCCTTGTTGCAAAGTTCACATGTTGGTAGAACTTTGGCAAAACTGTCTTTAAGTTTGCGTGGTTGAAGTCACCGGCTATGATGAAAAAGGCGTCGGGGTTTTTTGTTTGTTGTTCACTGATGGCGCTATACAGTTCACGAAGCGCGTCCTTAGCGTTTGCACACGGGGGGATGTAAACCGCAACGATAACAATGGCCGTGAACTCCCGCGGCAGATAGAACGGTCGACACTTCACAACCATAAACTCCACCAGCGATGAACAGTGTTTTGATAGTATCGCAGCATTGTTACACCAGTCTTTGTTGATATAAACACACAAGCCACCTCCGCGTGTCTTACCAGACAGTGATGAATCTCTGTCCGCTCGGAAGTGGGATAGCCCGTGCAGTTGAATGGCGGAGTCCGGGATGTTGTCGTTTAGCCATGTTTTGGTGAAAACAAACACGCAACAGTCCCTTGCCTCATGCTGTGTAGATCTGAGTTGAATTAAGTCCAGTTTGTTTTCCAGAGAGCGGACGTTTGAGAGCATAAGTGTTGGAAGAGCCGGTCTTGAGGGGTTAGCTCTTAGCCTAGCTCGTATACCTCCGCG
The DNA here is from genome assembly GCF_936440315.1 of Barbus barbus. Lineage (NCBI taxonomy): Eukaryota > Metazoa > Chordata > Actinopteri > Cypriniformes > Cyprinidae > Barbus > Barbus barbus. The sequence continues at coordinate 10,335,403 of NC_136760.1, forward strand.
CTTACCGCGCTTCCGTCCTCTCTCACACCGCTTGCGACGCTGCCTTGTGCGGGTAGCGTCAGTAGGCGAGGCCGCGGTCTCGAGGTCCAGCTCCAGCAGTAAACAAAGGCCTCGTAGCTTCTCAGTAGCCGCCGGCGAGAGTTGGTGTACGTAAGCGTTGCTGATATCCAAAAGACTTTGGCGATCATAGATGAATTCTGGGGTGATTTCCTTAAGAGTTAGCGGTAAACTGACACTATTTGGAGACGAACAGACAACATTAAACGACATAAAAGCACCGTCTTTGGGACCCGGAGCAGCCGCTGCGATCGATCGCGCCGCCATCTTCCTTCCTTATCACCTGACGTTATAAGGACGTTATATAATCACCTATAATGTCAAACGAATCTCTTACTTACATCGTACGTACATTTCCACTTTGTTGTTTATGTTTAGAGTTCACAAAAGTATAGAATTCAGTCAGCGTTCACTCAACACAACTCTGGCATTTCAGCGATGGCTCATCTGAACGCCTCTGATTGGCCATCGCATTCATAAGCTCGACAGAATCGTGTGTGATTGGATATAATGTGGAATGCTGTAAAAATGCATTATTTGATGCACCATTAGCAGATCTAAGTTTAATGCCGCAATTGACACTTTTCATTTCATTTTCACTTTATTCGTGACATCCTTAATAGATTTAGTTTAATTCTACAGGGGCGTATTTGTCAAATTTTATGGCATTTTTGCCCCAAGCCCCCATTAATTTCAGACCCATGGCCAGGGGAAGGCTTTGCCCAGCCTTACACACGCTCCTCCTATGTGTGCTCCTCTGGTTAACAGTGTATCAGTTCAGTGAGAATAGTTGAATTTATATACTTTATTGGAATTCTGTATGTATCTGTATTTATCTATATTTATAAATATTTTTCTGTATTTGTATATCTATATCTATACATGCATTTGTATTTATCTGATTTCTCTATGTATATATTTTTAAATATCTGTATTTGTATAATTTTGATATTTTAATAAAGCAGTTTAGACTCTATGAGTGTTTTCTTAATTCTAGATTAATTACATATGTGCTGGCAAAATGAGTCAGAATGTGCAAATTTTCAAACTTTTTATTTTCACATTCTCCATTAAAATACCTTCAAAATTATATATGACTTGTTGGAATCAGATAAAAAATGATTGAGCTGCAGCAGATCTGATTTTGAGAAAAATCGAGTTAAAGATTCCAAAGCAGAATCACCAAGCAACGTTGCATGCTTTCCTCCAATTCTTTTCTTAATAATAATTACTATATTATTAATCACAATATAGCTATTTTTATTTTATCTTTGTTATTAAAAACAAGAACAAAGATGCAAATAAACGGTATAATGAGAGCAGCGAGTGATTCCGTCTTTTCTTTTAATGTAACATTGAGACAGATCTATATTAAGACCTACTGTAATACATGGATCAACTATAATGTTATATAACACGTCAGATTTTCCCCCAACTATTAACTAAACATTCATGTCAGTCATAACAGATTATGATGTGAATCTCGCCAATACATATTTCGCAATAATGTACTTTATAAGGGAGATCGGGCGCTTGCGTCTTACACACTTCTAAATGCTTTGCAAATGTCAGTCAGCACGATCGTGATCAGCATGGGTTTGAAAATCATATTTCACTTGTTTTCAGGGGTGCCCGAAGTGTGAACCTAGCTTCATAGTACTGGCTTAGTACTGCTGCTCCATAGTATAAACAGAGTATGTGCGATTGCGAATCTCGAAAGTTAAAGTGAAACAAAAAAAATCTCAGCATCCACATGTAGGCCTAGCCCACATACACAACCATGGCAACGACAATCGCGGAAACAAGCAAAGATGACAAAAGCATATTCAAGCAAAAGCCAACAAGGATAAGTTGTGTGAAACAACGCAAAATCAGCGTTACTCACCTATCAAAAAGAAACAACACAACCTCGGTGTCCAATTCGAGCCCTTCCTGCTCCTTGAGTTTCTCTCCACCGCTGGAAAGCTGCTCCGATCTATACTTACACGGGTCCTACCTCTTGCCCGATCGTAACCCTTCTTCGTTTCTATGATATTTTCCTCTTTTTTTTTTATCTGCCATCTCTCTCCATCTATAGTCGATCCGCTTATATACGTCCCGACTCCTGTGCACTCAAATAGAGCGTTCTCTTCTCTCTATCAGTACAAGACACGCCCCCTTACTGCTGATTGGCTACACGTGTTTTGGGACTCAGTCAGACACTGCGGTCAAAAGCGTTTTTCAAAAATGGCTTAGTGCATATGGCCTGGCCGCCACTACTTAGGCTAATGTACATAGCGGAAACCCTGATTTATCCTCCGTATACTGATGTTGCCTTTCGTAGAGACAGTGAGGGGGACGGATCGGGTCACTATGAATCTGGGGGGGTCATGTCCCCCCCGTCCCTAGTGCCATCTGCGCGCCTGCTGGTTTGGACTCATGTCATTGAGAATTCGATATGAATATTATCAAAGCTGGAATGCTGCGCTTTGCAACAATAGACTTACAACTTGTGGTGAGAAGCAGTAGCCGTCGTCCAGAAGTGCGCAGAGAAAAAGGTACTCCTCTCAGAAAACTTACAAATAAAGATCATTTTAGATGTTTAATGACTATTTGGAGCATTGGGATCGCTAGAAGAGGGCTTAATGAACTCTTTTTTGTTAAAACCTCTAATTCGACCAAAACGGTCATTTTTCACTTCTTTTGCTTGTAGCTCAAAATTAGCCCGTGCGACTTCCGACTCATTTCCCCAGAACGGGTCACATATGCTTTTGTATCTAGAAAGGGTAAATGTGGGCCATATTTAAACCAGAAGTCAGCCACAACTGGACCAGATCCACATCTCAGAAATGGCATTGGTGACATCTCGGCCAGATGTTGCCCATGCTATTTGTGAGATGCGGCCCAGATCCGGTTCAGTTGTGGTTGAATTCTGTCAACCAGACTCAGATTGAGTTATCGCCGTCATTCCACGCGGTATGTGGGCCAGAAGAATGTGGGCCAGATGTAATTTGCTATCTGGGACAGGTCTGGGGGAAAAAAGTTCCTGGGACAAATTGTTCCAGGTAACTTAGGTGGAAGAGCAGGTTTTTATTTTCACTCACAACAGAGGATGCACTTTCTTCTGTCTCTTGAACAGGAGCGCTTCACAATGATGAACTGAAACTCAGCGAATTGCCTCAAGACATGATACAGTATATATATATATATATATATATATATATATATATATGTATATACACATACACATACACACTCTAAAAACTGCTGGACGAACCCAGCACTGGGTTATTTTAACCCAACAAGTTGGGCTATGATGTTTAACCCAGCATGCTGGGTTGCTTTATGGATTAAAATGACTACATTGCTAGGCTAAAATGATCCCAAATTGAGCTAGGCATTAAACCTACAAATCTTGTTCATTTTAAAAACACACAAAGAATGACTTTCAAAAGGTAAATATTTATTAAAAACAAGAGAAAACAGTCAAAAAGTAACATGTAAGAAGAAATGCAGACAAGTATGGCATTAACAGCTACAGCGATTATAAATGAAGCATTGAACATTTGTTGAATATAAGTTGATCAAATTTGACTTTTTTGGTAAGTTTTATATATTGTATAAAAATATACAAAAACACTATTATACAATAATTGTACAATTAGTTAATATTTAAGTTCTTTACAAACTATTCTGGCATGACAGTACACAAATAAACCACAACATTAACACTGGTATTATAATATTCAACAGATGCATGTGTGTGAAGGAATGTGAGCATGTGTATGAATGACAACGTGTAAACTCCATTTCTACTAAACAACACATTTAAGATTTTGTTTTTACAAATTATACACTTACAGTTTGTTTCATAGTCCATGAATACAGATCATGCATCACTGTCAATTTTCATTATCTCTTTAGCGTAATTGATGTAGTCATGAAGAAGCCCCAGCAGCACAGCATGTGACGACATCCAGGGCATCGTCCTCCTTTAAAACCACTGTTGCATCAGTTTGGGGGAAATGTCATTCTCCTCTTTGACCAGCATTCATCAGTCACCGCCTGTTCTTCATCAGTTGCCTAAAAAAAAGAAAACATTTAATTAAATAAATGTTCAGATATAGGTGCATCCACATCAGTAAGGATAGGTAAATAGTCTGTTTTATAATTTCATCCACTTTGTGTGGTTGTTTAATGTCTGCCTACCACAGCGCTGTAGAATGCTATAATGGCAGCACTAGTGTGAGGGCATGTAATATTGTTTAAATAAATATATTGCTTTCAGAAAGCTACTTCTTTACTGAAACATTAAAACAGACATTATATTCACATACCTCACAAACTTCCATGTACGTGGAGGGCTGCTCTTTAAAGGGTTAGTTCACCAAAAAATGAAATTGTTCATAATTTACTCTTCCCCCATGTTGTTCCAGACCCATACAAACTCTGCTAATTTTTGGAACACAAATAAATATACAAACCCGATTCCAAAAAAGTTGGGACACTGTACAACTTACGAATAAAAAAGAATGCAATTTACAAATCTCATAAACTTATATTTTATTCACAATAGAATATAGATAACATATCAAATGTTGAAAGTGAGACATTTTGAAATGGCATGCCAAATATTGGCTCATTTTGGATTTCAAGAGAGCTACACATTCCAAAAAAGTTGGGACAGGTAGCAATAAGAGGCCGGAAAAGTTAAATGTACATATAAGGAACAGCTGGAGGACCAATTTGCAACTTATTAGGTCAACTGGCAACATGATTGGGTATAAAAAGAGCCTCTCAGAGTGGCAGTGTCTCTCAGAAGTCAAGATGGCAAGAGGATCACCAATTCCCCCAATGCTGCGGCGAAAAATAGTGGAGCAATATCAGAAAGGAGTTTCTCAGAGAAAAATTGCAAAGAGTTTGAAGTTATCATCATCTACAGTGCATAATATCATCCAAAGATTCAGAGAATCTGGAACAATCTCTGTGCGTAAAGGTCAAGGCCGGAAAACCATACTGGATGCCCGTGATCTTCGGGCCCTTAGACGGCACTGCATCACATACAGGAATGCTACTGTAATGGAAATAACAACATGGGCTCAGGAATACTTCCAGAAAACATTGTCGGTGAACACAATCCACCGTGCCATTCGCCGTTGCCGGCTAAAACTCTATAGGTCAAAAAAGAAGCCATATCTAAACATGATCCAGAAGCGCAGGCGTTTTCCCTGGGCCAAGGCTTATTTAAAATGGACTGTGGCAAAGGAGACAAGGACAACCCAAGTTGTTATCAGCGCTCAGTTCAGAAGCCTGCATCTCTGACGGTATGGGGTTGCATGAGTGCGTGTGGCATGGACAGCTTACACATCTGGAAAGGCACCATCAATGCTGAAAGGTATATCCAAGTTCTAGAACAACATATGCTCCCATCCAGACATTGTCTCTTTCAGGGAAGACCTTGCATTTTCCAACATGACAATGCCAGACCACATACTGCATCAATTACAACATCATAGCTGCGTAGGAGGAGGATCCGGGTACTGAAATGGCCAGCCTGCAGTCCAGATCTTTCACCCATAGAAAACATTTGGCGCATCATAAAGAGGAAGATGCGACAAAGAAGACCTAAGACAGTTGAGCAACTAGAAGCCTGTATTAGACAAGAATGGGACAACATTCCTATTCCTAAATTTGAGCACTTGTCTCCTCAGTCCCCAGACGTTTGCAGACTGCACACAGTGGTAAACATGGCCTTGTCCCAAATTTTTTGAGATGTGTTGATGCCATGAAATTTAAAATAAACTTATTTTTCCCTTAAAATTATACATTTTCTCAGTTTAAACATTTGATATGTCATCTATGTTGTATTCTGAATAAAATATTGAAATTTGAAACTGCCACATCATTGCATTCTGTTTTTATTCACAATTTGTACAGTGTCCCAACTTTTTTGGAATCAGGTTTGTATTTAATATTCTCTTAATTTTTGTCCTCCATTGCAAGTCTGGGAGATCAATATTTTCTTCTGAACAGACATGTTCGCTATCATATAATTTAAGATTTATTATTATAAATATCGGAATGGATCACTTCTACAATAACTGTATTTATGAAGCTTGAAAATACCGATTATCTAGACTCTCAATGGATTAACAAAAAAATTATGAGAGAAAATTTAAAATATATTAATTTGTGTTCTAAAGACAGACAAAACTGTTATAGGTTTGGAATGACATGAGGGCAAGTAAATTATTTTTTGTGTGAACTATTCCTTTAAGAAAGGAAGACCAAGAATGACGACTCTCCAAATCAGACAACTCCAAAGTTGGTTTGAGTTCTGCAATGAAAAAAGGGACATCAATGGTTTACATAAAATATGAACACGTAATCACACTGTTATTGCATCAAAATGTGAAGTAAATAGGCAGAAGACAACGGAAACATTTATTTTCTAAAAATAACTCACATCAATCTCAAAAGAATGAAGTTATATCTCTGGCTTTCAACATCTACAAAAACAAACATTCTTTTAGTCTTAGTAAAAAAAAAAATGATAACATGATGGAATTATGAAGTAATTGCCTTAAACTGTCGTTCCCTCTCTTCTGAAGCTGAGGCTGCTGTGTGGTTAACTCCCGGTGTTCTGAAATATTGTGTCTGAGATTTTTGGTGACGCTGGGCGGAGCATACATGAATATTCATGAGTTTCCTGTTTCGCGTTAAAGCACCAACGAAAATATTGACTGTTTTCAGAATAAGAAATGCTTCAAAGTGTGATGAAGTTCAGCAGGTATTCAGGCTACTGTTAATTTAGACACAATAGTTTGTAGATTGTGTCGTATGTTATGTTTAATTATTACATCTATTAATTTGTTGATGTGCCTGAGGATACACTCCAACTTACTGAGCCAACAATCATTTTTGTTTATGTACCTAATTTATTTTGACAATCTTTAAAACTGTTAATAACTGATATAAATGTATCTTTTCTGTTGTTGACAAAGTTTCAGTTGTGCATTTCTTCTTCATCTTGAAAACTTTAAAACTGGATATTTGCAGTCAAAGAATTCAGAACAAAAAAATCTGCTGTTTGAAAATACATGTCTATTAAAAAAAACTGCCATAAAAAAAAATTCTTTCAGTAATCAGTAAAGGTGCATTTCTCTCTAAAGGCACGTCCAGTGAGGAGATGACAAGTCATTTTTTTTCATCACCATAATTGATAGATGTCTAAAATATAAAAATAAGGAAAAGCCTAAAACAGGCCCGATTACAATGTGTTTTGTTTTATAATTCTATATAATTTAAAAATAAAACAAATTATAATGGCATAGGCTACATATAATACTTTCTCCTATAATTGTATAGCTGCTTATATTTTATGATTTTTATGTTACTCCTTAAAATTTAAAAGATTTGCTGCAACACAATTTTGTCTGATATGTGAATTATTTAGCCTATTATTTTTTTTAATCCATGCAGCAAATGCTTTAAAAATTACTTTATTGCATTCCAGATGCTTTTAAAGAACTTTTTTCTATAAATTTTATGGGTAGCCTAGCTTGAATGTAAAACATTGTCATGAATTTGTTGTATTCCCATTTGTAAAATTGCCTAATTAATTGTTGTAGGCTAACCCGATTTCATGATAAAGGTGCTTATAGCACGATTGCTAAGCACCCTCAAACGAAATCAATAGTACCCTCAATTATTAAATTAGAATCTTAAAATTAAACATTTACTTACCTTTTTACAGGCACTAAAATGTACAATACTGACATTTTCAGCATTTAAATGTACAAAACTGATGTATTGACGACACCTAAAAAGTAATCCTTATGAATATTGAAATAGCGGCATTCATTTTGTTAATATTGTTGTTTTTAGTTGTCATATCAATGATTTTGTTTTCAGTTGCATTATTAAATTTACTTGATATGAAATTCGTTCTGTTCTGTGTGATTTTTGCTGCCAGCTTGTTTCCAAGAATAGGTCTACATAATGTTAAACAAGACTACACTTTAAACCCTTAACCCTCTGGTGCTCTTCGGTCACTTTTGACTGAAAAATTTTCTGTTTTGAATTTTTAAAAATCACAGCTTCACTTAAGCCTGCCTGAATCATGCCCTCTATTTTTTTTTGTGTGTTCACATGGAATTTGGAATGTGAACACAAAAAAATTGAGGGCATGATTCGAGCAGGCTAAGTGGTTGTAAAAAAAAATAGTCACACTTGTGGTCCTTGGTCAAAAATGACCGACCATAGGAAATGAATGGGAAATTGACAAAAACACAAAAAAATGTGTGTACACAATCTACAAATCTGCCACAATGCAGAAAAAAAGTACACAGCAAAGGCAGGGTGAAACTCTAAAACATCAAGAGTGGAAAACCAACACATCCACTCACACACTTACACACACACACACACCCCCCTATGAACTGGTTTGACTGTAACAGCAAATATGCTAAATAAAAGCAATAATTCAATAATTCAATTATACGCACTCAAATGAATTGGTATGGCTATAACCATACTGCCAAAATGAGTCAGAAAACTGAAATCAGATCAGACCCAGAAGAATTAAGCTCTGATAAAACATTTTTGTTACATTTTTATAGAATTTTAGTGTTTTGTGTAACAAAATGCTTTATGTGTTCCGGTTTTACTGTAGTAATACTAATACAAAAACTGATGCTTCAAATCAACAATTAAAAAATAAAATAACCCAAGGTACTACATGTACTGTCACTGCTATGCTGCAATAAACATCTTCATCAAGATCTTCAACATCCTGATCATTTTTTTTCTTACAGCGGTGTGGAATTATGGCTAATTAAGGTAAATTATGTGAAAAATAATGTGTGCTTTTTTTTTTTTTTTAAATGAAGCATTAAAGGGGTCCTATTATGCTTTTTCACTTTTTGAATTTTAGTCAGTGTGTAGTGTCTATGTTTGGGCATAAAACAATCTACAAAGTTACAAATCTCAAAGTCCACTCCAAAGGGAGATATTTAGTTTTTAACAAAATCGAAGTCGTCATCTGACTGGTTGAATTAAACTGGATTTCCGGGAGACGCGAGTGTCGTCTTTATATTCGGTTCGCCAGGAAACAAAGATTCCTTGGCGATAAACCCCCTCACGAAAGAAGAAAGCCGTCGTGTTTACAAATGTATTTTCAAAAGTATGTGAAATATTTAATGTTCGCGGCATATAATCTTTAAAATACATCCGAGAGTTTCACATTTCCATGCCCCGAAACATGACGCTAAGCGAAACGAACTATGATTGGTTGTTTGACATGTCGGTCAAACGGCCTCATGGGCGGGCCTTGGCCAATGAAAACGGCCATATATTCCAGACCTTCAGTCGTCAGTCTGAATGTCTGGCTATGCGAGACTACAACAAATAGTGTAAGTCTGTGGGACTATGGTATAAATAAATTTAACTGATAACAGTTTCACTGCAATTCATGTTATAATGTTAGAATTTAAGAACAATGAACATAATACATATTACCTTTGCACTTATTTGTACATAGTCAATGCAGTTATTTTTAAGCTGTTGTTGACATCCTATCTAAAACGTGATTTAGCCAAAAAACAACAACAACAACCACCACAATAACGTTACCACTTTAATATGTCTTGCAATATCTCTGCGTGCAAAGGTTCTGCGCTATCCTCTTGTTCAGTATTTTTAGGGTTTGAATTGATATAACAATATTGACAAACTTGCTGCTTTGGCGAGGGGCGGGGCAATACTGAAACGCTGTCTAAGCTGTTCGCCAATCACAACGCACTGGGATAGCTAACCAATCACAACACAAAAAGCAGTCAACCATCCCTTTAAACTTGCCCGGGAGCAGGTTTATTACATGTAAACAGGATTAGATTGCATCCCAGACACTGCTACTTTATTTCAAGAGTACACTGATCCATTGACAATTTAACATAATAATTTAAAACTTAATTTGAAAGTAATATAATGTTGTGTAGTCTATTATTATTAGACAGCCAGTTTTACTCATTGAAAGATGTATGATAAAATAATTACTTTATAATTGTATTGGAGTCTTACGCACATGCTATACAGTTAATCTGAGTCGTGCATTAATTTGAGTGGTGACAGCTATTATGGGAGTGGCTTGATGGAGCACATGAGATGCACTCTCAACTTGATCTTGACCCTTAAGATACTTCAATTAATGCTGTCATGAAACAAATCTGCTTCAAAGATACAATTAAATGGATTAATTACAACATTGAAATAAAAATGTAAAGCCTGTACAAATACTATAATTCATGAACATAAATAATTGGGAATATAAAAATATAAAATAAAAAAAAGTACATATTCATTTATCTATTATAACATGTATTTTTGTTTGCTTGGCTGTTTCCTTACAAAGGTATTTAATTTGTCAAGTTTTTCCATCAGGTGTCTTTTTAAATTATATGACATCATTACGTTGCAGTCTTGTCACCAGCCAATCGCATTGCTGATCGTGGTTTCGTGTAACGATACATCGGCCCTTTTTTGAGGAACATGAGAACATGCAGTTATCTTAAACCGTGTCCCAAATTATGCACTATACACTATGTACTTATGCACTATGTTCTCATTGTTTGAATACTGTATGAATTATATAAGGTTATTTTGTCATGCAATCGGAGTCTTGATAGCCCCTCCCCCTTCGCTATGTAATAGAGCTTGGCAAACTACATCACGCCGCGTCAGATTCCGCCATGTTTTATGTAACGCTCAGGAGCACACAGGCTGTGTCCAAATTCAGGGTCTGCATCCTCCTTAGGATCCTTCCTACCCGGTTGAAGGAGGAGGGATCCTCCGACGTCCGCAAAACCCGGAAGTCGGTGTTTGTGAATTTGGACAGCCTACCCTTCTTTCAGTTCCCTCCCTTACCCGTTGCTCATATCCTGTCGCCTAGCAACCGTGACAGCGCCAAGCAAGAAGCGGGAAAATGGACAAACAAAGAGTTATTCTCCTCATTTTAATTCTTTTGGAAGAAATAAAGCAATTAAATAAATTAAATACTTTCTTTGCTCGTTGTCGGAGAGTTTTTTTTATATCAGACTACAAGACAGTCACATCCAGGTAAGCCATTATAGCCTATTTTTATTTGTTTTTAAGTATTCTACTAATTTCTCCTACAAATTCATTGAGCCGAAGCATAAACTTTAGCTTGTTTTGTCAGAGAAACTCCTCTCCCACTCCGCTACCGCTCGCTTCGTCCGCCATTACGCTCTGCCGAAAAGAATTATGGGATAGGTAGGACGGGAAAGGATCCACCACACCCATCCTTCCAATTCGGGGAAAAGGAGGACGTATTTGTGGGCCGCATTTGAAGGATCCTACAAATTTGGACAGCCTTCGTCGCGGCGCTGTGACGTAACATCCTTCAAATGAGTACTCCGAAGGATGCAGACCCTGAATTTGGACACAGCCACAGTATAAACACATGCAAATCACCACAGAAAGAAGCCGACCGTTTACTATTAATATTTTTTGAAAACCATCTTATATACTCTTAGAATAAAATGGACTAATAAGTAAATATCTTTAAATAAAAAAATCTCTCTGTGGTTTGTCTGAGAGGCTGCATATATTCATTATTCAGTCTCCTTCACTACAGTGGTACTGACATAGGCTAACTGCTAAAACACTTTGATTAGAGCAGCAAAACCATGCCTATTTTTTAAAGGGGATAATACATATATAGCAATGCTAAACGATCCACTGTTTAAGATCTAGCTATCACAACATTGCCCAGTAAATCTGCTCAGTGTAAAGAATTAAGCCATTATAGAGGTAACAGAATTTATAAGCTGCTTTGAATCGATGTTTATTGTGGATGCTGTGCAAATAAATAATGAACCAAGTTGAAGATTCCTTATTATTAGAGATGTCGAACAATGATAAACGATCAAATAAATGAATGAATGAAACTTAATCCTTACAAACAAGTGGCCTGGGATCTGCCACAGATAAAATTTCCATATGATTTTCTTTTATTTGTAGTGTGAGGGTGAACAGTTTAATGCAAATCACTGTATATTAAATCTAGAGATCAATTATTAAGCCATATCTTATTGTTACCGAGTTTCAGTTTAACTTTTATCCGAGTGTGAATGTAGACATTATATAGGCTATTATTTTATGTTTATGTGATTCAACTTAAGATCGCGTTGAATGATTAACTGCTTACTGTATCAACAGCGTTAATCAAAAGCAGAGGTATTTCATGCAGACACTAATAAGGGCTAACTTATGGCATCTATTAATGTCTGCAGGAAATACCTCTGCTTTTTCAGCTTTCTAAGGCTGAAAAAAGCAGGTTTTTCACACCGGCTGTGCAAAGGGCTATGGCAAATGATGTAAAGCCTTAACCACTCCAACGCGATCTTAAGTAGAATAATAGAAACATTAAATAACATCAACGTCTATATTCACTATATTATCCAGTCTCCACGGTAGCTCCCGTTACCTAAATTCCCAGAATGCATTGCCGCTGTGACGACACATTCCCAGACTCTATTAAAGCTGCTACAGCTGAGTGCATGAAGTGTTCAACATTCCACGCTTCAGTTTTTTTGGTTAAAGTGCATATTGCAAGTTAAAACATTTTTTCAAATGAATATATAACCTTGTATGAAAATACCATATGAACCGTTTTACAAGAACGCCCTCGCGTCTTGTAAAACATTTTCAAATCCTGCATCCAGAACACCATAGGCCCAGCGGACAACTTGTCTGTATGCTGTCATTATTGATTGTGTTATACCAATAGCATCAAAAAGTGTTACTTATAGGTAGTCATGACCTAAATAGAGTTAACTTGTAATTGAGAATCAAAATTATTCAGACTGTTTTAATATTAAAATCTTTAACTATGTATTTATACAAGTATTTAGCTTAGAGTAATAAATGGTTTCTGCCCTAAAACGTGTCTGCAGGCCTGGAGAGGTCTATGCTCCTGTCTGAAGTGCATATAGGCTATCTGTAGCACATATGGGTTCAGACAGCAAGCCTCAAAGCCTGGGTATAGAGTCAGACACTGCATATCAAGTGTGGGGGTCACATTCTCCACTAAGACCCAGTATGTAAAGTATCTAACTCCCTGCAGCACTGACATTCCTCAGCTGTGACCATGGCCTCACATTTCCCACACAAGCACCTATGAATCAAAAACGTGTTTATCTCTCTCTCATGCGGTGATCACGTAACGTTAGTGTCGGATATTAACGAGTGTGACACGCTTGATCAACGCTTATTAGTTTCTATTACTGGTAGTATCAATACTAGCATTGCATTTATTTCCTTCATTGAGTAATTTTGTGTCTAAGGAGGGGAGTGTCCCCCCCCCCCATCTCCAAATCTTTTCGATTTAACCATTTAAAATTCATTATTGATGTGCTCATTGCAATTCTTTTATGCTCTTTTTTTCATTCAGTGAACGTTTGTATGGATGTTTTAAAAACTTAATCTTTATAGAAGTTTTGTAATAAATAATACATTTATAAATATACAGGATACTTATTGTGAGATCAGACAAAAACGCCTTTGCCAAATAATTTTTTTAAAGTGATGCACTGTAGTAATGGGCTTCATATACAGTACACTGTATGCGTTTCCTGAACTGAATCCTTCAGAAAATGTCCTGACCTTCAAAACTTTCCATCAGACAATGTAAAGATTTCAAAATGACTATTGTCCTGCTGTTGGTCAATAATTTTTTTCTTTGGTCTTGCTACAAAATTACAATAAAAATAATTTTTTGAGAAAACACCACTCCCTGGCAATCCTTTATATGTAGCTGCCAAAGTATTCAAATAGCCTGAATACATGTGCAAACAAGAGATGGGAGTTGTGTATTTTTATTACATTTTCAATAATATATACGATTCAATGACACTCCAGTAAAACTGAGGCACAGAAGTATGAAATCTGTCTACATTCTTTCATACAAATGGGTTACGTGACATGTTTGCCATACATGTAATCAGATTAATCAACTGGAAGCATTTGATTTGAATGTATTCTACCGTTTTAAAATTGTTTGATGGATGCAGGTGTACGTTCATATATGTCAAGCATATATACTGTGCATAGCATAGTGTATAAATATATATATATAAATAAATAAATAAATGTGCATATACTATCTCTTATTATGAAGCCATCAATTTATAGAAAGCCATCAATTAAGAGATTTTATAAATACTTTACTAATAAATAGGTAAACACATACCATTTTAAAACTACCAAAAGTTCAGCCACATCTGGAGGAAATGCTGGCAAGTTAACATCTGTCAGCAGTCAAAGTCTGCCCAGTATACAGAGAAATTTAAAACCTGTTCATGCAAACTTTGTCATCTCTCTGGCAAGAACTATTCTCTAGCAAGAGCTTGTAACACTTGAAATGGTTGACCCAGGGTCACTAAACCCCAGGTAAACGGAAACCTGGGTTATCTTGCACTGCTCATAATTTGCCCAGGGTTAACCATTTTTAAGATGACATTTCACACTGTACATTCCTAAACCCTGGGCTACATTTTTATTTGCGTGTCAGTGTCATTGATGGGACAAAAGCAGCACACAGCCTGTTTACATGCATTGCATATCTTTAATAGGCTAAAATGCCAACTGTATGATCAAGTTTTTCCTGAAAGGACTACTGACTATAAAAGGTAAGAACAAAAGTCTAGGTAAGTCTAGGTAGTCTCTTCACTCCAATTCATTTTTTTTTGTAACTATTGACACTTTCCCTGAAACAAATGCTGAAACAACTGTCCAAAGCACATGAATATGAGGTTGTCTGTTGCCAAACATCTAGCCGCAACATTTTAACATTGGCACATGTACACATTTGACCCCGCAATGCACAAAAGAGGTGCTAACCAGAGCAAGGATTTGTAACCCTGGGTAAAAATCAGCACTAAACCTTCTTCTAAATTACAGGGGTGAAACATACCTTTACCTGGGCATAAAATGCTTGTGTAGTATTTTGAGTAAACAATTCTGTGTTTAGAGAAAAAAAAAAGAAGAAAAGCAGAAAAGAACAGCTATGTACACACTATTGCACAAATACAGCAGCATATTATCTTTTTTTTCCCCAGTAAAATAATAACCAATATTAGAACATTATGATCCAGGGCAATAAAGCAATTTGAAGATGCTTCATGATGACTCGAGAGTAAATAGGTTTATTTTTATTTTTTAACCTGTTTCAATTCAGTTCCACACATTCTGTTTCTAAACACATACTTCTGAACATGATGGAGAATGAATACTGTAACAGGCATTTCCTGCATTCGGCTAATTGAGGACAAACACACAGGGACTTGGAGACAAAGATGCCTGAAAAAACAAAACAAGAAATTCCTTTGGAAACTAGAGAGAAATAAATGATATGGTAAACAGTACGAAACCAGACTGGAAAGCACCCTGAGGTATCGCTAGTGAGTTTGCAAGCATGAAACCTACCATTTTAAGAGGTCAAATAATGCCATATGCAAGACAGGTCAACAGACAGACCACAGAGAATGTGAACTATGATAATACAGATGCAAACAATGACAACAACAAATTCAATGTCAAGCAAGTCACCAAACCAGCAGCGAACCAAAACATCAAATGACATTCAGTACAAAATATCTCGCCAACCCCTTGAACCTCTTGTTACCCTGGTGACATTTAGGAGAAAGGTGAGCAATTGATTTCTAGAAGATGAACTGGACAAAAGAAAAGTGAGCAATTTAAGAACTCTGGGTGTACAGTTGCCATTTTCAAGCAAAGGAGGTTTAATTGCATCATTCGTTTATACCATCAAATTGTTAAAACAGAATGCCAAACTTTTAATGAGAAATTAAATATTTATGTTCCCAATCTTGCTTTAAGAATGATCAAAACTACAAGTGTTGGAGATGGGTCAAAATTAATTAAACTTTTTAGTTTCCAATTAGACATTTGATCTCCATGAGCACACTAGGCATACAAGGAAGACCATCCATCAGCTTAATCACCTTTCCTCTCAAAACAGAAGAGCATTATTCCAGAACAGTGGATAAATTACAGATTAGTTTTAAAAGACAACCCCATTAACTATACATGAGGCAGTGACACCATGTCCTCATCCACCTCAAATTCCTCAGCTCCATCAGGAGAGAAGAGGTAAGTGGGTGGCTTCCAGGGAGATTCATCAAGGCAGGATGGGTATAATTTACCCACGGCACAGCGGAAATCTTTGCCGAGGTCCCAGAGCACACGTTCTGACACGGGCTGCCGCAAGGACCAGCAATCAAACTCCAGGTCATACTGATAGAGAGCATACTTCGCCCGTTCGTTTAAGTGTGTCTCGCGTATAAAGATGCATAGTGTATTCAGTACCACCACAGCACGCACACATGGGTCAGAGTACCGCTTGGCTGGGATGTTAGCAGCCAGACGCCATTCATTTTTGTTGACATCGTATATTTCTACCGTAACCGAGGAGCCATCAATAGTGCTTGTTGGCAGACGCAAACCCGAGTTGCCCACCACATGTAGACCACCAATATAGAAGATGAGGTCTCCTAACGCAGCCGCTGAAGCAAAGCAGCGACTAGTCTGCCGCATGGCCATTTCCACCCAAGTGTCAGCTTGAGGGAAGTAGCAGTACATGAGGTCGTGTGTCATGACATAGATGCAGTTCCGGGCTGTTACCGCTGTGCTCCAACTCCACGCGCAGGGAAGAGGGCTGGTAAAGCTCCATTCGTCCCGCTCACAATCGTAGCGTTCAACTGTGCGCTTATTCAACTCTCCACCCACATTATCGCCGCCAATAGCGTAAATGAACCCCAGACAATACACCAGTGATGGTTTAGTACGAGTATACAGCATCGGCGTTTTGGCCACCCATGCATTCTGCTGGGCATCCAGCCAGTAGAAGCTGTCCACTGAACAGTAGGCAGCCTGAAGCTTGCCACTTTTGCTTCCGTGGGTAGCTAGAGCGCTCTTCAGTGGTATCTGTCCACCAGCAATGAACACATCATTGTCTGGGGTGACCAATGTCCCAACCTTCTGCAAGTCTCCAGGCAAGCTACACAGTTTATAGACCTTCTCCGCTTGAGGGCTGTAACAGACCACTGTGTGACGTGGACCTATCACGACTGGGTGGCTTTCAGCTGGTGGTTCAGCCTCTACAAAAATTAGCATTTCTTCCTTGGTCATGCCCAGTCTAGGCTTAAAAAACTTTGGCATAGACTTGTACAGGCCTTGCACTACCACTGATTTGTCGTTTGGTGGAAGACCTTGGAACCAGGCACGTTGGGTCACCTCAGAAAGCGCATCAATTCGAATCTGGCTAAGGACGGAGGACAGATACTGAGAACGTGCTTCCATGTCGTATTCCAGCCACAGCATGGCCGCCTCACGTACTGTTTCCTCTTTCTCCACATTTAGATTATCGCTGCTCAGGAGGTCCAGCAAAAGCTCGTGCGAGAGCTGCAGGAAAGCCTCCTGTCGGTAGACGACAGGAAATTTGTGTTCCACCATGCGCTTAGCACTTTGCTTCAACTCTGTGCAACTAAACAGGTCACCAATGCTTAGCATGCGGACGCAGTTTTCAGCAGTGATTTTTTTGACCAAGTATTCTCGACACTGTAGTAAAACATCCTCCACCTGAAAGAAAGACAATAAAAGCCAGAAATAAGTAGACATAAACACTGATTAACACTATTGTAAATACTGAAATTTTCTAACTGCACCACTTCTAAAATGTCATTGAAATTCCATTATGATCAGTCATTAACTTAATTGGCTGTTGACCAACTGTTTTGTAGACATTTTAGAAATGAGACCTCTAAAAATGCTAGTGTGCGCTGCTCACAGTCTGCAGCAATGGCATGTTGTGATGGCAATGTGTGACTCATAGGTTTTGTAAGTGAAATGTGCATGTATGTGGAGGGTAAAATGATAAAACATGAGAAAGCAAGTTAGAGGAAAGGTTTGATGATTTTTAACACGTTAACATTAACCCATGGAAGACTGTGCACGTCTTCCTAACCTGAAGAAAACAGGCGGTCTCGTAGAGAGGTTCCACAGTGGTGTCGTTGATGACTAAGTTCCCGGTGTAAGCATAGGTTATGATGGTCTGCAGCGTGATGGGGTCAACATTTCTAAGATGAACATGTGTCTGTTTGCTCTCACTGAGCCCACTCAAAAACATGGCCCTACAGAAACAGAAAAAACAACATTGGTTAAAACAAAGACCCTTGATAAAAAAAAAAAAAAAAAAAAAAACTTAAATGTGACACTTTCAAATGTGTCTAATCTTGATTTATCATCGACAAAAGCTCTCACGATTCTTAAAAAAAAAAAAAAAAAAAAAAAAATTAGGCTACTAAACAAAAACAAAAAATTTATTGTAGGTCTGAACAAAAATCATCTTTTGTGTCGGCCAACTTAAAATGCAATAAAAAGCAAGTATGTGGATAAAAAAAAAATATTATTTGGTGTCAAATTCTATTTTATGGTGTCCTTGTTACAGTGTAACTACATATTTAAGTAAAGAGTAATATTAACTAACTGGTAATGGTTAGGGGATCAGGGTTTTTATAGCTAGTTGAACGTAATTATGCATCATTTATTGTTGTTATTACTACATGTAACAAGGACACCATAAAATGAGGTTACCAGCTTTAGAATATTAGAGTGAGTAAATAATATCTGAATTTTCATTGTTGTGTGAACCATATGACACACATTCACAGAAAAATAAGTTGGGTAAGTAAACTCCAAATTTAAAAAAAAGAAAGCAAAATAAGGGTTACAGTACATTTGTTTTCTATTTTGAATGCAATTAAAATTGTGGTTATTTTACTTGAGATGAATAAAAATTAAGTATTCAACTTCACTACATTTATTTTTCACCACAAGTAAAAAAAAAAAAAAAAAAAAAAAAAAAAAAAAAAGAGAAAAGGCAGACGGAGCAAAGGGGTGAACTGGCATTTGAATAGGCACTTTTCAAACTACTGGGATGGTGACCAGCACTTCAGGCCATAAAATTCAGGCAATAAATCAAAAACTTCCAGTTCAGCTGGGGGCCAGAGCAATAAAGTGACATTCACTCACTGGCTTGTTGAATCAATACTAAAAAATTCAAATCATTTTTTTTTTTTTTTTTTTAAATGAGCATTATGATTTTGATTTCGTGATTTTAAGACAGTATTTCCTTACACACTTTACATTCAATTAAAATTTGAAACATTTCAAAAGGAAACCATTTAGAGCTATATCAAAAAGTTGTAAACAGTCTCTCAAATAACAGAAACTAGAACAGTGTGTCTGTTTCGTTTTCATGCTCTATTTAAGTGTGACTGTCTGAAACACGTGCAAATAAAGTTTAAGTTAAAACACACCAACGACTGAACATAATACGTCTAGAAGAGCATAATACAAAGCTAGGTAACACTATTTCGATAGTCCACTTTAGACATTCTACTAACAGTAAGCAACTTTGCAACTACATGTCAACTAGCAGTCATTAGAGTATTAGTAGACTGTCTGTTTAATATCTTCTAACACTTCTGATGGGTCCACACCATACAACATAGAATATGAGAAACTTTGCAAGTATATGTCAACTTATTCTACTAACCCTAAACCCATCCTACTGAGCGTTAGTAGACACGTAGTTTTAAATGAATGAGAACTAGAAGCTAAAGTTAGTGCACTAAGTTTGATGTTGGCTTGTCAAAAGAGCCAGAGTACTTGTGTGCCCAGCATTCTTGACCTGCCCCACTGCAAAAAACGTACAACAGTATTTCTCTATGAACCCTTGCTATTTTCTGTTCTAATAAAAAAAGCCTACTAGGCTATGATAACACCTTGGACAGACTAGCTGGATGCGAAATAAGTCATGCCTTTTATTGTTTTCCCTGTTTGCTATTTCAAAGTCCTGTCACCGAAGCGTTGTGGGCAACGATACAGAAGGTAACTGAAACGATGCAGTTTTACTCAAGGCAATCGTCGGGGTCCAAGCACAATAGTTTGTGTAGATGATGCAGTTACACAATGGACATGACTCTCTTCAAGTAAATTGTTAGTCCTTATGTGAGAACTATTATACGTACAATATGAAAATGGATAACTAATATAGTGTCCCTTGGATGTACATTCAGTTGTGTGTGATAACTTGAGAAATATATTGTGAATACCATTAAAATTAAGATAAAAAAGTAATAGTATTTCGGAGATTACAGTTTTTTGCTACTATATTGGGCTTTTTTAAAGGTTATGAAAACAATGAATTTATATGTACTTTTTATATAGTCACTTAAATGAAACATTTTCAAACTGTTTGAACAGATCTTGAATGATTTGCTATCCTGTGGCTCCCTCGTGTGGACAATATTAGCATTTTAGCCTTTATCTCTGAACAACATTAAAAATGGCCAATATTTTTTTAATTGACTGATTCTGTATCTTATTTCATGCTTTAAGAGTTTAATTTTCAACTTACATTTTTAAGCAGTGCAGACTGATTATGTGACTTGTTAAATGGTTTTTTTAACGATTATAATATATAAATAATTTGATGAAAAAATTACAACAGCTATTGTTTTCACAATATTGTTTAGACACTTATTTTGTATTGTAATGAAGAAGGTTTTTGACAAAAAATCTTTTCATTACTAAAAATTAAACACTAATTTCATCCATATTGTTTTTCAATAGGTCAAGCACCTCTTCATAAATATGACTGTTTCCAAGGTTTTTTTTTTTTACAATCTACATTTCAAAAAGTAAAAGTCAAACACTTCAAGCTTTTTAAGCAGCTTGTACAAACCCTGGTAATATTTGTTATAGTTAGCAATAGCCAACTCTTTTCAGGGTGTTGCCATAGTCTAGTAGGCTTTTTTTATTAGAATAGAAAATAGCAAGGGTCCATAGAAAAATATTATAAAATATATAACTTGTGTACGTTTTTTTTTGCAGGGGCTCAAGAACGCCGGACACACAAGTACTCTGGCTCTTTTGCCTTAAGGATGCCCAGATGGGCTTTGCCAAACCAACATCAAAGTCTTCGAACTTTAGCTTCTAGTTATTATTATTATTATTATTAGTGCTCAGTTATTAACAATGGTTCTGTTTTTTTCTGTTTAATATTTTATGGAAACATTCTTTCATAATTATTTTAATAACAATAATATAATAAAATAATAATACCTAGAATATCAAAAATCAACTGCGGGCGGGAGATAGTTTTCCTATTTAGCTCCCAAACTCTGGAACAATCTACCCAACACTGTTCGGGAAGCAGACACACTCTGTCAGTTTAAATCTAGATTAAAGACCCATCTCTTTAACCTGGCTTGCACATAATAAACTATCGCATTTCTTCACAGGTCTTCACAGTTCCACTTGGATCTGAAAACCCGAGGTCCGCCCCGAGCAGGTCTCGGGTAATATAAAATAAATGTGCTTTTCCCAAATGGCCCGGATTAGACCCGAATTCTTTTAAACTATCTCGGATGCGTCGCCTACTTGTATGTTCATGTTAAGTTAATTTTGAGAAACGCATGTAAAAAAGGAACATACATTTGTAACCTCAGAAATCCATCTTATAGATGAGATCCATCAGGAAATTCACTCACTTCAGTATGCTGCGTTTTAATGCAAGGCTTTTCCTTTTTTGTGTGCAGAAGCCCTTCACCGGAGATGAGGTAAATAGTGTTGCAAACAAAACTAGCAAATCCATGATTTAACCTATCGATTTAATTTTTATAAAACTATCACGTTTAGGCTATATTTGAAATCCACTGGTTACAACTGAAAGTCAAACTGAGAAATAACGTGTCCATCAGGCAGGCAAAAATATAAAGTAATAGGCTAATAAATAAGTAAATAAACTGAATGAAAGTAATGGAGCAGCAGCCAAATCAGTCAGCAGGACCCCGGGATTTTTCCAGACCGATGCGGGGCTGCAGGCTGTGCACACGTCAATGCCATATACGTTCGGGTCTAGTCAGGTTCGAAAAATGCAGTCGGGTCAGGTAAGAGGTAAGAAGTGATTCGGGTCGGGGATTTTAGGACCTGAGAGGACCTCTACCAGGAACACTTCCCAAAACACCCAATGTACTTGTTACATCGTTAGAAGAATGGCATCTACGCTAATATTAGTCCGTTTCTTTCTTATTCCAAGGTCACTGCAGCCACCCGGATCCAGTCCGTATCCAGATCAGATGGTGGATCAGAACCTAGGGATAACCTCTACAGCCAGGACACCTATATCCCTTTTCCACCAAAGCAGTTCCAGGTGCTAGTTCAGAGCCAGTGCTATAGCCGGTTCTTAGTTGGCTCGACTGGCGAGCGCTTTAAGAACCGGTTGGTTTTCCACAAGGTAGAGAGCCAATACAGAGCCAGATCTTACGTCACTGAATCCGTTTCATGTTTCGGATCACTAGCGCGGCACAACAGGCATCTGTACAAAGCATCAGTGCCACGCAGATCGATCGATCGGCACACAACACACTAAAGCACCGCGAGAGCGATCCAAAAGCATAAAGAGCCGTCTGCTTTCCAGTCGCTCCCGGAGCACCCCGATATGCCTCGCATCGACCGGTCCGCACAGCGCCGATCTATCCCGAACAAGCCTAAACAAACTATCAGCAATGGCCGGACGTTGCGTTGCTATTGATGTTCATGGCTTTGCAAACCTACATCGGCATCCAAACACGGCGAATCAAACGTGTTAGCGTTTTGCTGCTATTTCAAATATGGCGGTCCAAGTTTCTGTTCGTCTTGTTGGTCACGGTAACCCCGCCCCCAGCCCCTGACGCAAGCGGTTCTTCCTTCTAGCCCAGCAATGTTTTGGTGCTACTTACGAACCACTTTTACTGGTTCGGAGCTGGTTCTTTGGATGTCGAAAAACAAAGAACCGGTTTGAAACTAGGCTCTGGCTCCGAACCAGCACTGGAACTGCCTTGGTGGAAAAGGGGTACTAGATGAGCTCCAGAGACTGATCCCCAGTGAAGACCCGGTCTCCAAGACGGCTATCGGGACAAGACCACAGGAACCAGATCAGTCCTTTGCACAATCTGATTCTGCTTTAGTCTAGATTTAAACTGTTGATTTTGTCTGGCAAGAGGAGAATACAGTATTTAGACGGGGAAGTAGTTTGTCAAAATAGTGTCAAAGCTGATATAAAGCCACCCAGCTTTATATTAAGCCGATGTAAAGCTGCCTTGACACAATTTGCATTGTTAAAAGCGCTATACAAATAGTATTGACGACTTATTTTATGAATAGAAAAGCTCAAAAGAACAGCATTTATTTGAAATAGAATGTTTTAACATGTTTGTCACTTTTGATCAGTTTAATAGAAAACAAAACTTTACAAGTACTGTATAACAACTTTAATGCATCTAATGTGTAAACAATATGATTTAAGCATTTAATCCAGCAGAAATGTGAGCACAATCTGCATATTTTATAAACACTCATAACAGATGTCACTACCTGCTTTTCATGGAGATTAGCTGTAACCCAGTGTTATATTCACTTGATATTTGCAAAGTTGAGCATTCAACGCTTTTTCTGCATGAGCGTGAAGTTCAACTCAAATGCTCACTTGCTCTCTGCCATAAGACATGCACCATGAGGGGAGTGGAAGAGAAATCTAGCTTTTTGCAGTTTAAAGATCATGCATGCTCACATCAAGATTTTATTACAGTTTTGTTTAATCGTACAGCCCTAATTGTCCCAATTTGATCTGCCCCTGAAATGGTCATATTTTTTAAAATTACCAGAGCACTGAGCAGTTGAAAGAAATAGAAAAATCAAAACCATGGAATGGCGTCATTAAAATGCCAATAACTGAATTTGAGGATTTCACATTTTAGTAATATACTTTTATACATGTATAATTAAATACTAATGCTTTAAAAAAAAAAAAAAAAAAAAAAAAAAATGGTTTATAGATTAATCAGTTGAATGTTCATTCTCCACCCACCTGAAGTAAGAGCTGCAGGTGGCCAGCACCATTTTATGGCAGGGGAACTCACTCTCCTCCACCAGCAGAGTGATGTCAGTCAGCAACTTCTGCTCGTAGAAAAACTTTAGCTGTTCCAGCACAGAAACGGCATAATCTGTGTTGACTTGCCGACGCTCTCCAACCTCCGACATGTTCGTATCCCATGAGTTTTCAACCAGCTTCTGAATGTCAAAGAGTATCTGTTCCTTTCTGCAATGGCCTGTTTCCTGAATACTTTTGAAATTAAGGTAATTTCTCTACCATGTTGAATTTTTAACAACTTTTACAGCGGTTCCAGAGAGTTCAGCTGTCTCAGAGGACGCTGGGATTGAGGGAGAAAGTGACGTGAGGTAGAGGGAGATGTCTACATCAGAACACCTGCAGTCCAGCGTGTCTGTGGAAAAAAAATGGGCACATTAGAAAGCGAAGGACCAAGGAGAACTTGAACCACTCCCTGATGTACTGTAAAAGAAAAGAAAGAATTTACAGTACTAATATTTATGACTGTCTACATTTATTTGCTTCAAATGTTAAACCATATAGTAACCCTTTCATATACCAGCCAGCGCCAATTTTTACTTGCTTTTTGCAAATGTTAATTTTGGACCTTTAAAAAGGGGTTTTAAAGGGAAACTCCATTCAAAAATGAAAATTCTATATTTACTTCCCCTAATACTGCCCTGGATGAGTACAGCCTTCTTCAGATGATCACAAAGATTTTAAAAAAAATAAAAAATCTCAGTGAGTTCACAAGAGTATAGAACCCCAAAGCTGCCGCTTCAAAAACTCCACAAAGTGAACACAAAGGTAGTCCATATGACCCCAGTTGATGAATTGATGTCTTCTAAAGCAAAACAATAGATATGTGTAGGAAAATATTCTAATATTTTAAATACTTTTATCTATAAATCAACACTTCTGAACAACTGTCCATCACTGGTTGATGAGCTCACGTTTGACATGGTTAATGTTAACACCTTGTGAAGCATTACATGAACGTGTCCTGCAGCTCATGCAAGAAGTGACATAGATGCACAGTGGGCCGTTACATCTCACTTTGCAATGTGCTGATGTTTACATCAAGAATGGACACATGAACTCATGTACAACAATTGGTCAGAAGTGATGGTTTATTTAAATTTAAAAATGTAATTATTTTTCTTAACCACACCTATCTTTTTGCTTCAGAACACAATGACTACATTTACATGTGCACAAATAATGCGATTATTTCCAATAATCAGAGTAAGGACTTAATCGCATTATGATGTTTACATGTCAAGAGCAAACCTCTTCACTCCCGTTTACATGCAATTTCCATTATTCTTATCGCATTAAGAGGGTGCATGTAAAAGCACTCATTGATTCATCAACTGGGGTTGCATGTTCACTTCAGTTTTTGAAGCATCAAATTTGGGAGTCTCTATGTTCATCTGAAGTCAGTCATATACATATGGGATGGCATGAGGGTGAGTAAATGAGAAGTTTTGGGTTGAGTAAAACAGTCTAGCCAAAAAAAAAAAAAAAAAAAAAAAAACACCTGAAAGAAAAGTACTCCTGTGCTCTCTGATAGATGATTTTCTAATGGTCTCATACAATAAGACGTCCGGGGCTCCAGACTGCGACCATTTTTTTCTGCTGGTGCGACTAAATTTTGCGAGCAAAAATGTATTATTTGTTATCGTCGCTGTTATTATTTGTTACATGATAAACAAACGCGTTACAAAACCGTTTGTCAGCTCAGATCAATAATTGAGCGCAGCGCAAGCAAACAAGTTCCGAGCTCAGAACAGGTTTATTTAGGAACCTGTGTTGATCTGGTGATACTGTTACTAAACAGCGCTGTTGCGAGATCCAGTGAGAAGCATTTGCATTCGCCACAGAACGATCTAGATCTAGTGAGAAGCATTCAAATTCTACAAGATTCTCTACTATAAACATCAAACAGCACGTAGAAAACCAGTAGTAGTAGTAACGCTGACTATAACCATGGTGTTGTGGCCGAAATAGTCAAATGTTTTTACATTATTCCTTTCAGGATTTGAACAATACCTTTTCAGAGAGAAATTCAAGCACTTTTAAATGACTTTCAAACAGCAATTTTCAGCTCTTTAGAGCTCTAAAAATGATCCAAATTAAATGTTATTTTAATGGGATGACCCAAATATTCTTTGTGATAAACACACACTTATGTAAAACTAAAACACATCAAGTCAGCACTATAACCAATAGATGGCAGCAGAGGAGGACATATTGGGTGATAAGTCAATAGTTAGCTATGATTGCCAGGTAATAGTTTTGCTTTATATTTTGAAATTATAAAATCACTATTATAAAATATCAAATCATCAATAAATCAAATTGTGAAAATTTGCACTTTGTGTATTAAGAAAAGTCACAAAACGCCTTGAAAAATTAACTTTTCAATT
Source organism: Barbus barbus (assembly GCF_936440315.1). Classification (NCBI taxonomy): domain Eukaryota; kingdom Metazoa; phylum Chordata; class Actinopteri; order Cypriniformes; family Cyprinidae; genus Barbus; species Barbus barbus. Next base: position 10,361,902 of record NC_136760.1, read on the forward strand.
TGCGACTGAATCACACATAAGCAATCCATTTGTATTCACAAGTTGTCAGTCAGTTCTATATAATCCTATAGAAGAATAATGCTACTCATTTAATAAAAGAAATTCAATAAGAGTCTACTATATAAAGTTTCCATATGAAATTACATTTTGCACGTTATGTACATTTTGAACGTTTCCAAACTCAAGCTCAGCGATATATTATTATATATTATACTATTAATAATATTATTAGTAACTGCACTTATTAATGCAAAACGATAGTAATTTTATGATTAAACTATCTTTATTTTTAATACCCCAACACCACTCCTAGCGCTACCAAATCTGCTTTTGGCATTACTATCTGTAGAACTTAGTGGCGCTGGTGCCACTGCTCTCAAATGTTAATCTGGAGCCCTGACGTCATAGGTTTCTTACCACGCTTGAATGGACAAACACACAAAATTGTCATCTTCCCATCTTAGCAAGTATGCTTGTAAACACAGCTGGTTTTATCTAATTGCACATGACCAGTTGGGATAAAAATCAGACATAAAACATTATCTTGGATAATTTTCTTATCTGAACACTACCGTTAGATCTATGAGAAAAAATTAAAGCATTATTTATTTTGTTTGTATCTTTTTTCTATTGAATTTATTAGTGATATTGCTTGTATTGATTATTATTGATATTGAATTTAATACATATTGTGTCAGAAGCTTCAAAGAGATAAGCGAGAAAATCAAGTATGGAAACTGTCTATGGATACAGTTCAGATTCTGATATAAAGCAGCTTTAAAAGACAGTAGTGTCATTGTTTAGTTCATGCAGTGGTTGGTGCTGTTTAGATAGGGCTGCATGATGAATCATTTCTGATTTCTGCTTCTCTTGATTTATTAAGCATGATCATCTGTAATATTTGCCCTCTGATTATTTAACCTAAAAAAGGTTCATTTTAATTTGGCATTTGTGTTATCATGCATTGGAAGCAAGAGGAGTGACCTCGGTGTTGCTATGGCCATGCTCTACTGTTGGAGCTGCAGGAAAATTACCTCAGAAAGCACTTTTTGCTCTACCAGCATATTAATGGATTTATAATAACTGGAGGTTTGTACTCAGCATCTTATTTATTTATTTATTTTTTGCAACATCTGAATTTAAAAAGTTGTTTTAATTGCTGTCGCACCATGCAGGAGCCTGTTTCTGTTTTATTCACTTGCACTCAGTCCGAGTGTGCACTGCCTCACTCGATCTAGAGGTCTGCGTATACATGCATATTATCTGATAAGTGCTGTCAAAATTAAGCCACGATCACATTAAAAATTAGCTCCATATTGAACACATTTTTGTAGAGATGTTGGCAAATTTTGAATTCAGCAAACTGTCACACAATCATGCCAGTTCATTTTTTTCCCCAAGGTCAAAATGAGTAGGGATGTCCATTTTCGTTCATTTCCATGATCGATCGTCGTTTAAATTAACGATCAATTAATCATTAACCTTAATACTGCGAAATGTGTCTATTGCAGTGGCAAATATTCACCAGCTGACACGATGTGCAAATGCCACTCAAAACGCAGGCTTTCTCACCCGAATGACAGGGGTTTTAGTCTAAATAAAAGGCTAGTAGCAGAACTGTAAAATGAATAGATTTGATTATGATCATTTGATAAAATGAAGGTAGCACGCCCGCCACACCGTAGTACGGATCTTTTAACTTGGTTGGCTGTTTCAGATCCCGTCACGGAGACTGCTGAATGTGCCTCTTTAAATGGTTTCACTGGACTCGTTGTATTTTAAAACACAATCACAATGTTTGCAATTGACATTATTGGCATTTAAATAAGATGATCCCAAATGAGGTTTGATTAACTTGAGTGCGCTCCTCTTGTGTTAATTAGGTTAAGTATCTGACGTGCTCCTCACAAATTTTGTTAATCAGCACCAAAAGGTATAAATACAGCTGACATACCTCTACCCATTGACGGTTAATCAGCATTTTGGTTCGCCCGTCTGCTACTATGTCGCAAAGACAAACCTCCTCATCCAAAGATGATTCTGACTCCCCTCCGGTCCCATCGCCGCAAACAGCCGGCCCCAGGTCCATTCCTTCCCCACGTAGCAATCGAGCCCCAGGCTCCATCTCGGGGGCGCTGTATAGCTCAAGCAGCCACTCACCTCCCAAGACGCCTAGGCCTATTCTCGCCGCTGGCGAGAACCCCAGCCAACTCCCCGGTGTCCTCCTATCGTTCGACCAGGCCAACGTTTCCACCCATAGGGAAGTGGACTGTCGAGTCAGAGGCAAGCGCTGACCAAATCCGACGTCCAGCCTTCACGCAAGTTAAATAAAGCCACACACAGCCCCGCAGCCTGCCCCCAGCCCCCTTTAACTCTCTCCTCCAAGTGAAACCACAATACTCGCTCTTCACCGCAACACCAGTGCCCGTCCCACCAAACGCCATCGCCTCAGAACCTCCCCAAGTGGCTCACAGCATTCAAGAGCAGATATTAGCAGGTGTGGACGTCTATCTCTCCTCACTTCTCTCCCTCCTGCCCACTTCAGATTCAAACCGACAGATAGACTGCTGGGATTTCTCAGTCACCTTAAAGAACCCAAATCACGATTACTTTCTTTTTCTGAATTCTCTATCGCTTTCAGTCGATTCACAGGAGATAATTTGTCCCTCACAGGTGACGCAAACTCAATGATTACCTGGCAATCATAGCAGAGCTTGCGCTGTCCTATGGAGGGGGACATTTTTATACGTAACATTTTTTCTGCAAAATGCACAGTACGAGTCGCCCAATGGAACCAATGCCTTACTGGGGCGCACTCGATCTGGATCTCCAAAGCAGAGTGTTCTTAGGCTGCAGGAACTTTTCATGTGCGGTTTGCAAGTCGGTCGCTCACTCCACCATGACTTGCCCATGAATCAATCCTTCCATAACCCCATGCCCAGATCCCTTCTCCATGAAATCCTCCAGCTACGTCCCAAGATCCGTAACTACCGCAAACTCTGAGCAAACAGCCCCATCTGCAGCAGATAACAGGCAGCCATGCAACTTGTTTAACTACGGGAGATGCATCAGACTAGGGGGTCGACCGATATGTGTTTTTCAGGGCCGATGCCGATACCGATTATTACAGACCAAGTAGACCGATAACCGATATATTGAACCGATATATATGTCTGGTGTAAAAATGAAAATGAATGTCAAAATTAAGAATAACAAGGGCTCTGACAAAAATGGCCTTCCCTAGTGTTGGTTGCACTTCTTACTCTTGTCTTCCCCCATGCATCCATCTACAATAAGGGTAATATATAAAGAGAGAGTTAAAAGTGGGGCCACTGCATGCTTCATGATTAAGCCTATGAATACTAAATACTAAAGCTAAACAGCTTGGGGAAATGTAAGTATTTGGCTTCAATAATTTACATGTTAGAAATGTATGTGTAATAGCATAACCGCTCATAATTCTTCATTAATTATTTTCGGTTGACAAAATCATAACCTACAAGAGGTGACTATTCAATTCATCATCTAATGCACATCAATTGATTAATTTAAAAAGCGCAATGTATATAATACGTGTAAATAATTTAATTGTCTTCATAGCTCCATTGTAGAAGTTGCGAAGAAGACCGCAACTATTTTAATGAAACTATAACACTAATAGCCTGTTATAGGCTCACTTGGTTCAATAGCCTATTGAAATGTCCCAATTTCCGTCATCCTAATCTTGGCCTATGTGACAGTATCTTAATCTTGGCCTATGTGACAGTATCTTAGTCTTGGCCTATGTGACAGTAATTTCCATTAGTTTTCATTTACAGAGCAGTGCAAATGAAGGCATAAAACATTAATTTAATTTATCTTTTAATCAAATGAGAGTTGAACTATTTTTTGGCAAACAAATGTGTTTACTATAAATTAAAACATGTAAGAAATAGAGTATTGTGTGATTGTTCTTTTAAACAAAAGTTGTAATAAATGTAGTAGCATTAGTAAATAAACCAAACTTTTATTTTGACGGGTTGCCATGAGGACCTCTTAAGTTTCTGTAGCCTATTTATGATATGACGATCGTTTTACTCAAACGAAACAGTCAAATGCTCATGAAGTAACTCTCAGAGCAGTTCTGGGGATGATGTTCATGTATTTATGTCCTCGTTTAGTGACATGGCAGATGCGGAAAACACCGCGAGCGTCGCGCACTTCAGTGTGTGTGTGTGTCAAAACCGCGCGTCTGTGCCATTCACATATACAGAGACACGCCAAACATGCAGAATTCATATTTAAATAGTCTTTTTGCAGCTTAATGTTTACAGATAGTCCATATCATGAGTCGATTTAAGTGTACTGACCTACTTTTGATTAATTCATCCAAACTTTGACTAATTCCGTGACTCCGCGTTATACAGTAAATTCCATATGACTGGATTCCGCAATTCCCCCTGCGTTTCCCCCATCTCGGAAACCATAAATAGATAAAATTGAGGTTTTTACAACTTCAGTGTAGTGGATTGTAATTTATTGCAACTTGTGCAAGGTCTGCTGCTGCCTTTGAGAGAGAACTGATGCGTGATGAAGCAGCACCAGTTGGCAAGCGCTTTCGGTGTGAGAGTGCCTTTTAGTCTTCCACGTTGATTGGTCGGACTCCTGACTCTCAACAAATCAGATGCGCAGTGGGCGGAGACTGCTCTAGGCCACAGAGTGGTGAGTTCCGACAGGCTGCATCAGAGCCAAATAGTGCGTTTCAAAATTAAATAATTTTATCGGCACATCGGTTTTTGAAAATGACCGATGCCGATTATCATAAAAATGCTTAATATCGGTGCCAATAATCGGCCAGGTCGATAATCGGTCGATCCCTATTAATAATAATATAAATATTATAATTATACAAATCATATGTAATTACATCAGACAGCGCTGCCGCTATCTTCACATCTGCAGCGGATCTCACACTCGCATTGTTTATCCAGTGTAGAAAGCAGTGAATAAAAAAAAAATCTAAAAACTACCTATCGACTCGTCTGACCATCGAACTCACCCACGATCCAGATAAAGAATTCTCTAATTATCTTCTGTCTGGCCTCAGCCACGGTTTTAACCCTGGCGTCGAATGCGCGCTTTCCCAGAATATCATCTGTAAAAATCTCCAATCCGCCCACGCAGAGCCCGACGTCGTAGAAGATCTAATCAAAAAAAGAAGTCAAGTCAGGCTTCATGATTGGCCCTTTCGAGAACTAGATCAACTTTTATTGGAGGGTGAGTAGATTTCCCACTACAGGCAGCCATGCAGCTTCCTGTAACCTAAACAAAAGAATGTAGAAACAAAAAATACCCCATCTAAATATTCACAACAAACACCCTTTCAAAATAAAACCAAGAAATACACTTTCACTTTCCTACACTTTCACTGCTTCTCCCCCACAGCTTCTCAAATGTTTGTATCCCCCAGGATACGTTGCCTCTTTTAGGCTTAAACAATGGAACAGCCTTTCCCTTTTCTATAACTCCCATCAACATCCAGCTATTTACAGATGCAGCTCTCTCAATCGGCTTCGGAGGCATTTACCAAGGACGTTGGTTCGCGTCTCCATGGCCCCTCCTAGCTGCCGGACTCACCTCAGTCCTCAGCCTTTTTTGAGCTTTACCCCCTCGTGGCAGCAGCCTTCTAAGTAGTACGTTGTGACAACAAAGCAGCTGTTCAGTGTATTAATAAAGGCCGTTCTCATTCTCCCACCTTCACGCCTCTCCTAGGATGCTTAATATGGATCTCAGCATGCGACCAATTTATAATAATTGGCAAACACGTTCCAGGTTCAGAAAACCAAATTGCTGACTCTGTCTCGCTTTGTTTCAGAAATTCAGGATGCTGGCTCGAGAGGCGGACCAATTCCCAACTCCAGTACCTCACTATTCAGAATCAATATTCCCGTAACTCACCCGTTAAAACCCCTCTTCGATGCATCTCTCGACACTATCCTCCAAGCACTTTCTCCCAAAACCCTCCAGTCATACGTGACAGCATGGAGATTTTTCAAGGCTTTCCACCTCTCATACAACATACCCTTCCTCGATTTTTCCCTACTTTCAATCACCTCATTTATCTCTTTCCTTAACAGTGTTAAAGGCCTCCAAGTCAGGTCCATCAAAGGTTACCTGAGCGGTGTCCAATTTTTCCACAAGCTGACATACGGCGCTCCCTCGCCCGAAATAAGCAATTCACAAACCTCCCTTCTGATCAGGGGAATCCAACAATCCCGACCTACCCGCCCCGCCCCGACTCCAGACAACCCATAATATTAGACATTCTCACAAAATGTATCCACTCCTTCCACACAGGTTACCAGCCTCTCAGTACCGCCCCCACACTTGACGCTATGTTTATTTTAGCCTTTTGCAGGTTTTTGAGATGCTTGGAGCTCACCATCTCTTCTAAATTCGATCCCAATATCAACCCCACCGTCTCAGATTTAACAGTACTCGATAGACAATTTAGTCCTTAAAGCAAGACGGAGCAAGCCAAGAAAGGTCATTTCATCTACATTTTCAACCTCTCTTCTCCAATCCAACCATACCAGTCTGTTCTCGAATACCTCCGCCTTAGGAATTCTCAGGCTAAATCCCCCCACGAACCTCTATTCTTAGACGACAGTTAAAAAAAAAAACCCGTCACTCGCTTCTGGTTTCAAAAACACCTCAGATCTGTCCTGCAATCGTCAGGCATCCCAGCAAAAAAAATCTCTGCTGCCCCGATATGAAAAGAGTGGCTAATGTCAGCAGCCCAAAAATGCCTCTCCAAGCAGCAGATCCAAACTCTAGGAAGATGGTCTTCAGAAGCTTTCCAAAACTACATCAGAACTAACCAGTTTCACATCAAAGAAGCCCACCAAACCCTCATTGGTCAACAAACCATCTAACGTAAATCACCACCGCAGCAGTATCCCATGTCCACATCACAAATCCATGCCTAAAATCCTTCCGATAACCAGCGAGGCTTACCCGTCTGATGCCGCGAGTATCGAACTCCCGTCAGACTCAGCAATTCTACATTTATATCCTACGGTCTTCCCATCACTTACCTTTTCCATCCTACGGTCAGTGAGGCTTACCCATCCGTGAGTATTGATCTCCCTTCGGAGGTCGGGCAAGAGTCTCCCGGCCACACAACTTTACCTTTCCATCCAACGGTCGGCGAGGCTCAGCCACGATGCCATGAGCTTTGACCTCCCTATTCGAATCTCACATTTTTTCCCCCCACCTGGCAAGGCTTACCCGTCAAATGAGTCTTGATCTCCCATTGGATGCTGCGAGAGCCCTCCCAGTCGGGTTTTCCTTTTCTCTCTACCCGCCCGGCGAAGCTTAACCATCTGATATAGTGAGTCTTGATCTGCCGTCAGATATCAGCGAGAGTACTCCCGGATGGGTTTCGAGACTTGCGAGAGTCCTCCTTGCCGGACGTCCCAAACTCATTTTACCTGCCAAGCTGACAGGACCCACTCGTCCAACATCCAGAGTCTTGATCTCCAGTCGGAGGCTTCATGGGCCCTCTCGGTCAGCTATTTGCCATCTGTTCACTGATTAGCAGGGGCTTGACGCCCAGTAGGGCCCGAACACCGACTGCGTGAGCTGCTACACTCAAGGTAAATCGGGCCCTCCTGGTCAGGTCTACAATCAGCTGGTAGGGCTCACCCGTTCCAACGCAGTGAGCACACAGTTGATCATCGGTTCAAGCCCTCCCGACTGGGCGCCCCAAACTACGCAGTCCAATACCAGCGTACCTGCAGCGGCCTACCCACCCGACACCATAAGCCACCCCCAAACAGGCGACTCTCAAAATCAACCCCCGCCAGATCTCAGTGCGCATTTTGGGGGGTCCTTGGTCTGGCGGCTGTCACTCAATTGCTTTATGGGGGGGTATTCTGGGTTCAGGAATCTCGACGCCAGGGTTCAAACTCCAAAGCGAGGAAAATCTGCGCTTAAACACTGTTACTCGTGATTTGCTCAATAACATTATCATTTTTTTAAGGGCATGTGACAATGTGATACGTGCAACAAACATCTTCCCAAATTCGTAATGAGAATCATTTAAATATCTGCATGCTGTCAACAAAAAGAAGCACTGATATCTTCCTGTGGGTTTCTGCCAAAATAAAATCTAAGAAAAAGCAACAACTCCAACATTCATAAATGTTAGTATTGTTATTTTACTGTTGTTCTGTAAAATAAAAAAAAAATTAAAAAATAAGACAATAATAATGATAACTAGAATGTACATTTCCTGAAGAAAATGTGAGTGGGTGCTTGGCGTGGCAAAACTTGCCACTCGGTTGCTAGGTTGGCTTGAGTGGCTTCCTTAGCACTGCTGGGCGGTTCCTAGGGCACTAGGGATGGTTGCTAGGGCCGTTGCTAGGGTACCCAAGGTGGTTGCTAGGGTGTTGCTATGCGGTTGCTAGGGTACCCAGTATGGTTGCTAGGGCGGTTGCTAGCGTACCCAGGGTGGTTGCTAAGGTGTTGCTATGTGGTTGCTAGGGTACTTGGGGTGGTTGCTAGGGTGTTGCTATGCGGTTGCTAGGGTACCCAGGATGGTTGCTAGGGCCGTTGCTAGGGTACCCAGGGTGGTTGCTAGGGTAATAGGGGTGGTTGCTAGGGTGTTGCTATGTGGTTGCTAGGGTAATCAGGATGGTTGCTAGGGTAGCTAGGATGGTTGCTAGGGCGGTTGCTAGGGTACTTGGGGTGGTTGCTAAGGTGTTGCTATGTGGTTGCTAGGGTTCTTGAGGTGGTTGCTAGGGTGTTGCTATGTGGTTGCTAGGGTACCCAGGATGGTTGCTATGGAGTTGCATGATGAAGCTACAAAGGCTTCTTGTCACTATGAATGATATAAACCAACTCCCATGCCTCTGTGACATTCAGAATGGAAGATATCCCTCTTTGGATTTTGGTTGCTAGGGTACTCTGTTTGGTTGCTATGGAGTTGCATGATGAAACTGCAAAGGCTTCTTGTCACTATAAATGATATAAACCAACTCCCATGCCTCTGTGACATTCAGAATGGAAGATATCCCTCTTTGGATTTTGGTTGCTAGGGTACTCTGTTTGGTTGCTATGGAGTTGCATGATGAAACTTCAAAGGCTTCTTGTCACTATGAATGATATAAACCAACTCCCGTGCCTCTGTGACGTTCAGAATGGAAGATATCCCTCTTTGGATTTTGGTTGCTAAGGTACTCTGTTTGGTTGCTATGGAGTTGCATGATGAAACTGCAAAGGCTTCTTGTCAGTATGAATGATATAAACCAACTCCCATGCCTCTGTGACCTTCAGAATGGAAGATATCCCTCTTTGGATTTTGGTTGCTAGGGTACTCTGTTTGGTTGCTATGGAGTTGCATGATGAAACTGCAAAGGCTTCTTGTCACTATGAATGATATAAACCAACTCCCATGCCTCTGTGACATTCAGAATGGAAGATATACCTCTTTGGATTTTGGTTGCTAAGGTCCTCTGTTTGGTTGCTATGGAGTTGCTTGGAGCTGCCAATGATGAAACTGCAAAGGCTTCTTCTCACTATGAATGATATAAACCAACTCCCATGCCTCTGTGACATTCAGAATGGAAGATATCGCTCTTTGGATTTTGGTTACTAAGGTGCTCGACAATGGTTGCTAGGGAGGGGCTAGGAAGTGTTGAGGTGATTCATGATTGGCCGTTTGCTGGCCCGAGTCAAATGAGACCACCATCATGTTTCTATGACAATTCAGTCCGGAGATATCCCTTTGATCTCTTTCAATGGATGTCTATGGAACTTGTTGCTAAGGTGCTCTAAATGGTTGCTAGGGCGTGGCTTGATAGCTTCACAATGATTCTGAGAGATTGATTGGTCGTCTGAGTAAAATGAGCCCGCCCCCTTGTCTCTATGACACTGTGATCCAGAGCTATGTTCAATACAAAATCCCTATGCAATTTACCATAGTAGGTTAAACGCATGCATTTCATGGGCCGTCCCGCTACATAGTAAGTCAATGGGGCAACTTTGGGCAGCTCCTGCCCCCCAGGGGTGCAACTTTTACCCCATTGTGAGGTATGTTCTTACAGAGCCTGCCAGCCTCTTCAAATGTGGCAAATCACAAGTTTCTGCGAAATCCTCGCTCTGAGCTATGATTCGTCAAAGTTTGTCGCAATGTTAAGTCATTGCGATTTTTGGGCCACTTTTTCGCCCCTGGGGCGAACACCGTACCCCCGATCGCTTATAAAAGTCATAGCACACCATTCCCGAATAATCCGCACGATTTGACGCCTCATTCATGGGTCTGTGACAAAAGTTGCGGGAGGAGTAGCGCGCTGAAATAACGGCGGAAAAAAGAAGAAGAAAATAATAATAAGTATGAGCAATAACAATAGTGAGTGCTTCAAAAAAGCACCCACTAATAATAAATATAACTGCATGCAGCGATTACCAGGATTTAAGCACTTAAACGCATCCAAAATGGAGAATAGGCTTACAGTCACACCACATACACACACAGACATTAAATGATTGAACTAGTATATTGATACTCTAAGCATATTTACACACACACACACACACACACACACATACATGCACACACATTTTGTTGCAGAGATATATATTTGAAATAAAGGATAAGTGACAAAACTTATAAGCAAGTCTTCTCTTTTTAAGAGCTTGTCATTTTTAAGTTTTACTGTAATTATAATTTGGCGTAACTGTAAAAAAAATGATAGCTACAGGGTTTTTGCAGGATTTTTAGGCTCAAATTTAAGACTTTTTAAGACCTGCACAAATAAAATTAATACCATATAAGCGGGGTAGGGCAATGTCTATAGTACCATATTAAACTGTAAAACGACATTCCAAAAAATCCAAAATCCAAAAGCATTCAGATACAAGTTTTCACAACAACAGTTTTATAAAATGATAAACTTTATATTTCAGCCTTTAAACTATTTAAGAAAATGGATAAGTCAAAAGTATTAATTATATTGATTTTAACAATTTTCATCAATAAACTAATATACAAATTAAATAACATGAACTAGGGGTGTGCGGAATTGACAAAAAAAAAAAGACAATCAACAGTAGAGTTTTTGGATTTTCATCTTTATAATGCTTAAGCTCACTTGATGCAGCAGTGCTCTTTATGTATTTTTCAGTTTTTGGATGGCAACTTGATTGAAGGACATACAAGGAAGAATGCAATATCTTTTATCAAGTGTCAGAATAAAATTTTTAAAACCATCTTTTGTCACAGTGGAAACTGGCTCTGTGTGTTTATTCTTATTAGATCTGCTATTTAAGATCTAATAAGAGATCTACTTATATAGAGGAGAGATATGCTATATCTTTTATATGTAATTGAGTGTACGATGTTCATCTGGTGGATGAAAAAATTTAGGTGAAAAAGTCCCATAGACTTCACATTGGCACAAAATTAGTGAGATTATATCTTTGGATCAGGAGGTCACAGAGACTTGGGAGAGGGCTCATTTGACTCGGCCTATCAAGCAGCCAAAACGTACTGACATAACTTCGTAGCTATGCCCTAGCAACCACTTACAGCACCCTAGCAACTGTAAAAGGACATTAACAGACAATTTTTGTTTCTCTTTTGTTTGGGTTGAAAAACCAGTCTGTAAGTATATGGCAACTGTGCAGCTACACCCTAGCAACCATATAGAACACCCTAGCAACCATATAGCAACATAAAGAAGCCATATCTTAGCTCCACAGCATCATACAGACATGGAAGTTGGATCTCAAGCAATCATGCTGAAGGCTCTACTGACGGCCTAGTGCCGAGTTTTGCCACGGCAAGCACCACTCACATTTTCTTCAGGAAATGTACATTCTAGTTATTATTATTCTTATGAGACTAAATTTCTGAATGCATCTCCTCCTAGAGCTTTCAAGCTAGAACCACCAAACTCAGCCCAGCTCTTTGGACTGTTCTGACTTGAGTAGCTATCTCTTCAGACTGATCGGACTTAGTTTTCATAAAAATGAAGATTAAAAATCATAAAAATCCCATAGATTTACATTCACGAAATGTTCAGATGAGCCAAGACTATTCAAACTCCAACTGTCAAAATTCAAACCTAAACACACTAAAGCCCATTAGACTCCAATCTTCCCTTCTATGTACTATTTCTAACCAATTCAAACTCATCTAATATTTCTAATCTTTCTATCCATCTATCTATCTATCTCTCAATCCTAGCGACATACTAATCATGCTAGAAACATACTAACAGCATGCTAGTAGAATGCTAATCATGCTAGAAACATGCTAGTTGCATGCTAACCATGTTAGTAACATGCTAATCATGCTAGAGACATGCTAGTCATGCTAACAACATGCTAGTCACTTGCAAATAATGCTAACAACATCCTAGTAACATGTTAATCATGCTAGCAACATGCTAGGCATTTGCTAGTCATGCTAGCAACATGCTAGTAACATCAAAGTCTCTTTAAGACAAGTCATGTCACTCAGTGGCCATCTTTAAAACGCCTCTCGGGCATCCAAGTGCAACTCCTATCACTTTGTATAGGGAAACATCAAATTCTCCAAAACTGTTCACAAAGCTTACGATTAAATTTCATATTTTAAATCAGCAATGAAATCGGACAACAACGGTGTCATAAATGTTGTTTCTTTTGCTCAAATAGCGTTATAAAAAGCTTCGTTCTGCACTTCATCTTCTCATCAGAATTTTTGTCCGGTCAGCATCACCTCCCCCAACAATCTACACATTTACTATGTCTTATGGTGAATGCATAGTAGGTGATTGGGACTGATTTAGACTGTATAAACATGCTTTCCATTGAGGTGAATGAAGTCTGGTTTCCGGTCACATGAACTGTGCAACTCATATGCTGCATGCTTCGGTGGATCATATGCTCGAGTAAATGCAGACCACAAAACATATCCAACCCATCAAACATAGCAAAATAGTTTCTGCATTTAATCACACTGATGAGTAGAAGCGATATCACTGGTTCCATGAACCAACCCGGCTTTGCTGGTTTGTGGAGTGAATGAAACTGTATTGGCTATTTTTTTTAAAAGAGAACGTGCCACTTCATATGTCCCAGCCTGACTTCAGAGGAAATCAGATCAATACATTAAATAACTTGTATTTTAAGGTGCTTTAGTGGTAGTGTTTTCACAATAGCAAAATTATGACTTTGATTTGATACCAGAGTAAAAATCTCTCAATACCAATCCTGAACTGTTACCACAGGAAAAACCTAAAAAAATAGCAACTGGATAGAACATGAACTTAAAATTATTTTGTATTTATTTAGCAATTTAAACAACACCACTTGAAAAGTGTTATCATTCTGAACGTTGCGTATGAATGTAGAGATTGCAGTATTGAAAAGTTAGCTAAAAGAAAAAGCCAAATTAAAATGTCATCACTGTTTATCACTAAGTTGCACAAAATAAATCAAACTTGACTTCTATTTGATTTAGTCCAATTATATTATTAATCACATTCAGTAACCTATTGTTTAACTTGTTGTTGTAGGCAATCTGACCAAAATCTCCCTAGGTTTTACTTGCACAATCGCAGAAATGACAGAGAAAGAGGATTTGCTGCAGATGTGTCATTCATATTACATGTAAGCAATATTATTGTGATATCTTTGCTGACTACATAAACTTAGGGATATTGTAATAAGGTTAAATGCTTAAGCTGGCCGCACACTAGACGATTTTCAAATTTTAACCGATTTTAAAACCATTCGAGACCACATACATTAAATTTTTTTTTTTATTTACACTGCTACCTACACACTGCAAAATTTCTGGATTGACAAATGTAATTAAATGTGGGATTGCTTCTGAAAATGCAATGATTGACAGTGAAAAAATCTGATATGGTATGTCAGAACAGATCTGCACAAGTCTTCAAATTCCAAGTCTTGTAATGTAAATGCAATCTAATACCCCTGCCACTTGTTCTATGTTTCCTTTTTATTTTATTTTATTTAAACAAAGAAGCTTTACAGTAAGTTAAGTAAAAATATAGGGTAACGCTTTAGAATAGGGAACACTTATACACTAACTACGGACTTTCTCCTCAATAAATGTCTAATTTGCTGCTTATTAAATAGTTAGTATGGTAGGCTGTTAAGTTTAGGTATTGGGTAGGATTAGGGATTTAGAATAAGGTCATGTAGAATAAGGCATTAATATGTGCTTAATTACTACTAATAAATGGCTAATATTCTAGTAATATGCATACTACTTAAGAGACCTTAAAATAAAGTGTTACCAAATATAGTATTTATCTCATTAACTTATGTGTAGCTTAATGCTAACTGTAGCTATAATACACCAGGGGCCTGTACCATGATGGTAGATGAACAAATTCAGAGTTATAAGTTTAGTTTTGAGTTGACAAATTTAGATTAAAGTATATGAGGAATTTAAACGCATTTCCACTGAAGTACTAAATTATCTTGCTCTATCAGTGCAGTCACAAGTGAAACTTGTGAAGTTAGTTTATATAGTTGATACTATATAGCGATAGAGACTCTAACATATAAAGGTCACATGTAGCCATTTTAAGCCATTTATTGATTCTTCCACTTATTTATATTACGTATGATCTGTATATGGGTTATTGATGTATTTGAAGGGTTTGACAGGCCAATTTTGAAATACAAAAAAATAATATCTACTGTAATTGTTCAAACATTAAGAATGTTGTGTACACAAATTAATATTAAAATTTCAAATTAAGTGATTTTAGTGTTTTTTCATCTAGATGAATTGGCTGTAGCCTTAAAAAAATATCATGTGGCGTGACCATGATTTATATTAAAATTAACAAATTTACTTGCCATGCTTAACATTTTTTTTTTAAATGTTCTCAGTAATTAAAGTGTTTAGAAAAAGTATTTGCATTTAATTTGAGTTTTTGCAAATAATGATCTCTTATTTTTGTTCTATAATTTCAGAGTTGCCTTTTTAAATGTAGTTAACAGACTTATATTTCCTGCAAATTGCATAAAACTGATAAAAATGTTTAAAAAAAATACAATTCACTTAAGCATACTGTAAGCAGTGATTCATATTTCAACCACAGAAATTAGATATTTTATTTTAATACAGTTATTGCTATTATTGGTCGCAGCAAATGATGAGTGGTCGCTCCAACTGACAAAAATACCTTATATCATTAAAAATCTATTTAAAGAGATGTGTGAAAAGTTTAGCACGTGACATTAACTGTAGGCATTCCTTTAGCCCCAGTTATTTCTGCCCAATATTGGCTGCTCAATTGACCCTTTAGCCGGGAGTTTCATTAACAAGCAGTCTGACATATTATAAAGAAAATCAGACAGGAGAGTAAATTAACGTCGGTGGACATGAACTTGAAAAATGGTGTGCATTGACGGTTAAAAAAAGGTTATCATACCGCGGCAGTCGTCGTACGAAGCCCTCCTTGTGTGAAGACCGAAGAGTGTAAAGACCATCGACTCTACTGTGCGACTCCACCGGGCAGGGACACCGGCAAAGGATATAAGTATCGTTTTTTATTTATCTTCTTTCCTACTACTCGTTTCACTTGTGTTTTCAGATCAATACTATCAATACTTTCCTACTACTCGTTTCACTTGTGTTTTCAGATCAATACTATCACTACCGCTCGCAAACCCATGCATCACACACTGTAGACAGCGCAATCCTTACAACCTGCGCACTTTGCCTATGTCTGCTAATACATTACCTTCTTTTTCTATTGGTCTCTAGAATTGTCAGTCTGCTGTCAACAAAGCTGATTTCATTATTTCCATTACTAGTCATTCAAGGCTAAACTTCATGGCCCTGACAGAGACCTGAATCAAACCAGAAGACAATGTTACACCTGCAGCACTCTCCAATAATTTCTCCTTTTCCCACACCCCCCGTTTGACTGGAAGAGGTGGAGGTACTGGTCTGCTCATCTCTAATAATTGGAAATTTACTTCTTTACCATCTCTTGAGTATCAAAAAGCTCCTCTGAATCACATTCGATTACTATTACCTACCCTCTAAAAATCCATTTTGTATTTATCGTCCTCCAGGACCACTAGGTAACTTTGTGGAAGAATTAGATTTAATTCTGTAGATTATCTCAGTAATGAAATCTCAGTTCACTTGCATTTTCTGGCTAACAGCTGAAATGTGGATTGATGCTAAATGTAATTTTCAGTCCTTCAGGTTTGGTGAAATATAGGTTACAAAATTCGACAACAGGCATGACAACTTTATAAACACTTAACTAATATTTAAGCGAAATACATGTTTAGATATTTAGAAGGAAAAAAAAAGATATACTACAATATTTCAAGGAGCTGTGCTGTTGAATACAGTAACTTCATGCCGCATTGTTTTAATAAAAGTGGATAAATTCTGAAGACAATCATGACAACACACAGCTGCTGTTGTGCGTGTTTCCCCAAGATCAGTGATGGACGAAGTACACAGACCATGTACTTGAGTAAAAGTTTAGATACCTAGTGTAAAATATTACTCCAGTAAAAGTGGAAGTGCTCCCCTTAAACGTCGACTTGAGTAAAAGTATAAAAGTACTTGACTTCAAATGTACTTAAGTATCAAAAGCAAAAGTAATTTGGTGTAATGTAGTTCCAATGTCTTGTCATGTCCTTTATACACTCAATCAAGTCATACAAGGTAAAAAAAGAAAAAGAAAAAAAAAGCCCACTAACACCACTCTGAAAATACAATGTTTTCTATTTGTGATATCTGGTACTGATATCTTTTGAAATTATCATAAGCACATCCTACTAAATGGAAACCACATGATTAGGAATAAATAGGGTGGGGGGAAACCACATTAGACACGTATTTCTTTAACAATTTATTGTTTAAAGTAATGTAGAAATCTTATTCCTTTATCACATGGCACCTTGCTCCTTTACTAAATCACAGCTGAGCTGTGCAATAACTTGCAAAAACGGATTTACTCAAGTTTACAAAGGATGTCTTTTTCCAATTTACTAAACATGACTCCTTACAACACAGCTGTATGTTCACTCTATAAACAAATGTTAGTGTCTGCATAAATCACACAAAAACAGAAACTAACACACCACCAGATTTCCCTGAAGACTTACGTAGTATGTAGAACTACTAACTAGTAGTGATGTGCTATAACAGAAGAATAACAGAAATAGCACTGTTAACTGTATGACCTTTATTATTAACACAACGTATGAGCGTATTATATCCAGTTTGGGTAAAACGACAGGTATATTAGCCTTTAATTAATTTCACAGTCAAACTGAAAATTACCTCTATGTATTTCTTTAGATTGGACGGCAAATTCTTGAAAGAAGAAATCGTATGCTTCTGAGGCAGACAGAGAAGGCACTTAAAAATGAATGACTCGTTCTTTCTTACCACTACTTCAAAAAATTTGCTTAAATATGGCCATGGGTGCTCAATTTCAATGTCTGGCGCTTCTTCCATTATTAGGGGCGTAGCCATCATTTCAAAAGTGGGGGGGACAGAATGTCTAGGGTTATACCTGTTTTTTTTTTTTTCAGTTAATCCTTGTCTAATTGACAGGTTTTATTTTTAATCATACCTGTTTGCTTAATATGCTTTATGATTATATTATTATATATGATTATAAAATAGAAGGAAAGAAAGATAGAAAAAAGAAAAAGAAAGAAAGAAATACAACAGTTTGTCACTGGGACAGTACCCTTAAAAGGACATCTTTGTACCTTATTTACCCCAAAAAGTTTCATAGTTGTACATTACGGTACATATTGGTACTCTAAGGTACTAATGTGCACCTTTTTGAGGATAAGTTACAAATATGTCCTTATAAGGGTACTATTGTTTACATATTTCAGATTGTATTGTGTGTGTGTTGTATGTACAGTACATGGCACACAGTAATGGATACTTGCACTTCTTTATTCTGTTCTGTTCTATTATACATTAGTCTGATTAGTCTATGTTAAAAGAAATATCTTATCATAGACAATGCTGTAAATAATCTTTACCTCTGAAGCCTCACTGAAACCGTCTGCCTCATTCACTCTCAACTCTGAATTCACTTCTGCGTCTGTCTATAGCAAATAAAGTAGCGTTTGAAACATGTACATACAGGGAATAGTGATATACAGAAGAAAATAACACATTAAGTATACTGCTGGACAATAACCAATCATTTGTATCCTAAATTATTTTTTAAGACTTTAGAATGATAAACACATTCACTATTAACTATAACTTTTGCCTCAAACTCTTCATTTACTGCTTATTAATAGCTTGTAAGGTAGTCGTTGTAGTTGTTAAGTTTAGGATTATGGGATGCAGAATATGATCATGAAAAATACAGAATTAATATGTGCTTAAGTACTAATAAACAACCAATATGCAAGCTAATAATTGCCTACTGTAGTTAAAAATGATAGCTGAGAAGTTGTTCATCATACGAATGTTAATTTTTATTTTTCTATATTTGACTAATTATGTGTTTTCTATGATTGGTCCATATATAATCCTACAAACGCTTGTGTATTAATATATTTTATACAATGTAAAAACAGCCAGGTGTTAAAAGCCACTCTATCAGTTCTTCTCAGCTGTGAAGTTTGTATTTCTTGCGTGTCGTCCTAACAAACCTAGGATGACTGTTTCTTGTTCATTCTTGACAACACATAAAAACGTAAAATTAGTGCAATAAATGACAGAGCACCCCTAAATTAAGATCGGTCCTGTATCAGATCGTCAGTGCTTGCTTGATTGAAATACATCATGTATAGAATTGAGTTAAATATGTCACAATGCTGCAAACGCTGTAAAATCTCAGTTCAACATTATCTTTATTCTTATTTGAAGGGTTCTGATGACATACATACGTGTTAAAATAAAAGACGTTACAAAAGAGTTACGGAAAAATACACTGAAAATAAATAAGTGCATGTTTGTCCAGGCAGGTTTTTTTTTTCTCCATATAATGAACATCAAAACTTGCTAATTATTCAACGAGAGCAATAGGCAGAGTCACTCAACATTGTGCAACACTATTCGGATCCCACATGCCAACTTACGCTTCTTGACTTTTTCGTAAAAGAGGAGTGAAGAGTTTCTTGCCGCTTTGAACTCATCTCGACCTCTAATGAATGATGGATACAGCGCGGGACCGCATTCGCGAGCATGGACATGTCGTGACGTCACAAACTGAGTGACTGATTGCCATGGAAACGTAAACGTCATGTATAAATTATCTTGTCTCTTTGAATTTTAAATCATTCTGCATTTATATACAATGCGCCATTAAAACCACAACATGTCGAGAACACAACTGTCCAATGAAAAAGGAAGGCAGCAGCCATAGACAGTAAACCGCGTAGGCGCAGCCAGCAGCAGCGCCCAAACTGCACGAAACACGACGTGTTCTGATTGGTACACTTGCGGAGCACGTGTACTTATTTTGACCCGTCACTGGTTACGCATGTATGTTGTGGAAAGGAACGTAAAAAGAAACGACAGGTTTTAGGAAAGTAGTGGAGTAAAAAGTAAGGTTTTCCACTTCGAAATGTAGTCGAGTCGAAGTATAAAGTCTCACAAAACAATGATACTCAAGTAAAGTACAGATACGCTAAAAAGTTACTTAAGTACGGTAACGAATTACTTGTACTTCGTTACTGTCCACCACTGCCCAAGATCAAACCTTTCGGTCAGATGACATAAAAACGTGTCTGTGTGCTGGTGCAGACCATCTGAAACGGTCAAAAACATGCACCTTTTAATGAATTAACTACATGACATCTGTGATTTATTAACGTCATGTTTAGAGACGTGAACAAAGAAAATAGTTTCCACACCATCTTCAAGTTGTAATGTACAACTTTGTGTTCTAAATGAAATAGATGTGCATATAACAGAGAAACAGTACGGGGCTTGTGTCTTGTGGCCGCTTTGTAGACAGACCAGAAACTGCACTACAGTACATCACAATTTCAGTTTAAATCATCTCTTGTAGAAGGACTTTCCTTTTATTATCTTATAATGATTTCCTGCAAACACTCGAGACGTGATTGACCAGATTCTGAGAATAGTCTTCATCTAAAAAAAAAAAACAATTAAAAAGTATAGAGTGGTATCAGCTAGAGGGGTAGGCCATCAAAATCAACATTAAAACTTAAACAATATATTTAGAAGAGAGGATTTCAGTATTAGGTATTTATTATACGGATACATATTTCTGTTGTGCAAACATATTTCCTGTATAAACGACTATGTCTATAACCTTTTCAAAGGGGATGTAGTATAATGTTATGGTTTTCTGTATTCATATGATAATTTTCATAGTGACTTGAACTCTTGAGTTACATAGGGAGCACAAACAATTCCTTGATATTTTGTCTGTAGCCTTTTCAAGACTGTGTACAACCTTAAACTTTACTGAATGTGAAGCTTTGAGCACAATGGTTACATATGTTTCAGCTGTAAGTGTAAAACAGCACGCCTTAATTTTCATAAAAAAGAAATACCGACTTTGTCAAACACTCAAGAAATTTTTCTTAATTTTCATTTATTCCTATTATGATGACAGCTCACAAAGAGGTGTCTTCACCTAAAACATACACAGTCCAACAAACAAAATGTGAGCCACGTCATCCATAATCCTGATCGTCTGACTTAGTAAAATGTCAGTCACAATAGATCAAGAGGATGATTTCTGTATCCTGTATGCATTATAGCAATTTTTCTTAAATGTATACACTTTTGCATTTCGTAATTCAATGATTTTTAGTCAATTTGTTTTGTGCAAAGATTGTTTGAATTCTTTCTATAACGACCTTTACAAAAGCGTGGGACATCATAGTTCTCAAAATATGTTTGCATTACATCAAATAAATATGACAGAAGTGGAGAAACAAGATGTTTAGCCCATGCACACATTGTAGATGCTTATGTACACCAGAGATGTTGTTTTATTTGAGTCAAAGAAGATAGCGATAGTGACTGATGACATTTTTTAATGTTTAATGTCGTTGTGTTGAAAAAGATTCTGTGGACAATCACCTCAAGGGAAATAATTTGAAATGGAGGTTTGTCAAAATAATAAAAAGTTCAGTCAAGTGTTCAATAATTTTCTTAAATGAATAAGTATGTGCTTGTCATGTTCTCTTTCCCACGCAAGGATTAGCATAAACTTGCAGGAGTCTTAAAACACATACGGCCAAACAAAAGAAATGTGAATTGTGTAATCTGATATCTGAGCAAGACGACCAAATCCAGTGGAGTAATAAAAAATATAGTTTACAAATCCACGTTTAATAAACTCACAATTGTTTATGAAAGAGCTTTTCTGAATTCTATATGCATTATAAACATTTTCTTGTCTTGCTATACTCTCTTTCTTAGTGATTTTGTCTCTTGAATGTACGGAAGGTTATGGATTAAATTTATCAATACTCTTTACAAGAGTGCGGAAATTTTAACATGCTCAAACTTAAATGAATGTGCAGCTTTCAGTGCAATAGTTTTAAGGGTAAAACAGCAAGACTTAATTTTCATGTTGATGCTTCATGTGTTCGCACATCGTGGACAGACATAAAGTTGCACTAAAAGAAATATCTCAAACAGAAAAGACTGTAGCTTAATTTCTTGCCTAAAAGAAATTGTCTTTGCCTACAAACATACAAAGTCCAACAAACAAATTGTGAACGGCCATATGAAACCTTGATAATATGACTAAAACTGGTGTAACATGGTGTAAGAAAAATGTAATTTACCAAAGATCGTGATTCTTAGATGCGGCACATCCATAACAAAATCTGTTGGCATGCAAAAATACTCATAAATGTTTTAGCACAGCTATTTACACACATAGTATGAGAACTGTACATTGTATCACTTGCCGTAGAAAATTCATTACCAGTTTATTAGGGTCAAAAAGAATTGACGATAATAGTTGAAACATCCTTGTACATCTCTTTCATGTTGAAAACACAGATGCTGGTGCTTTAATCTTTTAGTAAAACATTTCAGATGACATGATACCTACAAAAGAGTCAAATAGTCAAAATGTACAAGTTTTGTGTAAATAATAACTAATTTGAAACGTAGGTCTGTCAAATGAGAAAAGTTCAGTCAGACATTTCAAAAACTTTTCTGAAGTAAGAAATTATGTGTTTGTCATTATGCGTTTTGAGAAAAGCACTTGGGTGCATTAGCATCAGGCTATTTTAAAGAAATTAAAGAATAAAACTAAAGTGAATAGGCTGGGTGGTCTGAGAAGTTGGTGGTTTGAATCATTTCTAACGTAAGACTGCTTCTCATAAGTTTATCTATTCAACCTATAGATTAGGTTGTTCTGATCCTACAGAGGTGTTAGCATACACACACAGAGATGATAAAGAAAAACATGCCCGGACATAGCACCTTTTTTCAGAGGTGGATGTAGACGGGCCAGTAGGAACAAATTGGTGACTAGGCATTAACATATACCAATCATACCCCTTTTCCACCAAGGCAGTTCCAGTGCTGGTTCGGAGCCAGAGCCTAGTTTCAAACCGGTTCTTTGTTTTTCGACATCCAAAGCACCAGCTCCGAACCAGGAAAAGCGGTTCGTAAGTAGCACCACAACATTGCTGGGCTAGAAGGAAGAACCGCTTGCGTCAGGAGCTGGGGGCGGGGTTACCGTGACCAACAAGACGAACAGAGACTTGGACCGCCATATTTGAAATAGCAGCTAAACGCTAACACGTTTGATTCGCCGTGTTTGGATGCCGATGTAGGTTCGCAAAGCCATGAACAAAAATAGCAACGCAACGTCCCCCATTGCTGATAGTTTGTTTAGGCTTGTTCGGGATGGATCGGCGCTGCGCGGACCGTTCGGTGCGAGGCATATCGGGGTGCTGCGGGAGCGACTGGAAAGCAGACGGCTCTTTATGCTTTTGGATCGCTCTCGCGGTGCTTTAGTGTGTTGTGTGCCGATCGATCGATCTGCGTGGCGCTGATGCTTTGTACAGATGCCTGTTGTGCCGCGCTAGTGATCCGAAACATGAAACGTATTCAGTGACGTAAGACCTGGCTCTGTATTGGCTCTCTACCTTGTGGAAAATCAACCGGTTCTTAAAGGGCTCGCCAGTCGAACCAACTAAGAACCGGCTATAGCACTGGCTCTGAATTAGCACCTGGAACTGCTTTGGTGGAAAAGGGGTATCAGATCAAAAACAACATTGATCCTGTTAAGGTGTCAATATGCACCCCTTTGCTCAGCCATTGTTCCACAATCAGGAAGAACTCCGTCTAGACATTAACATATACCAATCAGATTAAAAACAACATTGATCCTCTTAAGGTGTCAATACGCACCCCTTTGCCCCCCACTATTTTTCCACAATCAGGAAGAACCCGACACCTCCAGACTGGAAGCTAGCTACAGCTCAGGAAGAAACACCATAAAAACCCCATGCCCCAGGTGAGAGATAAAAACATCATAAATCCACTCGTAAATCCATCAAAAGTCAAATCTAACATCTGGTTTGAGCTTTGATTTACACACCTTACTGTCATGTTAGTCAGGGGTGACAGGACCCTGTGACGTGACAGTCAGGGTGACAGAGAGGGTCAAATAGCTATAAATCAAGTCATAAAACTGACATCAACGCTGACAGGGGTCATAATTCATGTAACGTATAGGTTAGAACTACTATTCTGCAAGTGAACAACGCATTATTGTGCCATCCCAAAGAGGCACAAAATCACTTTCACAGACTTTCATTAACTGTTCCCATCTGGTGGAATGACCTGCCCAACTCAATCCGAGCAGCTGAATCCTTACCCATCTTCAAGAAACGGCTAAAAACACATCTCTTCCATCTTTATTTGACCCTCTAACTCTTGCACTCTCTATTGTAATTTGATTTCATCTATCGGTCTTTTTATTAAAAAAAAAACTAACACTAGCTTTCTTTTTTTCTTTGCGAAAGTTCAAGTAGGGGGAGGTTGCTGGCTCAGGTTCTGCGATGAACATGAACATCTTTCTTATCGTAGAAAATGACTTGTGGAGTGTGTGCTAGACTGCAGGGTCAGAATTAACATGCTGCCTATGGTGAGCATTTATTGTACTTTGCTTGGAAGTATAATCTGGTAGAATAGATTAAAATAGTTATTAATAAATAAATAATAAATTACCAATAAATGCGTAGACCAAACTAAAATTACATGCTCTGAATTTTTTTTTGTTGCATTTTTCTCATTGTACAAATATTAAACAAAAAGTCTGAAATTAACCAAATTGCATAAAAATATATTCCAAATTATACTAAAATAAAGTATTTTATGTATATAAACCATCAATTGAATATAAAAGCAAAATAAAACTGCCAATCTGGGACATATTTCCATAATGGAAAACACTCTGCAGTGGTCGCACCACATGATATTTTCAAATTCAATTGAAATTTACAAGCACAGAACAAGCTAGCTTCCCAAAAAAGGTCACTATGAAATTTATAATGAAAATAAATAATTGCAGAAATAATTTATTATTCATTGTTTTTTTTTTTTTTGAGGTCATACCACATGATATCCAAATGTGGTAACTACATACCAGCTGTTAAAAAGAAATTTGAAAAATTTCCAAATTTGAAAGACTTACAAACCTGCCTGATGCTTCCATGGGTCCTTGGCAAATTGGTATATAATGCAAAGTCTTATCTTTGAATGGATTTGAACAAAAGTCCCAAAATGGTAGTTTTTTGATGGTCGCACCACATGATATTTCATAAAATGTAAATCATCGGACAAAGTTTGTTTGTATATTATGACGGAAATATAAATACAAACGCTTTGCAATTTTATACAGTATTACAAAACACTTTGGAAATTATGCCAAATAGTGCAGAAAATTAATCTGATTAAATTTAGGGTAATTTCAAAGATGTCTACAAAAAAAAAAAGAAAAAAAAAAAAGTTATGGCTGGATGGTCGCGCCACATGATATTTTGACACTTTGAATAACAGAAAATTACAAATAACTAATGTTTTTTGAAAAGTTAAAGCGATTTCATACATGGGAGAGGCCCTTCAGATATATGGCATCTTTTTATGCATTTAAACCATATTTTAACTGAAAAAAATGCAATCGGACAGAAAATTTAGTCACGTCATTGACCCATATATAAATATTCATTTAAAATAAATGCTTTATAATAATTGTTAAACTAAAATTGCTTGTGTGTAATGGATTAATAATAATATAAATGATATTATAATTATACAAATCATATGTAATTATCATTAAAGCCAGACAATTTTATACTTTTGTACCTTTGTAGGATTTGTAGGAAGAGAAACTGGGGGAGTGACTTTTTTTTGTGTCAGACATGTGTCACTTTGCTCACATCTGATTGGCCCAATTTCAGCTTGAGATCTCTAACCCAGAACATAACCTGCCCCGGAGCAGGTTAGCTCTGCAGTGCAAGTTATTATGGCAATGAACGCAGCTAAAAGCCAAGCCTCTTTCATGGTACCTAAAACCCAGGATTTGTGCAAACTAAACTGAAATTTATCTGGCCAGCCAGCTAAACCAGCTTCATGGTACAGGCCCCTGCTCCAAGTGCAATCATGTGTTTTATGATTTATGTTTCCAAAAGAATTCATGTAAGGTTGTAAGAAAATGTATGGAGTTATCCAATTAATCTTTTGATATAAGGTGGGTAAATATTAGGGCTGGGTAAAAAAATATAGATTCTCCGATTTTAATCGATCTTCAGTTTAACGCAACGATATCGATTCGGGAAATCCCCGAATCGATTCTTAATGCGCGTGCTTCACGTAAGAGGATATGAATATTCACCTCTCGTCCTGAAGTTGTCACCATCTTTCGAATTGCTGAAAAAAACAACTGTGTGCACCCTATTATTAATGTAGATGTGTATTTCAGTAATAAACTTAAGTAGGAGAGTTTCAGTTACCAGCATTTATATCAAAATATGGATCCCATGTCTGCAAAACTAACATTTTAAATGAAATATTGATAGCTAATCGATATCGAATCGAAATCGAAACCATAAAAATAAGAATCGAATCTCAGAATTGGTCACAATACCCAGCCCTAGTAAATATACATTGGGATCAAAGGAATGTGGATAGGCAATTCATGTAAGGCCAGAAAACAACAATAATAAAGAAAAAATAAATTAATTTACATTTGACAATATTTTGTCTCATCGTCTTTTCTCCTGACAAAACCAAAATAATGCCAATATATCCAGTTGCTGAAAATGAGCTTTCCCATCTTCCACGCTAGCAATGGTGACGTTGTGATTATTAGGAAAATTAATCTGTGGATGGATGACTGGATTGTTGGATTTCAAATAAGCAGGGGCTGAGACAACATAAGGTTGTAATAAGCAAAATTATGAATAGAAACGCTCATATTTTACTTAAATATTATTAGTAATGTTAACCTACTCATTACTGGAGACAGTAATATTACTGTAATGTGTTGCTACAAAGGCATTACTGCCCAACACTTACTAGCATATAGAACCATAAAAATACATATAAGAGCCAAAACAACTTTACTTTTGATTTAATGTGTACTTTTCATTTTAAATAAGTAAACTGCATATTTACATTTTGGATGTAGGCTATTACTACTATGCATTGAATTTATTTTCTCAAACGTCCATAGTTTGTTGTCATATCAAAAAAAAAAAAAAAAAAAAAACAGGTCGCCCTAGATATTACCACGGTCCACGACATTTCTAGGTTTGGGTCACTCAGGTATAACTTAACCAGCCGCTGAATCACACAGCACGTAAATAATATGGTCACCACAGTCATCAACTTCAACTCACGCGAAGGAATTATGAGAATGTAAGACGCAGCCTATTGAAGGCACAATACATAGTCGTGAACTGTCGGCAGTTTTCATTATTAAAGTTTGTAAATTGGCGGGACAGGAACCTTTTCCTGTGAAAGCTCATTAGTTCAGGGCTGCGTTTCCTAAAAGCATCGCAAGCCTAAGTTGATCGTAGAACCATTGTCATGGAGCTACTATCAGGTTCATACATGCACATTTCATATGAAAATCGTCAAGGACACAACTATTTAACTTTACTCCTTCAGAAATGCAGTTACCGATTATAGTTTGTCCTAATTTCAATGTGTTAGTATGGAGTACTATAATGATAGATCAACATCTCGCTGTGATACGCAAACATTTTTAGCTTCAGTGAACAGTTGCTCACATCTGGAGTCGAAAGGGGACGCCGTTATCCGGATCATAACCACACTGCGCTGTTAAACAGGCCTGTTAGAGGTCACCTTACCTCCGATGTGCTGGTTGGACCTCCGGCTGCTGTGCGTTTCTATCGGATCCACAACACAAAGACGAAGCTTTTTTCACAGACAGCGGGCTGCTTAAAAAAATGCTCTGTACTAACCGGATCGAAGCCCGATGCTTTATGTGTCTACATCAAGCACCCTGATCATAATTTCAATATTTAAAGAAAAGTCAAACGTATATTACACACTGATCACTGCTATAGCAGTATGTAGCTAAATATATCTAACGTTATATGAAAAAATCTCGCATGCTAACGCAGCTAGCTAGCTCTTGTTCCCCTTATACAAACAACAATAGTTTCCTGCAATCGAACAGATCGATCATGCACTTAAAAACGTTTAAACTATGTAAGCAACGGTGAAGTGACTTATTCAGGCCATTACACAATACACACCGCGTGAGCTACTGAAGCCTAGTTTAAGAAGCTGCTTCGATCAGGAAAGCTAACTGCATGCTAGCAGCTCGAGAATAAAACTGGTAGAAGAGGAACCAACGTCAGTCGTGTCACCGAAGGAGGTGGGAACAGGCTTCTTCCCCTGGCCTGGCCTGGCCCATAGGATGATGTGAGGAAAAAAAAGTAAGTAAGGCTAATAAAAAGATTCTCTATATTTATGATATCGTACAGTGTATATCCTTATCCTTTAGTTTCATACTTTCAGTTTTTTACTTTCATTCTACCAAATCTAATTTCGTAATATATTGGAGAACAGGCCCGTTTCTAGGCATAGGCAAAATAGGGCGCGACCAGCAGGAGGGGGCGCCAATAATCACGTACTGTATTTTAACAGGGTTGTAAGTGCCACAGCTACCCTGAATTGATTGCTGCACCCCATGGATGCCCCAACATCATTGGGCTATGTCATTCTACAGAAACGCCCACTTATGGTATGGCAAAATGTCTTAAACATTTTTTATTTTTTTAACATTTAAACTTAGACCACATTATTAGATTACCTTTTGACTTTATGAATACATATAAATGACAGCTTAATTTTTTTATTTTATTTTTTTTAGCTTTTTTTTGTGCAATTATTTCAAGACCACATGTATCATTTTTGTCACTGGTGTTACATTCTTTAGCAATATTAAAAGTTTTCATTAAATATTTCTTCATTTTTTTTCAGCACACAGTCAGAGTTACAGAAAAACAATGAAAATGCAAGAAATAAGTAGATTGTCTTTTATTTATTTAATGTGACAGACAAAAACAGTACAGTAACACCAGTGAGATACACAAGACCTGGGGCACGTTCAGGCTCACACCGGTGCCCAACGTTTTGCTACGGTTTCCGGGTTGAACGACATGTTTCCTGGAAACGGTGTGCAACGGGGTTTGAGATATGTTTTCTCTTGTTTGGTGTGTGTCAAAAAAGTCAGCCCAATCAACAGCAACGTGTATATAAACCACGCGGTATTAAAGAGATATTTTGAGATCGCACAATGGGTCCAAGTGAAGTCATTTAATATGCGTCTGCTGCAACTCGGTATACGCAACAACTGAAGATATTAGAAGACATGTTTGTCGTAAGAGTTTTATAGTAACATAGCATATCAACATGATGATAATGAATTTGTAAGTAAATGTAATCAAAATAAATTCACAAGAGCAAGTATAGTGTTTGCACGTTTATTTACATTAAAGGCAAAATAACTGAAATAATAAGAGCACAAGTATAGATCTGGATCTTCTTTAAGTCTGTCTAAATATGTAGTAATTGCCATGTCTTATGGTCCATATCCTTTCCTTAGGAAGGTGTGCTAGACACTGATTAATGTAACATAAAAATACTATACATATATATATATTTTGCTATTGTATTTTGGAGTGACACTTTCTTAAACTTTTCTATGCTCCTCTGATTATATAATGGTAAATATTACAATATCATAGCACAACAGCAGTGATCAGCAATAATAATAAGCCTAATATTCACAATAAAAATAATAAGGTCATATAGATCATAACACAGTCTCGGAGTTAAGAAGTGGATTAACCTTCACCTGAATTTTTTGTCTTTTCATCCTGAAATGCGAGGCAAATGTTGGATCACAATAATTAACCACAGTTTCCACAAATCTCTTCACTCGATATAGGGATGTTCTCTTTTATTCGGGACGGCAAGGGCAGCGACTGTAACATTGAGCGTATTTTGCAGTATTAAACACGTATTTATACCGATTTCATCAGGCTCTGAAAATTCTTCAAAAAGAATGGCCTTCTCAGCTTCCATAGTTGCAACACTTGCGCCATCAGAACAGGGTGTTCAACGCACCACCGTTTCCGTTTAATAAATTTTTGCACAGTTTTTTCAGGGCTGAATGCAGCCCTGATATACCTGATATACTGATCTTCACATTTTTTCATGACAATTTTCATGAAAAATACATTTTACAAAATGTCTGCTGCAAGATATCAAACCACATGCTGTCAATCAGTGTATACTCACTAAATTAAGTAGTTTAATCCATTTGTATTATAGTTTGTTTTTTTTTACAATTCCCTAACAAAAAAATAGGTCATACCAGTGACGTTGACTAAAAGCCTCATATGAAATCATGAGATAAATGAGAGAATTTCTGATAACTGAAAAGAAACCGTGGACTAAACATGGGCCTTTTTTCATAGATCTTTAGAAAATAGGAAGGAGGAAGTCAAGTGATGTCATCAGTGTGATTTATTTATTTTTTATTCCAAAATAAAAGACTTTTGTTAAGCGGTCACACTAGTGACACAACTCCAGGGGACCACTGTTTTAATTTTATATTTTATAATATTTATTTGGCATTTTGTTTTTGTTTTTATGCCATTTACATCATATATTTGATAGTTATGAATAGACTTTTCTCATTTAAATGGTAGAAAATCCTGTTTTTGACCTCAGTATAAAGCACTTTCCCGCTGCATGGCTGTGGGGACAAGCAGTTGTGTGGTACTTGGTATATGAAACATATTGTTTCATTTAAAAAAAAAAAAAAAAAAAAATTGTAACCCTAATGTGTATTTCAATTGTAATATTTCTGTAATGTCTAGGGACAGAAAAGTGGACGTTTCTGTGGAATGACCTGCTTAATTTGAGCCGGATCCTGCCGGATACTGGATTTTTGCTTTCCGGTATTTGTTTTTAAAGATTTAATTAACAAATGCATTAGATCGTGACAGTGCGTGCGTGCATACCAGGGCCGGTGTTGTACCGAAATCTGACTCCCCGGACGAATCGCACTTCGCGTGCACGCGCGTCACACAGTTGAAAGCAGCACTTGCAGTTAAACTCTCCGCGGTTTATTATTAGCCTTTTATCGATCATTTTTTTCCACAGTTGGCACCAAGAACGAACATTGAAGCGGTGTCTGATTAACAAACAGCTAATGCCAACTAAGCAAGATTATACCGTAATTTCCAAAGTAAAACTGCACATTTTACACTGAAATTAACACGAATTTTATTATCTCGCAATGCTCTTCCCATTAAACCTACTTTTCATCGTCATTAAAATTTATATTTAATCACATTTTGTTTGTTAAACTAGGATGAATATAGTTTCGTAAACTAAAATTGATTAATAATAATATTATTATATTAATAATTATTATTATTATTAATGGGGTTACTGCAATCTGTGATTGCGTGCAGTTGCTGACACTCGCGAAAGCGTGCAATGGCTTTCGTATGCCAGCTATTTTTTCCGATTTCACTTTCACCTTCGAACACATTCAGCAAGGAGGGGAGAGGATGGAAAGGCCCCCACTGGAGAAACTGCCATGACTGTAACCCACGTCTGCTCGCGAATCGCTCTTGTGGTAGCCTACTTTGATAGGCTATACTGCTTCAAGTCAGATGCTGATTGAACACAACTTTATGTGCTCTGCATATGGTGCGCCCATGCACCTCCAATTAATCCATTAAAGTGGAAGTGAAGCAGTCAGTTAAGTTTACATTATTTAGTAAAGTGATTTTCACATTGGTTAAAAAATATAACAAACATGATAAATGTAACAATTTTAAAGAAAAACGGTTGTTTTTTATAGCTTTTGGTGCAAGGGGCGCCGCCATCTTGCAGTACCACAGCGTGTGACGTCACGGGGTTGGTTCGCTCCGATGGCATAAGCTGTGTCTCGAGAACCGGACCAAGATGGCGGTGTGAGTGCACGTATGCTTCGGAGCTGTTCACCTTCAGACTTGCATATTAGTGAATCATAGTTACTTTAAGTATTTTTTTGGAGAGACATTGATACAGATTTGAGTGCACCGTGTCAACTTATTGTTAATGTTGTATCGTGTAGAATTCTCGCCTCTTAACGACACACGTGGGGGAAAACCTCGGCTATCAGCATAGCTAGCTAGCGTACCACAACTACGGCAGCATGCAGGTACCGACGGACAATCCGCTTGTGAACAACCTACACGACTACCGTATGGCGGATGCTCCTGTGTTCTCCCTCGGGGACCCAGATTTCCCCTCTCTCCCCATAACTCCTTCCACAACTCCCTCCAAACCTCCTGCACCAAAAAAATGAAGCCGCAGCGCTCCGTGGATCTAGACAGTGAAGGTATTGTGCAGAGAATCTCAGTCATTTTCAACACGAGACTCGACTCTCTGGAAAAGAATGTGGAGGGAATGATTTCCAACAATACACTGAAGATTGAGGGGCTAAAGAAGACTGTTGATTTTGCCTGCGCTGAGATTTGTGAAGTGAAAGGTAAAGTGACACACATTGATGACCGAGTTAACGTGGCGGAGAAAAAGACGAGCCTATTGGAACAACGAATTACTGAGCTGGAAAACTATTCGCGACGGTGGAACCTGAGACTCTACGGTTTGGCTGAAAACAAAGACCAGAATGTCCGCCAAGAGGTTATACACATCTGTCAGTCCATCCTGCCGGAGCACAAGGCCAAACTCCCTGATGTTATTGACTCAGTGGACCGTCTTGGCCAACTAAAGAAAGATGCCACCAAGCCTCGAGGGACAATTCTACAGTTTGGTGCTCGTATTTACCGCGACGCTGTCTGGAAGGCTGCAAAGAAGTCCACCTTCCTGCAAAACAACAAGCTACGTTTTGCCGAAGAGCTGTCCCCAGCAGTCAGAGAGCGAAGGATGCAACTGTGGCCACTGGTGGCCAAAGCGCGTGAACAAGGGAAAGCTGCTTACTTCGTGGGAGCTCGAGCCTTTGCTAACGGGGCTGAACTGTTTCCAGAGACTTGAAAGTGGTAAACGTCACACCTGTCATATGTGCCTTAAACCGAGTTAAGCTATAATTTCCTAATTGCTTTTTCTCTGTGTGTATATTTTTCTATCTGTTCTGATAAACACTATATTTTTTTTATTATTTTTATACGGGTTGATGAGCACTTTAATGACACTCAACTGAATATGTTTACAAGACAGCTTCTTTTACATCTTGTTCAATTATTTGCATTGCTCTATAGACTAGCATTTTATATCTGTTATGTGCTAAGAACTGGTATGTGATAAGCTGTCGACTGAGATCCTAGGTATCTCCTTAGTTTTCACTAAGTTTCGCTATGCACCCTTTTTTAAGTTAGTTAGTGCAGCTCCTTTCAGTAAGGTTAAAAAAATCTAATTTCATCCAAACTTTACTTATTACATTGTTCTATCCGTTGTTGTTAATACGTCTTTATCTATCATTACTCTCAATGCCAGGGGGATAAGGAATATTGTTAAGCGCAAGGCGTTATTTTTGTTTGTCAAGCAGCACAAATCTGATTTTTGTTTCATTCAAGAGTCACACTCAGTTCCAGACGATGGTAGATTATGGAGATCCCAAAAGGGGAATGATCTGTGGCAGGCTCATGGGTCTGAACATTCTGCTGGTGTTGCGACTCTAAAATATAATTTTCCAGGGACTATTCTTTTATCTGTCAGTGATACATCAGGTCATTTTATTTTTCAAGTATTAACCATTGAAAATTTTACTTTGATAGTTGTTAATATATATGGCTATAATTCTAACCATGAGAACGACATAATGCTTGAAACATTAGAGAAGCATATACAAAATACCCTTAATAACTTTCCAAATTCAGGTATAGTAATGGGGGGGATTTTAACATGATTCTGGATCACAATATTGACTGTTGGCCTCCACGTGTTTCCACTGCAGTAAATGATAACTTAACATTATTTATGCAAATATTTTACTTGATAGATGTATGGAGATTTAACAATCCTAACATAAATGCCTTTACTTGGAGTAACAGAAGTGCCACCAGACGTTCACGATTGGACTATTGGTTAGTCTCTGATCATTTGAATATTGATAAAATATCAGTTAATATCATCACAACCCCATTAACAGATCATAATGCAGTCTCCATCTTTATCCCCTTGCACTCTGCCCCCTCCACTAGATGTAGGAATGCTTACTGGAAACTAAACAGTTCGCTTCTTCAACACAATGAGGTTAAATCAGAAATAAAAAATCTAATATTGAAATTTTGGAATAAAGCAAAGTCCGAGGATGCTTTTGGTAGCAATTGGGAACTTCTGAAATTTAAAGCTGGCCAATACTTGAGGAATTATGGTAGTATCTTAACCAAAAATCGTAAATTGGAGGAAGACAGAGTGGTCTCTAAAATAATTTCCTTGTACCAGAAGGACCCTGCAGATATATTAGAAGAGGAACGACTAACTTTAATTTCGGAACAACTTAAACTAAATGAGATTTACTCCAACAAAGCAAAAGGTGCCTTTATAAGGTCAAGAAAAAGGTGGATTGAAGAAGGGGAGCAGAACTCCGCCTATTTTTTCGGCTTAGAAAGATATCATGGGAAATTTAATTTAATCCAGCAACTTAATATTAACGATACTGTAACTGATGATTCAAAGAGCATAGCTGTTTTCTGTGCGGACTTCTATAGAAATTTATACAAGTCCAAATATTGCCATCAATCAACCACTACATTCTTGAACTCTCTTATCGTCACTCCAATCTCTCAAGATGATAGGAAACTCTGCGATGACCATATAACCTTGCAGGAAATTACATTTGCAATTGAACATTGTAAAACGAATAAATCTCCGGGTGTTGATGGCCTTTCTGCAGAGTTTTATCAGGCTTTTACACAAGATTTAGCTCCCTTTCTACTTGAAGTAATATTAGAAAGTATTGGAAAAGGTTCTCTACCTCCTTCGCTAACCCAAGGCTTAATTACGTTAATCCCCAAACCCAAAAAGGATCCTCTGTTTATAGATAATTGGCGACCTATTTCATTGCTGAACACTGACTACAAAATTTTTGCCTCAATTATTACTAAACGCTTAAAAAATGTTTTAGACCCTATTATTGATGAAGTTCAATCAGGATTCATGAGAAAAAGACACATCTCAAACAATATTCATCTTGTATTAGATATAATTGATTATTCATTTTTATGCCCTGATGATAGTTTTATCTTTTTCTTGGACTTCTACAAAGCCTTTGACACAGTAGAGCATAATTTTATTTTTGAAACTATTGAGAAATTTGGTTTTGGTGATTTTTTTTTTAAAGCTGTTAAAACATTGTACTGCAAAGGCAAAATAGCTCTATCAAATTAAAAAATGGGACATCCCCAAGATTTGAGTTGCAAAGAGGCATCCGACAGGACTGCCCTGCCTCCCCCTACCTATTCATTTTATGTACTCAACTTCTTTCCACCCATATTAAAAATAGTGCTTTAATAGGAATTTCAATTGCAGAAAGAGAAGTTATCCTCACCCAACTAGCAAATGATACTACATTATTTTAAAAAAATGCCAGCCAAGTGCCAATCGCTATCAAAACAATAGAATTATTTTCCGCAGCTTCTGGGCTTTGCTTAAATCTGAAGAAGTGTGAACTTTTTTCCCTTAAAGAAAGCAACACCTCCCAGATCTGTAGCATACCAATCAAAGATAAGGTCACTTATCTAGGGATTACTATAATGAAAAATGAGGAGGAGAGATGCTCTGTAAACTTTAATTTGATTAGTGATAAGACAAAGAAAAAGCTAAATCAATGGCTGCAGAGGGATTTATCCTTGAAAGGACGAATATTGCTGGCAAAGGCAGAAGGTTTATCCCGTCTTACATATGCAGCTATCCCCTTGTTTGTCAACAGAAAGCTCTGTAATTCCATTGACAATTCACTTTTCAATTTTATTTGGAAAAACAAGACGCATTATGTGAAAAAATCTGTTATTATGAACACTGTTGAACGTGGTGGTCTAAACTTTCTTGATTTTACAACCCTTAATTATACTTTTAAAATAAATTGGATAAAGCATTTTCTGAAAAATCCCACATCTACATGGAATTTTATACCTAATTATATTTTCTCGAAGATTGGTGGTCTAGAATTTTTACTTTTATGTGATTATAAAATAGAAAGAATCCCCTTAATTTTATCTAAATTCCATAAACAAATGCTCTTAGCATGGTCATTAAATTACAAACATAATTTCTCCCCACATAGGTGCTTCATCTGGAATAATCAGTTTATTAAATTTAAGAATAAATCCTTATTTTATAAAACTTGGTTCAATAATAACATAATTCTAGTATCCCAACTATTAAATGATAATGGATTATTGCTGAATTATTCTGAATTCCTTCACATTTTTGGCATTCCAATCACCCCAAGAGAGTTTGCAATTGTTATGGATGCCATTCCATCTGGTATTTTAACTCTCTTAAAAGGGGCTGGAAAACCAGATTGCCTACCAGATTTGGACCCTCAGTTGGTAATATTTGTTTCGCAACCACAATGAGGAATAATAATCGTAATATTCGCTCTTTATTCCAGAGAGATGTCACCAGCGCCCCTAATGTTTTTCCCTATTGGTCTAACTTTGTTGACAACCTGAACTGGGGTAATATATGGATCCTTCCTTACAAATACCTCCTTACGAATAAAGTTAGAGAAATCTCTTTCAAACTCATACATAGGTATTATCCTGCTAAGCATTATCTCCTTAGGTTTAAGCTTGACATATGTGTTAAATGTTCTTTATGTGGAATATGTCCAGAAACAATGGTACACCTGTTCTGGCAATGTCCCTGCACCGTCACTTTCTGGAAAGATCTGTCCCGATACATTACTGTTAAACTTGTTGCTGATTTTTCTTTGTTGTGGAAAGATGTACTGTTTGGTTTCCATGATAATAAAAGTAAAAAACAGAAAGAAATATACCTAATTAATTATTCACCTAATTATTCACAAAGCCAAATTTAGTAATTCTAAACCTTCTTTTATTGCTTTTGGTAAGGAGACGGAACAGTACATCAAATCCATCCATGATTCAAAAAATAAGAAGGCTGCTAAAACCATTCAGTTGTGCTCATCTTTAATGTATTTATTTGAAACTCCCCCTGGCTCTGCTCTTGTTTATATTTATTTTTTCTCTGTATTAATGACTCTATTTGTGTATTCTTACTTCTTGTTTAAATAATAATAAAAAAACCCCCTGACTTTCAAAATAATCTTAAAAAAATAAAAAAAAATAAGCTGTGTCTCATTTAGAAGGATGCGTCCTCCGTAAGTCTCATTCGAAGGGTGCATACGTCATTGAGGCTGTCCCATTTCATAAAAGCTAGTAGGACACTCCGAATGCGACCTTCTTTCACAGGAATTCGGAGGATGCATTAGGTGCATGCTTCGCTGCTACAGATAACCCACAATCCTTTGCGTTGCCTTAAACAACCGTCGCTAATTTGAAAAATGCCGGCACCAGCAGATGTACACACCATAGACTGTAAGGTACACACAAGCGCAGATGTGGTGTTTTCTATTTAACTTAAAGTACCTCCATTAAAAACGGATAAACTTTGTTCTTAAACTTCAAGAAGCTCTTCTTCTCTGTTGTGAAACAGAGTTGCACATTACACATTTTGCACATTACTTTGGGTGTTCCTTTGCACCCAGGAACCTTGCATCTTCCCTTTTTGTCACACATAATGGGAAATCCTGGTTAGGGATGGGAGCTGTGGACCCCTGCTTCCTTACCCCTTACTGCGCAATGTTGCCCTGAGGCAATGAAAAGAAAAACTGAATTTCTGAACATGCAAAATAAAAAATCATAAAACCTGACAAAAGTATTCTCTACACCTTCATGCACACACAAATATTTTTTATGTACAGTTCATGTAATTTTAAATAAGATTACTAAAACAAATAATCTTGCCGCCTTCTCACACCATGTGCTCCTGTGACTATGTGTTAGAACAGGATGTCCCACCTTCAAATGGTGCTTGATAGTGACTCCCACACTTTATTGGACTGTTCTTTGATACTATTCAAACATTTTAATTGGTTGCAATCATTTAAAAAAAAACATGCTCTTAACATGGGGCATAAGAAAAACTTTCCGTTGCCTGAGGGCAACACTATGCAGTAGAGGGTTAATTTACTGACCCTTAGGCCATCCAAGATGTAGGTGACTTTTTTTCTTCATTTCTGTATGTTTAGTCTGTATGAAAAATGTTATAAATGGAGATTGTTATTAAATAAAGGCTGTAATGAGTGTGTTTTTAGTGATTGATAAACACCATTTAATAATTTTTTATAATTTTGTTAAACTATAAAAATATATGTTTATGTAGTTCCCCAGCAATTTCCTATGATGCCCAAATAATAAATCTTAGTTGAGGTAACATAAAACACATGGAGTAAACGGTTGAATTTTAATTGACATAACTTGCTGTAGTCTTCTAATGTTTGACCAATTAAAACATTTTAGTTGAATGGAACATAAAACTAGTTCACTAAAGGTTGAGCCAACTAAAAATGATCAGATGACACTTTGAAGTTAGAAATTGACTGAACGTAAAATTTCTGTGGAACTAGATACTAAATAATAATTAGTTGAAACCACATACATTTTTTTACAGTGGACTGCTGACGTGATCTGATCACTAGCACACCCTGAGCACATGTGACTTAATGTATTCCTCTCATCGGCAAGACATATCAGCATAATTTTTCATGCAAGGCAAGTTTATTTATATAGCACATTTCATACACAGTGGTAATTCAAAGTGCTTTACATAAAAGAAAGTGAAATAGACATTAAAAATCAATAAAAACATGGAAATAAAAATAATAAAAACAAGGAATTTTAAAATGATATAGAATTGATTTAAAATAAATTTAAAGAAAATGATTATGCATAAAATTCATTGCAGTCAGTTCGGACATATAGCACAGTGCTCATTCAACAAATGCACAGTTAAACAGATGAGTTTTGAGTCTTGATTTAAATGTGGCTAATGTTTTAGCACATCTGATCTCTTCTGGAAGCTGGTTCCAACTGCGGGTGGCATAATAGCTAAAAGCAGACTCCCCTTGTTTTGTGTGAACCCTTGGTATTTCTAACTGACTCGATCCTAATGATCTGAGTGGTCTGTTCGGTTTATATTCAGTGAGCATATCAGCAATATATTTAGGTCCTGGGCCATTGAGTGACTTATAAACAAGTAAAAGTACTTTAAAATCAATCCTAAATGTAACTGGAAGCCAGTGTAAGGACCTGAGGACTGGTGTT
Organism: Barbus barbus; assembly: GCF_936440315.1. Taxonomy (NCBI): domain Eukaryota; kingdom Metazoa; phylum Chordata; class Actinopteri; order Cypriniformes; family Cyprinidae; genus Barbus; species Barbus barbus. The sequence continues at coordinate 10,400,788 of NC_136760.1, forward strand.
ATATGCTCAGATTTTCTGGTTCTAGTCAGAATCCTGGCAGCAGCGTACTGGATGAGCTGCAGTTGTCTAATGGTCTTCTTGGGAAGGCCGGTGAGGAGACCATTACAGTAATCCACCCTGCTGGTGATAAAGGCATGAACAAGTTTCTCCAAGTCTTGACTGGAAACAAAACATCTAATTCTTGCAATGTTTTTGAGATGATAGTATGCTGATTTAGTTCCTGCTTTGACATGACTACTGAAACTAAGGTCTGTCTCCAGAATCACCATCAAGATTTCTGACTTGATTTTTAGTTGTTTGACCCCTAGAGTCAAGGTATGCATTCACCTTGAGAACTTCATCTTTGTTTCCAAATGCAATGACTTCAGTTTTCTCCTTGTTTAACTGAAGAAAGTTTTGGCACATCCAACTGTTAATTTCATCAATGCATTGGCAGAGGGAGTCAATGGGGCTGTAGTCATTTGGAGATAAGGCTAGGTAAATCTGGGTATCATCAGCATAGATGTGATAGGCAATTTGGTTCTTCCTCATTATCTGACTTAGTGGGAGCATATACAGGCTAAACAAGAGCGGTGCAAGAATTGAGCCTTGTGGGACTCCACATGTCATGGCCGTCCACTTAGACTTATGCTCTCCTATACTCACATAATAACCTCTCCCTTCTAAGTATGACCTGAACCATTTGAGTGCCATCCCAAAAAGCAGAAATTGAAGCGAATATAATTTATTATCTTAATGAGTGCTGTCTCTGTGCTGTGATGTGCTCGGAAACCAGATTGAAAATTGTCCAGGTATCCATTTGAGTTTAAGGAGTTGTTCAGCTGATTAAAAACTACCTTTTCAATAATCTTACCTATGAAAGGAAGATTTGATATGGGTCTATAGTTGCTCAACATGGTGTTATCAAGATTGCGCTTTTTCAGAAAGGGCTTAACAACTGCAGTTTTAAGGGAGTTTGGAAAAGTCCCAGAAAGAAGTGAGGCTGATCATATCTGGCTGATGCTGATATTTATATTTAAAGCCATTATCGGCCGATTCTTATATCAGTCCGATAATATTGTGCATCCCTAATATATATATATATATATAGATTTACCATTTTCCCCCCAAATCATCAAAAAGCCATTTCGCACTTACAATACACCAACAGGATGAATGCACTGACCAAACAAATCAGAATAAACTTTTTTTTTTAATATAGTTTTTGTGGGAGTGTGAAATTACCATAATGTTGTATGTTAAATCAAATTCAAAAATTCAAATTCAAATTTTATTTGTCACATACATATACATACGTAGTACGACATGTAGTGAAATGTATTTTACGACTGTCCATCAAATTGTCCAACAAAATTAAGAAAAACCTCAAGTTTACAAAAATACAAATAGAAAAAGTACAGTAAACATATATACAGAATAAAATAGCAATAAAATAAAATAACAAATAGATATGAGAATAAAAAATAGAATATGATTCTATATAGATTCTATAAAAAGTAAAGTGTATGTCAGTGATAAAGTGTCCGTGTGCTGTGCAGTGCAGTAAAGTGTATAAGTGAGTAAAAGGATACTAAAGACAAAGACAAATGGTATGTAAGTCCCACTCATTTATCCTTTCGTAACCTTCTACAAATTAGTGCAGATTGTACTTGAAAAATGTGCAAAGTGGAAGTGTGGGGTGATGTGATTAGAGTGGAGAGTGGTTTAGACTCCGAATGGCCTGCGGGAAGAAGCTCCTCCTCATTCTCTCTGTGTTCGCCTTCATGGAGCGGAAGCGTCTCCCTGAACGCAGCAGAGAAAAGAGTCCATTGTTGGGATGGCTGAGGTCCTTCACTATCTTCCTGGCCCTGGTCAGGCACCGCTTGCTGTAGATGTCCTGCAGGTTAGGGAGCTCGGTGTGAATGGTACGTTCCGCTGAACGCACCACCCTCTGGAGGGCTCGTCTGTCCTGCATAGTGCAGTTCCCGAACCAGGAAGTGATGCTGCCCGTCAGGACGCTCTCGATGGTGCAGGTGTAAAAAGTCTTAAGCACCCGAGAGGGAAGTCTAAAGTCCTTTAAGCGTCTCAGATGGTACAGACGCTGCCTGGCCTTCTTCACCAGGGTGCTGGTATGACAGGACCAAGTCAAGTCCTGCGTGATGTGAACACCCAGGTATCTGAAGCTGTCCACTCTCTCCACTGGAGTCCCGCTGATCGTGATCGGCTGGTATGACCGCTCCTGCTTCGTACTGAAGTCCACTATCAGCTCCTTAGTTTTGCTGATGTTCAGGTGTAGACTATTCACCTGGCACCAACTCTCCAGGTTCTTAATCTCCTGTATGTAGGCCGTCTCGTCGTTGTCTGAGATCAGGCCCAACACAACAGTGTCATCAGCAAACTTAATGATGGTGGTGGAGTTGGAAGTGGCCACACAGTCATAAGTGTACAGTGAGTACAGCAGGGGGCTCAGAACACAACCTTGAGGGGCTCCAGTGCTTAGGGTGATGGAGGATGAGGTGTGTTTACCCATCCATACGGCTTGCTGTCTGTCCTTCAGGAAGCTGGAGATCCATTGGCACAAGGATGTGCTGAGACCAAGGACCTCCAACTTGGAGGTGAGTGTGGAGGGAATTATGGTGTTAGGTGTGAGATTCATTACACTTTTTTGCTATAATATATCTATTCATAAGTGCACCAGTGTGAATCATAATTCCACATTTGCTGTATATCCATAAAGTGATACCTTTGTCAAAGTATTCTTTCAGTGGTTAACTAGCTCATTAAGACAGTCCTTTGCTCCCACCTACTGGCATAATAATGTAACCTGCAATGAAAGAAACCCAGGCATGATATTGTTATTGTTTTGTTTGTTTGTTTGGTTGGTTTTTTTTTGTTTGTTTGTTTTTGTTTTGTTTGTTTTTTTGAAAAAAGAAAAAATATATATTTTGCATATGATTTTCAATTAATTATTGGAAGTGGGTTAGTTAAGGGCCTGATTAGCTGATATATTACAATGCTTGTTTCGGGTTCAGTAGGGGAGCATGTGATTAGCTGAGAAATTGTGCATAGTTAATGATGGCTCTTAAAGGTCCCATGGCATGAAAATTTCACTTTATGAGGTTTTTTAACATTAATATGAGTTCCCCTAGCCTGACTATGGTCCCCCAGTGGCTAGAAATAGCGACAGGTGTAAATCGAGCCCTGGGTATCCTGCTTCGCCCTTTGAGAAAATGAAAGCTCAGATGGCCCAATCTGGAATCTTCCCCTTATGTCGTCATACGGGGAAATGTTACCTCCCCTTTCTCTGATTTGCCTGCCCATGAGAAAATGAGCTACGGCCGTGCGAGGCGAGCACAATTTTATTTTTTTTCCTCGAGAGACATCATGGCTTGCAAACGAGCGAAGCACTGTTTTGCATCTGAGTAATAAACTGCGCATATTAACAGACAAATTATGTTAATATTTAAAAGTCCAAACAGTCAGTAAGCGACAAGTGCTTAGAAACGCTATTTTGTAAATTATTTATTGATGATCAGATTCTGGGTCAAACTGAAAAGCTTGAAGGACTGCGTGTCTACAAGTCATTGCGATACATCCACTGTCAACATTAGCGCATGGTACCGTGGCCGCAAGCTGCAGGCCACACACCCACCCTCCACCTTGCCCCGCCTCTCTCCTCCTCATTAGCATTTAAAGCTACAGACACAGAAATGTCTCGTCCTAAGGAAAGCTCATTTTGGGACTGGCTTATAGTGGCTGAAATTCTGCACCAAGGCTGAATTTCGGGAACGAGACTTCAGATACAGTACTAGGGACCACTTAGGCCTATATAAAAGCATCCAAAAAAAAAAAAAAAGTCATGGGACCTTTAAATATTTAAATACAGTGTGTTGAATGCCTACTAAGGCTTGCATATTTGTGCACAAAGTTTTGACCCTGGATGCTTTTCAATTCATGCTGAACTGGTGTTTATAAATGTACTCTTTAAATTAATAAGTGAATTTATATTGTCACTGTTTTTAAGTTAAATTGTCTGGAGAATTTTACCGTTTTTCAGTGTCCAAATTTTGATTGTATTCTATTTATTTTGAAGGGGCAAATTATAATCTATATACAATGAAAACATTCACATGTGTGGAGATTTAATTTATTTTCATAAAGTTTGAGTGAACGGGAATGTATTCTATGAAACATGTTTAAGTTTATTTAATTGAATATTTAAATGTTTTAAAATATATTTACATTTATAGAAATCTAATATATCTACATATACAGAAATGTAATATGTTAACAAATATTAGAAATTAATATGGATTATACATATATTGCAAATGAATATATTTACATAGTCTGATATCTAAATGTATTTACATATAAAGGAAATAAATGTAAATATTTCTGATATATTTACATATATTTAATATATGTGAAAAATATTAAAAAGCTGCCAAAATCAAATATTTAGAAATATATTTACATATATTGTATAAAATATATTTTATTCTATTTGAATTTAAGATATTTAAATATATGAAAATCTATTTATTATTAATATATTTCAATCTATGTGACTTCTGTATGGGTATATACCCACACTTTATTGGTATTTAAATAGTTTATGTTTATGTTGAACTTTATTCATGAACAGATGGCGCTGTATTAAGCAGTATGTAAAAAGTGTTTCTGTTGCTCATAAAAACGTATCTATGTATTTGACAAATATTGCATTTAAATCACGTAATCAGTGTTGCCAGATTGGGCGGGTTGCCGTCCAATTGGGCTTGTTTTGATCGGCTTGGACCGAAGAATAACGCATTGGGCGGGTTGACAAAATTTGGGCTGCTTTTAAAAAATTACAACCCACCCAAGCTGCTTTTTTCTTCGCTTTTATCTTTAACCATATTATTTTAATATGTTCAAACTCAAAGTATCACAGTAAAATAATGTGTAGCGCAGTCATCAACTTATTTTTCCATACCCTAATTTCCATACCATTTTTCCAACCCTAATTGGTTCAGTTTAACAGAGACTTGTCAATCAATTTACCATTTTTTATGTTGGTGAGATGTGATGAATCTTGAGTGACGGGGTTTTAGCGCTATAAAGGGCAAGATTTAAATGTGCAGCTATATTCATTCATTCATTTTATTTAAGTGATTGCGATGGCAAAGTGGCCTAAATATACACGATAAAGAGTCTAAGAGTGACTCAAATCTGAATGAATAGAAGACTTCTAAATGTAATTGTAACTGAAATAAGAGAACAGTTGAATGATTTAATAAAAATCAAAACTGAATATGGGACTATACGATGCTGTTCTGCTTCAGAACATCTTTTAAACCGTCCAGACTCTACTCTGGTATGCATTGACAGCTGCTGGACTTGAACAGTTTTGACTGTGCAAAGTTCTGCATTATGTTTTAAAATGTGTAGCTACTTCGTGAAATGCGTGCTGTAGTTGAAGCACAAGACAAAGGTAAGCGCATTATTGTTGTTGATTGTTATTATTTTTATTATTTATTTTTGATGTCAGATTATCATACAGTATGTATCAATGAATAACACATTTTTGGCTGTCATGGGTGTGTGCATGAACGAGAGTAAATGCCAGCTAATTTATTGCATTCTGATCACTTTATTGTGCACCTTTTGCTCAAAACAATAGATTATTCTTACTGTGGACATTGAAAATAATCCATGTGTTTTTCCGAGGGTTAAAGTCATCGGTTAATTTCTTGATTGCCACTTTGAAAAGATTTTTGGACATTTTAATTTTCTGTCTCCCTTTAACGCATTTGCCCTGTTTTGATCCATATTCCTGTGAAATTGATTTAACCTATCTTTATTTTATTTTGTCATTATTTTATTTTAAGGAGATAAAAATGGTCCTTATCAACCTTTATTAACGTAAAATTAAAACATAAAATAAAATTCTATCACATTATTTTGGCAGTTAAAATTTTGGGCTGGTTTTTGTTGAAGTGGGCGGGTTTTGGTGAGCTTTTGGGCTGGAAATCGTCAACCCGATCTGGCAACACTGCACGTAATCCGTGATAAGAGTAAGCCTATGGAAACACCGTGCAAGCGTCACTAACGGCAGTAGAAAGTATCCGATTTGACGGCTCCGCTTTTAATTCCGCCCCGACTGCAAGCGGCTACTCTCGCCAGCCGGTGGCAGGCTAGTGTAGTTCATCTCGAACAAGCCTGTTTACTCTCATCTAAAGCAAGGTATTTGGCATCTCAGGTGAGCCTATCATCTTTCTGTGCTTGTGGTTGTTATGCATGAACAGGGGTGCATTTCCCAATAGCATCGTTATCTAAACTAGGCTACACTCTAAAAAACGTTGGGTTATTTACTGTACCCATATCTGGGTTAAACATATTGGGTCATTATGTTGGGTTATTTCGAACTTTTGTTGGGTTGTTTCGTTTGTATAACAACGCAACCGGTTGGGTTAAAATTTAAATTCCAGCGGTCGACCGGTGTAGCAGTCGATTCTGTTCCCCTTGGAATGTCTGTTTCTAGGGGTGGGCGTATCGATCCTAATATCGATAGTATCGATACCAACGTTGGTATTGGTATCGGATCGATACTAGCCTGATAAGATCGATACTTTAGGTTAATTTTTTCTCCTATACACGTAATAACATTGCTAATACATACAACACAGTGTAGACATATGCCGCTCTTTTCACATCTCTTATAAAGTAAAGTAAAAAGTAAAGTCGTGACGTATTGTCAAGTATGGTGACCCATACTCGAAATTGGTGCTCTGCGTTTAACCCATCCAAGTGCACACACACAGCAGTGAGTAGTGAACAAATGCACACACACACACACACACACACACACACACACCCGGAGCAGTGGGCAGCCATGCTGCAGCGCCCGGGGAGCAATTGGGGGTTCTTGCTCAAGGGCACCTCAGTCGTGGTATTGAGGGTGGAGAGAGCACTGTACATTCACTCCCCCCACCTACAATCCCTGCCGGCCCGAGACTCGAACCCGCAACCTTTCGATTACGAGTCCGACTCTCTAACCATTAGGCCACGACTTCCCCATGCAAACATTGGTGCTCCTCCCCTGCTACGCTGTGTTTGGTTGTCATGCCATCACGTGACTCAGCGGCTCCGAGCGCGAGCGGATACAGTGAGAGATGGAACGGAACTCTGAGCTACAAACGAAATGAAAAGGGGAGGAAGGAAATCCTTCACATAGTGCATATTATACCTGTATACCGAATTTGTCCTTTTTATACAGTATCACTGTAAGGTGTGGACTGAGTTTAGCTTTTTAAAATTATTTCTTAATCTTTAAATTTTCATTATAATGGTTTTCTATGGGAGTAAAATGCTTAACATGTTGTTTAGCATGTTTGAATATATATTCTGGTCTCAGCTGCTTGCAACATATTATATTTTATTAACAAGCTGTATACCGAATTTAGTTTTTATTTATTTATTTGGTCTTTATCACTGTCTTCCTCCATTCATTAATTGCACCATATTAAATGTTTTTATATTGCAATTAGAGAAAATTAAATTCAACATGTTGCATTCATGTTCCGGGTTCATCTGCTTACCTGTACATGCAAAGTAGGCCTATATATTTTTATAAACTATACCGAATTTGGCCTTTTCATATCACAGTTTTGTTTTATTGCGATAATAACAAACAAATATTACAGTATGTATAAAACAAACAGAAAATACAGTACGTACATAACATACTAAAATCCTTTCAATAATAAACGAGTTATGGTTTAATAGTTCTTTTTCATATCAATGTCTTCATTCAATAAGCCACTTACGTTAAACTTTTCTTTATAATGTTTTTTTATGGGAGGAAAATACATAATGTGAAAACTTTGAGCGTTGCTTTCATATTCTGGGCACATCTGCTTACTTGTATATCTAGTTTGCAACATTAATAAGGTGTATACTGAGTTTTGTCTTTTAATATTACGTTCTTAATTTATTAAGCGACATTATTTTTATAACTCTTTTCTTTGGGAGGAAAAGACTTAACATGAAACTGTTTATTGCTTTCATATTCTGGGCTCCTCTGCCTGCAAAGTCCTTTTAGAAAGGCAAATAATATCCACGTAGCTTTAAGGTGAATATAATATTAGTCATATCAACATTAGTATTGTTAATTTTTTTTTAATTGTTGTTGGTCATTTAAATTTGTTTTTTTACATGACAAGTATCGGAATCGGTATCGGTATCGGCGATACTGGCCCTGTATTTACTTGGTATCGGATCGATACCAAAATTTGCAGTATCGCACACCCCTATCTGTTTCCCTTTACGCAACCATAGTACAATTCTTGCGTAGTTGCCTATTTACCAAACGTACGATCAGAACTAGTGTGCGCAAGAAGCGCATCTGGATGTACGGAAAGTCAAATGGTTCAAAATACCGTCTTTTCTCCGAAACTTGAAAATGCATTTAAGTAGCGAGGTTTTTCCCCAACTTACAACCGATTTAAGCGTAATGTTTTAGGCTTTGGTTATTATGCAGAACTCTGTAGCGCAGGTCTATTTGAAACACAATGTCTGTATGTTTTTAAATGTCACTTAATTTTGAGTGAAATAAAGAGCCAAATTTTGCGGAAGGTGTAACAATTTTTCAAAAAAAAAAAAAGACTACAAAACCAATGGTTTTAAAATTCAGTTTGATTTATTGCAAGAAAAGCATTTGTAATTTTTTTCTGTGGATGGATTATTAACACAACCCATATGGAACCATCACCCACAGTCATCACAGGAAATCTGTAAAAATAATAATGTTAGTAACATTGTCAGCAGTTGTGCTAGTTTATTCCTTAATAAACCACACCAATTTAATAAATAAATTGGTTACCCAGAGATCATCTGCATCCGAGTCATCAAATGTTTCTGCTTCCCCACAAAAGTGACACAGGTCACTTAGGTCATCTTTGAGGTACAGTACAATGGACAGGGTATGATTTTTTTTTTTTAGGTCAAATTTTCAAAACACTTATGAAAGTGATGCACATCAAACGGCATGTCAATAACATTCATGGTTAAGTAAAAATAATAAATACCAGATTGGTCAAGCAGTGTTGATGCAATCTCCAGTCTGAGTTGGGCTACGTCTTGTGTGCATTGGAGAAGTCAATGTTGGTATTTAGCAGAATATGTTCTGCAAACTGAAAAAAAGTTTAAAGAAATTAAACAAATCCTCCTATTTCAATGAACATTTCATATGTGCCATGTCACACACCTTCAAAGCAAACACACCACATGATGTAGCATCCATCTGACGTGGATGAGACAGACTTTCACACACCCAGTGTGAAACTGGAATTCCCTTTTTTCTCATCATTGCTCTACAAACACATTTTTCCATTCTTTCAATCATACACAACTTCCCAAAAACACTATCAGATTGGCGAATTAAATACCTTGTTTTTTCCAAACACCTTTTCTTCTTGTTGTCAGACTCTCCAAGTGGGTCAAGCAGAATGGCTTTTTTTTTGGATGGGTATAAAGCCTAGGTAATATGCTAAATTCCCAGACATCACAATAAGGGATTAGTGCACAAATTAAGGGAAGGACAAGATGTGGTAGAAAAAAGTGTACAAGCAATAGGGATAACCGCACCCTGGAGAGGATTGTGAAACAAAACACATTCAAAAATGTGGGGTAGATTCACAAAGAGTGGACTGCAGCTGGAGTCAGTGCTTCAAGAACCACCACACACAGACGTATGCAAGACATGGGTTTCAGCTGTCGCATTCCTTGTGTCAAGCCACTCTTGAACAAGAGACAGTGTTAGAAGCGTCTTGACTGGACTGCTGCTGAGTGGTCCAAAGTTATGTTCTCTGATGAAAGTAAATTTTGCATTTCCTTTGGAAATCAAGGTCCCAGAGTCTGGAGGAAGAGAGGAGAGGCACATAATCCACGTTGCTTGAGGCAGGGCCGGCGCTAGCCATTTGGGTGCCCTAAGCACAAACGCTTGGCGGTGCCCCCCCCACCACCACCAAAGAAATAACTACCATTCAGAATTTCTTAGTTAGGTTCTCTTTACTTCCAAAATAACTGCTGCAAATAAATAATTGGAACAGAACAATGTAAACACAGAAAGTTAAAAGTGCAAAAAAAGTTTAAAGTGCAAATAACAGTATAAGTGTATGAATTTTATGAAGTATGAATTTTAAAGTGCACATTTTAAACTGCAAATAACCATACATAACTGCACAGTAGAATTTACTTCTACATACTCCTGGCCTTGAGTTGCTCCTTGCATGTATTTTAGCATTGACCCTGCATTCAGAAATACAAGACAAAATATTCAGGGATTCTACTGAAATGCATTTTTGATTGAACCATCAACCATCATACAAAAATATTGCACACATTAGTCTTTTATATAGGCCTATGTGTCACTGGAACATTTAAAATTCAAAACTCTATTTTACCTTTAAAAGAGGTCTGATGAGGCACAATATAATAATTCTGTACATAATTTGTAGGGCTGGGAAAAGATTAATCGCGATTAATCGCATCCAAAATAAAAGTTTGTGTCTACATGATATATGTGCGTGTACTGTGTATAATTATTTTGTATATATAATTTATATAATTTGTATAATTATTTTGTATATATAATTTTGTATAATTATTTTGTATATATAATTTTGTATAATTATTTTGTATATATAATTTCTATATACAAAATAATTATACACAGTACACGCACATATATCATGTAGACACAAACTTTTATTTTGGATGCGATTAATCGAGATTAATCTTTTCCCAGCCCTAATAATTTGACAACTCTGTGAATATGAAAATATACAAACACTGAGATTGTGGGTTTTTTTTTTCTAATTTCAGTTTCACCAACAGATGTCGCCCTTGGCCGAACCTCTTGAAAATGACCGCATAGAACAACAACGAAAAAACTTTATCTAAGCGGTCTAATTTGGCAAAATCACATCACGTTCAGTTGCAGGGTTTTTCTAAAGTTCACCTTACCAAGAGGCAGATAGGCATTATATTGAAGCGAAGAAATTACAATAGGGAACGTTCTGCACTAATAGCTATATGCACACACATCTGTAACGTATAGCCTACCTAGGGGGAAAATTAGCTTTATTTGTCATTCAAATATGACGATGAGGACCCCAACGATTGGCCTTCCTTTCCTTCTCAAACAAACTGCATCTTTAACAGCCCAAGTTTCAAAATTTCCCGGGGGAGAAACCCCCGGACCCCGTTAAAATAAAAGACTCAACATGCAGGGCTAAAGCCCCGGATCTTTTGCACTACTAGCGACGCGGACGCGCCGACGCCCCTGGACATGCATACTACACGCACAAAACTAACATTTTTATTTAAAACATTGTCTTACCTGCAAGCGACGCGCGAGCATCATCCCGCTGTCTCTTCTTTTTTCTTTTTTCCGCCCCCGACTCTTGGTGCCTTTTCGAGGCCATGTCTGAGGTCGGTGTCGGCCAAATTTGAAATTGATTGAAGCATAATTGAACAGACCACTGGGAGGTGGGGAAGGGGGGGCACCAGAGGGAGACTGGCACAGAGATTCACCTTTTTCTCGACTAATTTGGTCTAGGCCTATATTACTTTTGTATTGCGTTTGTATATTAACATGCTAGAAATATTTTATTTGTTATTTATACTAGTAGCCTATATTGTGATGATATTTTCACGACCCAGATTTTTTGGTGCCCCCCCCAAGCACTTGGTGCCCTACGCGCAGTGCGTGATGTGCGTGTGCGGAGCGCCGGCCCTGGCTTGAGGTCCAGTGTAAAGTTTCCACAGTCATTGATGGTTTGGGGTGCCATGTCATCTGCTGGTGTTAGTCCATTGTGTTTTCTGAGGTCCAAGGTCAACGCAGCCGTCTGGAAGTTTTAGAGCACTTCATGCTTCCTGCTGCTGACCAACTTTATGGAGATGCAGATTTCATTTTCCAACAGGACTTGGCACCTGCACACACTGCCAAAGCTACCAGTACCTGGTTTAAGGACCATGGTATCCCTGTTCTTGATTGGCCAGCAAACTCGCCTGACCTTAACCCCATAGAAAACCTATGGGGTATTGTGAAGAGGAAGATGCAATACGCCAGACCCAACAATTCAGAAGAGCTGAAGGCCACTATCAGAGCAACATGGGCTCTAATAACACCTGAGCAGTGCCAGAGACTGATCGACTCCATGCCACGCCGCATTGCTGCAGTAATCCAGGCCAAAGGAGCCCCAACTAAATATTGAGTGCTTTTCATGCTCATACTTTTCATGTTCATACTTTTCAGTTGGCCAACATTTCTAAAAATCATTTTTTTTGCATTGGTCTTAATTGATATTCTGATTTTCTGAGATACTGAATTTGGGACTTTCATTAGTTGTCAGTTATAATCATCAAAATGAAAGGAAATAAACATTTGAAATATATCAGTCTGTGTGTAATGAATTAATCTAATATACAAGTTTCACCTTTTGAATGGTATTACTGAAATAAATCAACTTTTTCATGATATTCTAATTTTATGACCAGCACCTGTACATAGCGGTACAGTATGCTTTAAAAAGTGTTGTCTTCACAGATTCTGAGCACATACCAAATTGAGACCTTCTTGTGACAATTATGTTAAGTGTTCAAATTCAGTATATGCCATTAAGTTATCATTTAGAGGACTGATAGATTAAATATTATAATTTATTAAATATAGTCTATGATATGAGGCATCAAGTTTAGATGTCTGCACCGACAATTTAGGCTAAATTGTATATGCAAAATTCAACTGCATTAACTCAGACATTAGACAAAAACAAAGGAACAATTGCAAGAATAAGAAAAACCACAGACCATTAACGGGATCGTGACAATAATTTTATTACGCTGCATTGTAGCTAGGCATTTGAAAGTAGCGCCAACTATTTTGTCCCCTTTCGCTTTCCGTACATCCAGTTGTCTTTTGGTGTATTTGCATGCTGCTGTGTTGCCACATCCACAGTCTTTTTATCCGCAGAATTGGTCTACTTTGTGCAAATGTTTGATGAACAATTTGTATCAGGTATATTACGCAGACCTGGCAACCCACTAAGCAAACACGCTTCGTCGAGGGGGAACAGGAATTCCAAAGGGGAACGGAATCGACTGCTACACCGGCGCAACTGTTACAGAAGATAAACGGGTAAGTTAATATCATACAATATATGCATATATGTTTTTTTTTCCCGTTACAAAGTAATTTTAAGCTCTTACACATTAATATTGCCGATTCTCTCCACAAATATGTTTACATATTTACCCCTGTAGACTGCTCGTCACCGATGCTTGTTTTATAGCCAACCTACTTCTGTATTAAAGTAATAATAATAACAATACACGACTGGGATGCTTTTCCTCGCTTTCTCTGTTTTTCCTAATACTTTTTGGGGAATTTTTCACACATTTCAGATATTTGACAACGCGATCGGCTTCAAGACCCTGCTCTGCCTCTGTGCCTCATCTATCTGCCCCTGGGAGGTAGCTATGCTGTGTGAACATTGTTGCGCAAAACCGTGTAACTTAAAACTACGACAAAATATGAAACCTTTTATCTATAGAGTTGTGACTTTACAGTGATTTTATAGTAGGTTAGTGACATATTCCATATACAGCTTCACTGATTGTTAATTCACTGATTGTTAAAGGATGCTATGGATTTCTGTGTAAAGGATACACTTAGGAAGTGGAACCTGGAAACTTTAATTGACAGATTTGCAGGTGAGAGATAATGTAGGAAGTAATTAAACATGCAAATTTGGCATTATTGCAAAAACAGATACCCCAAAGTCTATTCTTTGGCAAAAAAAATACATATTTTAACTTATTTTATCATATTTAAATGTATATTCACAATATTGAAAACTGTAGGACTTGCTGGCCACATCCAGAAAAACGAATGGATCATGGCCCTCTGCTGGATGCACATGGTCAAAAGGCTTTTTCTTTCTGTAAATGTAATTCCTACAGGGTTTTTTCCCCTAACCAGCAGATAGCATTACAATTCTGCCCCAACACCTAGATCAAGACCCAGAAACAACTTATATTTTATAATTTACATAAATGCTAAAATAATTTTTTTCATAAACATTTTGAAAAGTAAATAAAAAAAGATAATTTATAAAATTTATATTATTAAAAATGTATATACAATCGTATACAAGACCTGAAAGCAAACATTGTTTTGGTGAACTATCTGTTTAGGTTTAATTGTGTGCATAATTGATGGTTAAGGGTAGGAGATATATGACATATGACAGATAAATATTATTAGAAAACAGTGGTCTATGACCGTGTTTTTCAATCCTGGTCCTGGTCTGTACATTTTGTATGTCTCTCTCATCTGACACACTCAGTGCAGCTCATGGAGCTCTCTTCTAACGAACTGATGATCTGAATCAGGTGTTAAATAAGGGAGACACACAAAATATGCAGAGCAGTGGGTCCCCAGGACCAGGATTTAAATAAATAAATACATGCATACATAACGTACATTCATAATTTAAATGTTTCTGTTCTCATGTCAGATATGTATGCATGTATGTACCAAGAGATTCTTAAAAACCACATATAGCCAGAAGAATCATCTGACAACAATACTAGTGAAACTGAGGTACCCACCGTAACTGAGGTGCCTACTGTGACACTGACTGTTGTGGAAAATTCAGCCTCATTTGTACGTATTTCCCTTTCCCTGATCTTTAAAATCACACATCAGATCAACCTTAATAAATTACAAAGTTTCGGTCAAAGAAACTGGTCACATTTAACATCACTGATAAAGAATTCTGTAATATATATATATATTTTAAATATTAAATATTAAACATATTAAGGGAATCCTAGCATTATAAAGTTATATACATTATGTATAATTCTAAAGTATTGTTTTTCTCCAATAAGGATATACGACAGATTTTAGAGGGATGCGCACATGGGTCTTCCATTCTCTCGTCTTTGGAACGAAACCACAACTTATGTCTTGAAGACAGAAGGAAAATGGTTCGCATTTTGGTGTCCCATTTAATGGAGAAGTTTGGAGAATAGTAAGTGATGTTTTATTCATTGTTCTACTTTACATAAAGTCAGTCATATGCTGTAAATATAGTTTACTCATAAGTAATCTATACAATCCTTCTACTAGTCCATCACCAGACAAAAAAAGAGAGCTAGCTCTGGCCCTGGTATCACAATTCCCATGCCTTAGAGATTCAGAGGGCAGTGGATATGTGAGTATGCCCAGCAGTTGACAGAACTATGGTTACCTTCACACTGCAGTAGTATTTTGTGAATATTCTTTGTGAATAACACAAAGAAGATATATTGAAGACATTTTTGGGTAAACTATCCCTTTAACATATTTATGTTGATGTTTTAGGGAGTATGGTATACACCAGAACTATACTGCCATCCAGCCACAGGGTTTTTGGAGGAACGACTCCGTAATATCAGAAAGCGCCTCCACAGTCACCGTTCAGCATCAGCACAGCGATCACAGACCACAAATGAGCGCGAGCTACTGTGACTGATCGCATCACTTTATTGCTAGGTAAGAAAAAAAAAACAGAAGGTGTAGAAACCTTATTAACTTTCTTGATCTTTCTACTTTCTTACTACTTCCTTTATTCCTTAAATCCAAATTGTGCTGTGGTCAAAAAAAGTTAATTGTGAAACTGTGTCTAAAGAATCCACAGAGTTTGTTCCATTATTTTCTTATTTAAAACTTTTTGCTTGTCTTCTGTTCACATGTGCCCTCAATAATTGTTCTTTGTGGCAATATTATGTTTGTAGGTATAGTCAAAGTACACACTGTTACAATGACCAGTTAAAATGTTATGATTCTTAAAAGGTTACTTTAAGTTGTTGTTATATAAATCACTCTGATGCTCTTTGCTCATGCAGACACAGAAGTGAGTGAGTCAGACAATAACAAAATAACAGAGTGGCTTAAGAAGAGTAAGCAATCAGTTAGTCAAGTTGAGGAATTTATGAGAGGAACCGCTATCTACCGAGCACAGTGGATTAGAGAAAATGGATCAAAATCTGTAATGGATATAACCCAAGAGTATCCAAGACTTTTGGACACCCCTGGAATGGTAAAGGACTGTTTAATCTATAATAGGAAAATTAGGTTCTCCAGTAATTTTAAGAAAACATTAAAAGTGTCCTGCCCTAAAATATGAATCTTTTTTTTTTTTTTTATATTTATAGAAAAATAAATGTCAGTACTTTTATTATTATTTCACCATATGAGGTGATCACATCCTAAGCCAGGGGTCTCCAAACTCTGTTCTGGAGGGCCACTGTCCTGCAGAGTTTAGCTCCAACTTTCCTCAACACACCTGTTAAGGTTGGAGCTAAACTGTGCAGAACAGTGACCCTCCAGGACAGAGTTGGGACACCCCTGTCCTAAGCAAATGGTTATCAGCTGTTATCAAAGCACAACCATTACAACAATTAACTTCATTTGGGTGATGAAGATTTTTTACAAACTGCATAAATTGGGTGTTAGTTGTACTCTTATAGTGTGGTTTTAACTGTTCCTTTTCTTAATTAATTTTCAGATTGCTCAGGACTTCGGTATTTTATACCCTCATGCCAAAGACAAACTTTTTTAGCTCTGGGGACTTGCATCTCAACGAATACTTTCATATTGCAAGACGGAGAAGAGAGCTTTGGATATTCTTCCACTTCAGACTAACATTTCTTCTGGTGAGAACATCCTGCTTTACAGCTCTATAGTTTCATGCCTTGTTAGAATATTTTATCTATCTATAATATATATATATATATATATATGTGTGTGTGTGTTGCACCGGTTTATAGATTATTCCATTGTTCTTTTTGTAAAGACACTCTTGGAGATGTTGCTTTAAAAACTCTCCCAGCTATCCTTCCTCCATTGCCATACAAAATGGGCAGCAAGATGGTTCGGCCCTCTTACCAGGAGACAAAAGAAGCATTCGTTGATTTGCAGCCTGTAGGTACATCATTTATGACAACACATTTTGGTTATTATTTGATCCATGTGTGCATATTTACCATTTCAAAATTCTATTTAAAGGTTGGGACAAACATCATTCAGTACTTGGAGGAGGAGGAGCAACGGAGACAATTCCCTCATGTCCTGCAGATTGAGGATAAAGTCAATTGCTCTCAAGCCTTCGTAATTGTGGGAGGAGTGGCACTGGAGCAAGACAGCCTTTTGCAAGCTGTTTATACATGCTTTAAATTGTTTTATGTTTTGGACATTGGATATCCCAAGCCTGCTGCTGTTGTTTGGCAGTTTCTACAACACACAATATATTCTGTGCCAGGAGGTGTTCCATCAACACACTGCCGCCTACTTGGGCAGTTTATAATTGGATGAGCTAGACTAGCTTTTTGTTTAATTGTTTTATTTTTTTGTGCTACCTGTTTACAATGTGTAAAACAGGTTGCAAATACATTACTTTGAAATAATATATTTTTAATATATTATTGCATTTGCTGGACTGTAAGATTTATTTGTCTATTTCCCTGTATTATACACCCTAAAATATAATTGCAAATAAATTAATTTGTAACCCTATTTTTTATATATATATTTCTCTGCAGTGTTCCCTCAACACAGTCACCTTATGAGGCAACTTATAATTACATTTGCTGGACTATAACTTTGTTTGGTTTATTTATTTGTTTGGTAAACTGAAACAATTGGTAACTGCGTATTTATTGTAAATAATTTAATGGAAAGCTTTGCAACTTGTGATTTAATGTAAATAAACTATTGTCAATATATTTGAAGTTGTGCATTATTATTTATTTACATGGTGGTAATAATAATAATACCAGGATGGTTAAAGCAACATTTTGGGCAAATAACCCAACAAATTAGTTATTTTATAACCCAATTAATTGGGTAAAAATGACTACCCAATGAAATGGGTTAAAATAACCCAACATTAGGTAGGTGCTATAGTAACCCACCATTGGGTTATCTGTTGGGTTATTTTTAACCCAAGTATTTTTAGTGAGTAGGTGGTAAGTTCCATTGAACTCTATTGGTAACGACGGAACTCGTGACCAATAGCTTTTCTAGTCAGCAGGACTACCTAATCAGGTCATGCTTCATCCTAATTACTCACCGTCATGCTAATTAATAGGTCTAATTACTTGGGTGTGGTTTCCTCTGGATTCACAACACACTCTTGATTTAAACTTGAGGAAAAGTGTGGATTAACTTTTATTTGAATTATTTTTAGTTTTGTAAAAACGTTTCCTTTGGTGTAGAAAACTTCAAGGTAAGCACTATCAAAAATAAATCCATGTACTCTGTTTAATTTGGAATTCTAAAACTGTAAGCAAACCATTTTAGTTCCCACTGTCCAGCCTTTATTCCCGTATTTAGTGGCTAAGATATTTGTCCAAAACTATCCCTAAAAAAATTTGAATCCGCTTCAGTTCAAAAAACAAATGACTGTGATTTGAGAACGTTTTCCTTGCCAAATATCCAAAATCTTCTTTTGACTTGTTCTACACAAGGTATGGCTGCTATAGCAACCCAAGATCCCACTGGCAGTTTTGCAAGTGTACTCCGTGGACCATTGCATGCACAGGCCCCTCAGCGCCCTGGCCCACTGCCCTCTAGAATATTACACCCAGATGAGCAGCTCCAGCGAAACCAGCCTTTTTACGTTCCCACTGTCCAGCCTTTATTCCCATATCAATGGTCCATGTCAACTCCATATGTACCCTACAGTGGATTTCATGGCTTGGGTATCCTTTTCTTTTGTCATTTTACTAAATATTACAAATTCAAATTTGTTTTCATTGTTTTTCAGGATTTTTTTTTTGTGCTTTTATTTGACCTGATAAGCAATCACTTTTAAAATGTCTGTAATGTTTCTATAAAAGCTTCCATATAGTATATTTTCTGGATTGTCTTTAAGACATTTACCTTTCAAACATGTAAAAACATGGAGTGAGCCTCATGCTTTTCATAATATGAAGTGTGATATTTAATCCAGTGTAACATGGAAAATTAATGTTTCTGCTCAGGCCTATTATTAGGTCTCCAGTATAAGCTATAACCTTTTAGCTCTATGGTGAAGACTTGCTAAACTTCACTAGATGAGATGGATTGTAATGTTCTAAATGTCAGCCTTAGGATTTATAACCGGCTTCCTTAAATCTGGCCCTGGAAGGCCTCTATCCTGCAGAGTTTAGTTTAAACCCTGATATGACTAATCTACCTGTAATTTCCTCCGTAGTTTTGGAGACCTTGATTAGCTTGCTCAGGTGCCTTGATTAGGGTTGGAGCTAAACTCTGAAGGGCAGTGGCCCTCCAAGGTCTAATTTGAGGAAGATTGGTTTAGGATGCTAAGATCCAGTTGTTAATTAAATGTTAGCAGAGAGTATTGTAAGTTGTATGAATGGAACCCACACACATGTAATATAACGGTTCTTTGTTTTTAAGGTTATGGCATGATGATGCCATCATTACTACTTCCCCACGGTTTAGAAGTCCCTGGATACATGATTCCTCAACCTCAACTGCATATGTTGGACTACAGACGTATGACTCCCCATATGGCTCCAACTATTTCCCACCAGACTCGCCACTCCCATTTTCAAAATGGTGTGCCCCCTAATCGTGTGATGGTCAGCGCAGAGGTGCAAACCGAAGCCCTTTGTCATAGCATAGACTCCCATGAACATGCTATATCCCACAACTGTTCTGAATCAGGTAGGAGTACTGGCAGTCCAGTGTCAACATCACCCAGCTCTTTGGATAACAAATCAGTAGCTTATGCTGAAGGTACATCCATGCTAACTCAAAACTACAATGCCATCAATGCTATCAACACTGCTGATTTGTCTGCTGTTCCTAAGACTGAAATCCTCCAAGCCGAACAGATACAAATTAAATGCAACAAAATGCCTGCTGAGCTTAAGAATTTTCAGAACAAGGATAACACTGCGCTAGCTAGTCCTAATGAAACTGACCTTTTGCAGAGCAGCTTGGGTTCCACACAATATTCGGGGGATGTTGTTTTGTGCTCTTACCAATCATTAGCATTTAGGAAGGATAAACAGAGTGTTGATGCTGGGATGTTAAGGTACTCCAGGAAGCATCATCTCCCTGCTTGTACAAAAGTTACTGTGGTGAGAACTTCTCCATCCTGTAGAACTTTTAAAACTTATCCTAAACCAAGCAGATTGGTCATTACCCAAAGCATCAAAGAAAAGAGAAACTCGGAGATGCCATTTCAGGTAAAGAGCAGAGAAGATGAAAAGTCCAATAACATGGACTTTAAGATTCTGCGGCTGCCATTTGACTTGCAGAACCATAACCAGCCTTGTCAGCTGGAAGCTTCTATCTGGTCAGTAGAGTCTCTAATACCTTATGTACCTTCCACTGAGTGGATGACAGAGAATGGTCTTCTAACCCCTCAGAAACCTTTGAGCCCACTGAATGAACACAGTGGTGTTATCTCAAAGCCAAATTATGTTGCTGAAGGGAAGAATCTACAATCTGTTGCATCAGCTAAATATCATGGTCGTCCATGTCCGCTAGAGGCCTCTATCTGGTCAGTAGAATCTTTGATGCCTTATGTGCCTTCCAATGAATGGATGGTTGAGAATGGATTTTTAACAACTCCTAAATGGCTGGACCCACAGATTAAATCCAGCGACGTGCTGTCAAAGCAGAATCCATCTTCGACTGGTATTCCAGCAGGGAAGAATCTACAAGCTGGTGCGTCAACTAAACATGACTCATTTAACACTGTTGAGTCCCACTCACCATACTGTCCCTCAACAAGCTGGCTGGCTGACTTTGGTAATGTATACTACTATAGTAAGCTACCTGTTGTACAGCAACAGCCGGACCTTCCAGAGAAGCGGCTACCAAAGATGTCCCTAGCCATTAGTCTTGAATCATCTCCTCTCAGAAATGGGAAAAATGCCAATAACCAAAGACCTGCAATTGGCAGCTCAGATATGAAGCACTGTTCATTTTCTACTTGCAAGTGCAAAGCAAAGAGCAGTTTGAGGCTAGCTGGATCTGCCATGAAGTGTAGTTGGGTTTCTTCTTCCACATTGGAGAATGAACTTCCCTTCTGCCCATCATGTAAATATGATGCAAAAGGAAAGGATCATAGAAAGCCTCCTTTTTCAGATGGTTTTAGCTGCAAAAGAGAAGAGACTACTGAAGTTAAGACCTATTACATGAAGGGGGCTACTAAGGGCTTCCATGGTACCCCAAAGATGAATTCGGGAAGCCATTTGGCAAAATGCTGTGCTACCTACCAGGCTAAATTGAGTGAACAGACTGGACTGTGTGAAGATTGCCGATGCCTTAATCCCAGCCCTGCTCAAGATAAACGTGGTGACCTAGTATGGAGAATTTGGGAAAAGAGTGAGGAAGACTGGATTAAGAACCCAAATAAGAGATTTTTACAGAGACCGCAGAAAGGTAGGGCTTTCAAAATACTGTTGCTGAAATTCTCCAAATTGTGTATATACTCTATATTGTTACAAACTTTCTTCTGTTAGACAATGCATGGAAAGAAAGTATGCAAGTCTCTAAAAATGGAAGAAGCATCCAGAAAAATGAAAGGAAAGGGTACTCGCAAGGTAAGAAATTCTCAAAAAAAAAAGCATCACGTTAGACCAATAGTCATGCCTGATCTTTGACAAATGCACCATTCAGTGACGCTTAAAAAAATAAATAAAATAAAATGTGACTTATGTTCTCCACAAATCCCTAACTGTGTGTACCGAGTGCAAATTTACAATCCTATTTATAATTTTTTCTTTATTCCTTTTTGTCTCTTTTAGAGATGGGGAAGACGCAGTGATTATGGCTACCGGTGGTCAGTGTGCACACCCCATGGAGAACGAGAAGGCGCATTAATATCACAAACGTTCAAACCCTTCCTACATAAATGCATGCATGGTTTTTATGCAGTGATTTAATAAAGTACTTATGCCTGTGAACATGCTGTGTCCTTTATCAATGAAGCCTCAGAAGTTCCATTTAAAATTGTCATAATCATATCTTTAAAAAATACTGCAAATAACTATGCATTTAATACACCGTACTATATGCAAACTTCTTGAGCATATTAGATGCATCACAAAAAATTGTAAGGCTGTTTTATCTTTTGCTTTAATGTGCATAGATCTAAATTTTAGATTTTTAAACATTTATTTTTCAAATATTGTATAGCCAAATGCTTGATCCTCACCGAGATCTGTGTCTGGTTGCATAAAAAGGTCTAAACTAGTCTTTCATCTAATTTGTTTAAAGACTGTAATGTTAAAGTCAGGGGCTATTTGCACTAAGCAAATAGCAACTAGATGCTATATTTAAACTAAGTGAATATAGCAGTATTTTTAACTGTTATTTACAGTAAGAATCATAAAATCGCACCACTAGATTTTGGGTGTTCCATCTTACAATCACTAGGAGAATTGTTTACAAAAGCATTAAGTGCATGATGACCCTCAGAGGACATTGGGACTAGACAAATAAAATAATCTACTACTGAAAAAAATAAATCAACTGAGTGCACTTTCATGTGATTAAAAGATAATTTCAACTATTGGTTCCGAAGCTGAAGGCAAAGGCTATGATGGCACTGGGAGTTTGTATGTGTCTAAATACAGATTACAAATAAGGTCAGGTCACCTTTATTTATATAGTCCTTTTAACAATAAAGATTGTGTCAAAACACTTAACGGTATCAAATTGGAAGATAGAATGTCAGTAATGTATAATAATAAGATTAAACACTCAATTTTCAGTTAAAGGCATTTCATTATTGAATTCAGTGTTGTCATTGTCGAGCTCAGTTTAGTTTAAATAGTATCTGTGAAATCAAATTGATGATAATCGCTAGAAATCAAAAAGTGTCCCAACTGAGCAAGCCAGAGGTGACACTGGCAAGGAACCAAAATTCCCTCTGTGACAGAATGGAGAAAAAAACCTTGGGAGAAACCAGGCTCAGTCGGGGGGCCAGTTCTCCTCTGGCCAGGATATTATTGTTTATTTATTGTTTAATTATTGATTTAATTAAAATTATAAATGTATTATATTTCTATTTTTATATTGTTGCAATTTCTAACAATAATAGTATTATGTAGTTAGGTATTTTATTATATTTTTAGTTATTTTGTTTTATTTTTGGTTTTACTGTATTTTTAGTAGAGGTCTTCACTGGGGGTATGTCCCCGGGGCTAATCCAGGTGAAGTGAAGTGAAGTGACATACTGCCAAGTATGGTGACCCATACTCGGAATTCGTGCTCTGCATTTAACCCATCCAACGTGCACACACACAGCAGTGAACACACACACACACCGTGAACACACACCCGGAGCAGTGGGCAGCCATTTATGCTGCGGCGCCCGGGGAGCAGTTGGCGGTTCGGTGCCTTGCTCAAGGGCACCTCAGTCGTGGTATTGAGGGTGGAGAGAGCGTTGGACATTCACTCCCCCCACCTACAATCCCTGCCGGCCCGAGACTCAAACCTGCAACCTTTGGATTATGAGTCCAACTCTCTAACCATTAGGCCACAACTTCCCCTGGAGGTGTCTGGCCTCCGCCGACGATCAAGGCCACAGACATCATCTCCCGGCACCGATCCACCATCTGATCCGGACACGGACTGAGAAACAGAATAAAAAAGAAACAGACAAATATTAGCGTAGATGCCATTCTTCTTACGATGTAATGAGTACATTGTGTGTTATGAGGAGTGTTCCCGATTCCGGTTGATCTAATTAATGCAGTCTAACAATCCTTTAATGGATTTGAATGATAGAAGTGTAGTAGTGTGTTACATGTAAAACAGATTAAAGAAATGTGTCTTTAATCTAGATTTAAACTGACAGTGTGTCTGCCTCCCGAACAGTGTTAGGTAGATTGTTCCAGAGTTTGGGTGCTAAATAGGAAAAGGATCTGCCGCCCGCAGTCGATTTTGATATTCTTGGTATTATCAAACGGCCAGAGTTTTGAGAACGCAGCGGACGTGGAGGACTATAATGTGATAAGAGCTCGCTCAAGTACTGAGGAGCTAAGCCATTCAGGGCTTTATAAGTAATTAACAAGATTTTAAAATCTATATGATGTTTGATAGGAAGCCAGTGCAGTGTTGACAGAACCGGGCTAAAATGGTCATACTTCCTAGTTCTAGTAAGGACTCTAGCTGCTGCATTTTGGACCAACTGTAGTTTGTTGATCAAGCGTGCAGAACAACCACCCAGTAAAGCATTACAATAGTCTAACCTTGAGGTCATAATTGCATGAATTAGCATTTCTGCCTTTGACGTTGAGAGCATAGGTTGCAATTTGGATATGTTTTTGAAATGGAAAAACATAGCTTTACAGATGCTAGAAATGTGGCTTACAAATGAAAGATTGCTATCAAACAGCACACCTAGGTTCCTAACTGACGAAGAAGAATTGACACAGCAGCTGTCAAGTGTTAGTGTTCTAGGTTATTACATGTGGGGTTTTTAGGTCCGATAATTAACACTTCTGTTTTTTTTCAGAATTTAGCAGTAAGAAGTTACTCGTCATCCAGTTTTTTATATCGACAATGCATTCCATTAGTTTCTCAATTTTAAGACATTAAAACCATGTCTCCTGATAATATCTCCCAAGGGTAACATGTAAAGCGTGAAAAGTAACGGCCCTAGTACTGAGCCTTGAGGTACTCCATACTGCACTTGTGATCGATATGATACCTCTTCATTCACTGCTACGAACTGATGGCGGTCACATAAGTACGATTTGAACCATGCTAAGGCACTTTCACTAATGCCAACAAAGTGTTCTAGTCTATTTAAAAGAATGTTGTGGTCGATAGTGTTGAATGCAGCATTAAGATCCAGTAGAACTAATAAAGAGATACAACCATGATCAGATGATAGCTATAATTGTGAGGATACTACCTTTTCTAGTATCTTTGACAGAAAAGGGAGATTTGAGATCAGTCTGTAATTAACTAGATCCTTGGGGTCAAGTTGTGTTTTTTTAATGAGAGGCTTAATAACAGCCAGTTTGAAGGTTTTGGGGACATATCCTAATAACAATGGTGAATTAATAATAGCCAAAAGAGGATCTATAACCTCTGGAAGTAGCTCTTTTAGTAGTTTAGATGGAATAGGGTCTAACATACAAGTTGCTGGTTTAGATGACTTAACAAGTTTATACAATTCTTCCTCTCCTATAGTAGAGAATGAGTAGAATTGTTCCTCAGGAGATCTATAGTGCATCTGATGCGATACTGTAGCTGACGGCTGCATGGTTACAATTTTATCTCTTGGAAGTAAAGAAGTTCATAAAATCATTACAGCTATGCTCTTGGGAAGTGCCAACACCTGTTGATACTTTATTTTTTGTTAATTTAGTGGTTATGCTTGTTTTCTTCTAGAAGAGACTAAAAGTAATCAGATCTAGCAGTTTTTAATGCTTTTCTGTAGGATAGGGTACTTTCCCGCCAAGTTATACGAAACAACTCTAGTTTTGTTTTCCTCCATCTGTGCTCCGTTTTCCAGGCTGCTCTCTTTAGGGTGCGAGTGTGCTCATTATACCACGGAGTCAGACTGTTTTCTTTGATCTTCCTTAAATGTAATGGAGCAACTGTATCTAAAGTGCTAGAAAAGAGAGAGTCCATAGTTTCTGTTACATCACGTTTTTCTGTGCTTTTGGATATGCTGAGGAATTGAGATAAATCAGGAAGATTACTTACAAAGCAGTATGAGGAATACCCTGTAAAAATTGTAAAATATTTAGTGTTTTAATGCAAGAATCTACCAACAACAAACAACCACAGTTTATGCTGCAAAAAAGAATAATAAAAGTAAAAATAAAATTAAAAATTTTACATACACTTGATTCTTAAATGTGCCATAGAATGGAAAACTGTATTTACCTTGGCATAGTTGAATAATAAAAGTTCTGTACATGGAAATGACATAAAGTGAGCCTCAAACAACATTGTTTCCTCCTTATGTAAATTTCGTGAATAAAAAAGACCACTGAAAAATAGGCGAATCAGAACATAACACAGACTGTGACGTAACAGTTCAGGGATCACTAATAGTTACATCCCCAACATTTGCATATAGCCACCCATGTTCTAGGCCAGCCGCCAGCCGAAGCATCAGAAGTTCTGCAGGTATTGTGAAGAAACAAGCAAGGACAACAGCGAAAATGGCAGATCATGGAAGGGTCATGTAGGGTCCAGGCTCTGCAGGGGATGTGAAGTGCAGGGATGCGTTGGTGTCTGTATTCAGAAAGGCACGGAAAGCAAATAACACATAACGTGAGCCACTAAACGGACATGGCTACCCACATGAAAAAGTACTATAGTAATTTATAGTAGATACTATAGTGTTTTTGAACCATACTTTAGTAAAGTACTTGCATTATTTTTGTGGTAATTCTATAGTTGCATAAATTGCAGTGACTGCTCTAAAATATGAAACACCAATGTTTCAGAAGTTTATAACATGCTTATCCGATAACTCTTATATTTCCTATATGGGTTTATGTAAATTCTTTTTTTTTAAGATTAACTGTTTTTTTTTTTTCCTTCTAAGGCATTGTTAGATTCCAGTGTTTCCTGTCATAGCTTTGCAAAGATTTGATTTCAAAAAACAGTATCTTAGCTATTAATCTATTTCTTGTTATGATTTTAAATCTGTATTTAACCTCAGAATGATTTGAAAGTAAGTCTGATTTTGTGGTGGCTGTGCTTCAAAGGGGACAGGATGCCCATCTTCCACAAGTTGGTTTGATTCTTTAGGGTTTTCTTGAAATGGTCTCAGTGGTCGTGTAAAACAACACCCTTTTTATTTAGTCAAAAACAGCTCTGTTCACAGCGACTCATTTCGGTGCATATCTCTTTACATGCTAATGAGCTCTGCTCACCCTGCCCCTCTCTTCTGTGGAAGAGCAAAGGTGATTTGCAAATAATCATAAAAAATATAAAGTGTGAGACTTACTTCTTCTGGAGGTGCAGCTGGATCATGAACAATGGGTACTGATCCATACTTGAGGTTTAACTTTTTAACAAAACCTGCCTTGAATTGTCCCTCATTTAGAAATCAGTCTGGAGTTGCACAGCCAGACATAAACGAATTTAGTGAAAGTGAAGAGAAGTGACGTGTGGCCAGATATGGTGAACCACACTCGGAATTTGTGCTCTGCATTTAACCCATCCAAGTGCACACACACAGCAGTGAACACACACACACACCGTGAACACACACCTGGAGCAGTGGGCAGCCATATTGCTGCGGCGCCCGGAGAACAGTTGGGGGTTCGGTGTCTTGCTCAAGGGTCTCATCTCAGTCGTGGTATTGAAGGTGGAAGACAGCGCTGGTTATTCACTCCAAAATCAAAATGGCTTGATAATTAAGACTGTTTAGGTTTTTGGGGGATTAAAAAATAAAAAGCAGTAATTTTTTTTTAATCATTTTAGGGTAGTTGTGTCCACACATTGCTAAGACATATTTATAAGCAAATGAAGATATTTTGCATCCAATGTCTCCTTTAAAATGTAATTATTATAATCTTAATTCAAGTGATGAAGGATTTCGAAGGTCTGACAGTAATCAGTGTTGAGTACTACTATAAGTTTAACCCTGCCTGGTTTACATGTTTGAAAATGATTAACAGTTGAAAAAATTAGAAATGTAGAAAAGTAATCAAATGTAATCGGTTACATTACTTTAATAAAGTAATTGAAAAGTTACACTATTTATTACATTTTAAGTAGGGTAACTTTTAACTATTGCATTTCCAAAGTAACCTTCCCAACACTGAAATCAACTAATATAAACAAATTACTTTACCCAATACTGTATAAGTTTCCTACAACTATAGGGTATATTATACTACAATGTGTAAATACTAAAGTATACTACAGTATTTATTACAGTTTATCAGTTCACTATAGTTAATACTATGCTGTAGCATTCATTAACAAAGTGTTGTAAATACTATAATATATACAGTATAATACAATTCACTATAGTATGGTTCAAAAACACTATATTTACTATAAATTACTATATTATTTTTTCATGTGGGTAGCGCCTTGCTAGCGGTAGCCTGTTACATTGCAGTACATAAGATTTACCACTTACCACATAAACAGTGTAACAAGAGATGACTGAGGATGATGTTGAATGATTTACCGATCCTGAGCACCACTGTCAAGCATCTGATCTTGTAAAATGTGTGGTAAGTACTGCCGCTCCATAGTATAAACAGAGTTCGTATGATCGCGAATCTCGAAAGCGAAAGTGAAAGTAAAAAGCGATCGTGCATTTGAAAGCAGTTTCAGTGCCCCGCATATTAATAAGCGGCTCCCTGATGTCCACATTTAATATACAGTATAATTACCCGACGATATAACTGCGAGAGAAAGTATTGAAATATATATTTTCCTCCCTGTCTTTCCTTCTAGTCAGGTGGTATGTGAAAATAATGTTCACTTTCTCATAAAAGCATGAAACTTGGTACGGCCCTAAACATCTTCAGAAATGGAGCCATCTCAAAAACACCTTGTGGTTGCCATGGCGACCATTTTACTTTCCGCCATAACCAAATTATGTATTTTGTGTCATATCTCCTGAACCAAACATGATAACACAGAAAAGGTGATGTCTACCCTTTATGTTTTGATGGCCAATGACTACAATGATACCATATACAGCAACATAAACTGTTCAGGTGAAGAGTTAATGGTGAAATCAGCAGTGTGAGAAGGCAATCACAGTATCACAGTATCTTTATGAGAAGGACTACAATGAAATATCAGAAGATGCAGAGTGAAATTTACTTTCATGAACATATTTCATGTAAACTTAATTTACAATCACTCTCAGGGGCCAGAGTTGTCTATTATGTTGTCCACAAGGGGGAAGCCAGAGTCCTGCATGCGGGCAGGTACACACAGGTGAATCGCTAATATTTGATGTAATATTCATGTGTATGGTGTGGAGACAAGCATGGGCAGGTTGCGGGTCCAATAACCAAGAATATTTCGACTCGGTCCAGTACACGCTGAGCAATGTAGCCAATCGCGCTGCCACTGACAGCTGTAGTGATTATATTAAAGAGGGCGCTCTTTGCATGCTTTCTGTATTTAATCTATTCACAATTTGAATAAAAGTTTTAATAAATTAGTTTTTTTTTTCTACCTCATGTAGGCTATTTAATGCAGGTGCGGTTCGGGTCCCAGTTTTTATGTCAAATGGGTCAGGTATGGGATTAAATTAGTGTTGCTGTCAGATAACGTGTCGAGTGTTCTGTTAATTACTGTGATTGTGGGAAGATCATTTCACCAAAAGGAAAGGTAAATGAAAATGCCTCTCTGTGATGTTACCACGAGGCATCACTTACTTACAGATCTCAGGCTTCTGGAGGGGATGTAGATTCATAAGAGTGAGGAGGAAGTAGGAGGGTGTCTGAGCCTGTGGCTATTCTGTAAAAGTGGTCTCTTTTGGGCTCATGGAAGACCAGTCATGCCACTGCATTCTGAAACATTTGTTGAGGTTTGATTGCGCATGATGGAAGTGTATATGGTGAAGAGGAGGGGTCTAAGAACTGCATTATCTGGACTAAAAATATTTGCTTGTGTTCATCTTAAGAAAGAAAGTAATACATGTTTGGGATGACATGAGGGTCAGTAAATGATGGGAGAATTTTCATTTTTGGGTGAACTATCCCTATCCCAGATTTATCCCAGAATAAAAGAATGTGTTGAATTAATGAGGAGAGTCATGGAATTACAAAATTAATGGTTTGAAAGGTCACTTTTTTGCTTTGTCTATTCAACGTCAATGTCTAAAAGGATAATTAATTGTTTATTTTGGGCATTTAGAGTTTTTTCTCAGCAAATATTGATAAATAATTATGTGCGACTAATTAGATTAATTAATGAGCAAATCATGTAATTATTAAGATTAAAAAAAAATAATTAATTGACAGTCCTAATTCAGATTTGATGGTGAACTTTTGAAGCCAGACATTTACCTGATGAAAGTTATAACTGAAGTAGAAATGTGTGTGCTTGATGCATGAAAACAATGATCACTGATTCTCACAGCAGGCATGCACGTTTGAGCTTCCGTTTACCATATTTAATGTGCATAAGATAAAATAAAAATGTAATGTACTTTTCAAGATGAAATAAAAATTGTAAAAAGTACTGTTTTTTCTTCAGAAATGTAATCAAGTAAAAGTACAAGTAGTCAGTTTAAATTGTACTTGAATAAAGTACAGATCCCCCAAAATAATACTTAAGTACAGTAATCAAGTAAAATTACTCAAGTATTTTACACCTCTGCTGTTCCTGAGTCCATGTTTGTCCAATATGCAGCTCAACTACTCATTGCTCTTCATAAAATTCACATTTTCACACTGAGGACAACTGAGGGATTCTAGTAAAAAAATAAAATAAAAAATAAGTTAAACATACCAAAATTATTTGGATATTGCCCTCCAGAACTACAGAATATATTTATGTTTCTGAGAAGAGAAAATAATTCTAATTTAGACTGATCATCCATTTCAAAAAGTTTACACCCCCTGACTCTTAATCTAGCAATCATTGCAGCTTTGGCAGACGTGTGCACAGTGTCACACACAATGAAAAAAATATTTATACACTGCTAAAAATTTATATAAGAGCCCTTCTATGTCCTTTATGTATTTATTTTAAACCATGTTTTTAAACCCTTTTCTTCCATATGTTTACACATGATCAGTTAATAAAATATGAATATTATATTTGTTGTTTTATGTTGTTTCAGATGCTTATTGGGTATATTAGGCTAATAAAAGTGATCGAATGAACATAAATAAGAGCAAGCATAATGAAAATGGCTTCTGCCAACTTTTAGATCCCTGTAGTCTGGTTAAATTTTGTAGATTTTTATTTTTAATACATTTATTTAACTTTATCTTTTGTAAATAATTGAGGCTAACAAACAAATTTACAATGTTAACTTTCTCAATACTGCAATGTTAGTAACAGAATGAATCATAGAGTTAAACAAAAACATTTACAGACCCATTAATAGAAATGAACAACTTTGACATTGTCTTTAATGGACTTTAATTGTCTTTAATGGTTAAGAGTACTGCTCCATAAAATGCTGGTTAAACTCTTTAATCTTTGCCAACACTATCTTCAGTTTCTCTTTTGGAGGAAGGATGGTCATTCTGTAGGAGAAGAATGTAAAAAACAGGTACAGTTAACAGAGACTGAAAGAATGTCAAGAAAGTTTAAGAATTCATAATGTTTTCTAAAGTGTCAATATTACTCTTATTTGACTGAATTTCCAGCCCTGAAGCCTAAAGTAGACTCCCACCCTGCACCAACTTCTGCATCCTTGATCTGCATTGTGCAGACTATAAACAGGTTGTGATGAGACTTCATTTAAACAGCTAACGAGCTATCATGCAGAGTTCAGCTCCAACCCCAATCAAACACACCTGAACCAGGTAATCAAGTTGTTTACTTGAAAATTACAGGAACACTCCAAAAAATAAAATAAAATAAAATATTGACAAATATTATGTCCATTTTAAGGTTGCACAGATTTTTATTTATTTATTTTCTGATGCTGTTCACTTTATTTAAACAATTCATTTTGATTTAACGCCATTGTATCAGGTTTCTCATATAAATATGACTGAATCAGTTGAACTGACTTGGAATGGTTACTTTTTGGCTTAATTTAGTGTTTTCATTTTAAAAGAATGTTTCAGTCATGTAGCTCAAAATAGGTTTTACACTTCTCATCATGCACTGCACAGGGCAGGATATGGGGAGAGAAAATGTGTTTTTATGCTAATTTTATGCATTTTTTTAGAATGATGAGAAATAGGGTGACTTGTGAAAGTCTAATGTTCTATTACATTGGTATTTTAAACGTATTTCTATTCTGTTGTTCTGTTACTGTGTTTTTGGGTGAGTTACTGTAAGAAAATTAACTCTTATTTTGATTTAGCTTTTAGGAAATCGAATCGTAGGGATTCGATATTGATTTGGTTAATTGATATTAATCAAAACGTGTCATTTACACTTTATTAACGACTCGTCCAGCGAGCATTAAACCAGTATATCTTAGCAATTCTATTTATTTCATGGCCACGATAATAATGCAGAATTGATTTGGGTATATTTTGAGCACAGGTAGCAAGCTCTGGCCAAAGTTTTGATTTGACTATTACACAACAGAAGACAAAAGATTTCTTTATAAATGAATCAAAGTTTATTTGCTAATCTACGATAAAATACTGCACAAAACGCACATATACAGGAATGCGATTTGAAGAAAGTTAAAGTATAGCACTATTTGCTATTTCCAAAAAGGTCTACCAGGGGCAGATCACAAGCAGAGAACCTTACTATCTTTACTTTTAAAGATTAAGACCACCAGCTCAGTGAGATATGAAGATAGTTTGTTACTTGCTCTGAGTTGTTTTGTTCCTTTCCTGGTTGACCCTTACAAAAAATTACTGCAGTACAAAGTAGTATAACTGCAGTACAATGAAGTACAACTGGACATTTGCAGTATAATGAAGTATATAATTGCAGTTCATTAAAGTTCAACAGCAGTAAAACTGAAGTACAATGAAGTGCAACCGTAGATTTGCAGTATAATAAAGTACAGATACAGTATAACTGCAGTTCAGTGATACGCTGAAATGCAGGTGAAGATTTCAGATGCAAAAACTTCTTATTCTGTCTGATTAAATTTATTTGACCTATTTATTTTTTTCGAGCATTTTCTTTTTAAATAAAGCTCATATGATTAGGTTCAGTAATTTCACTTTAATGGCATAGAGGTTCTTTTCATTGCCAATAAAGTCTTCTTGTATAGGCTCTGTACTACAGTTATGCTGTATTGTGCAACATGTAGCAAGTGCCATGGTTACAGTAGACTTGGAAAGTGTTTATTTATTTATTTAATTTTTTTGTAATGTAGACTTCCTATAAAATATTTGTACAAAAATATTTTTGTACAAGAAATATTTGCCTATGGAATATTTCACCCGCTTAATCATGTAGATTAATAGCCTGCACGTGAGATCTTCCTTCGTGCCAACGGCCTTTGTCCTGACGAGAACTTTCTCAATACTGCAATGTCAGTAACAGAATGAATCATAGAGTTAACAAACAAAACATTTACAGACCCATTAATATAAATTAACAACTTTGACATTGTCTTTAATGGACTTTAATTGTCTTTAATGGTTAAGAGTACTGCTCCATAAAATGCTGGTTAAACTCCTTAATCTTTGCCAACACTATCTTCAGTTTCTCTTTTGGAGGAAGGATGGTCATTCTGTAGGAGAAGAATGTAAAAAACAGGTAGTTAACAGCAGGGGCGTAGCCATCATTTCAAAAGTGGGGGGGGACGGAATGTCTAGTGTTATACCTGTTTTTGTTGTTGTTGTTTTTTCAGTTAACCCTTGTCTAATTGACAGCTTTTATTTTTAATCATACCTTTTTGCTTAATATGCTTTATGATTATATTATTATATATGATTATAAAACAGAAGGAAAGAAAGAGAGAAAAAAGAAAAAGAAAAATACAACAGCTTGTAACTGGGACAGTACCCTTAAAAGCACATCTTTGTACCTTATTTACCCCAAAAAGTTTCATAGTTGTACATTACGGAACATATTGGTACTCTATGTACTAATATGCACCTTTTTGAGTATAAGTTACAAAGATGTTCTTATAAGGGTACTATTGTTTACATATTTCAGATTGTATTTTGTGTGTGTTGTATGTACAGTACATGGCACACAGTAATGGATACTTGCACATTCACATGCTTCTTTATTCTGCTCTGTTCTATTATACATTAGTCTGATTAGTCTATGTTAAAAGGTATAAGAAATATCTTATCATAGACAATTCTGTAAATAATCTTTACCTCTGAAGCCTCACTAATTCACTTCTGCCTCTGTCTATAGCAAATAAAGTAGTGTTTGAAATATCTACATACAGGGAATAGTGACATACAGAAGAAAATAACACATTAAATACACTGCTGGACAATAACCAATCATTTGTATCCTAAATTATTTTTTAACACTTTAGAATGGGGAACACATATTCACTATTAACTATGACTTTTGCCTCAATAAACTCTTCATTTACTGCTTATTAATAGCTTGTAAGGTAGTCGTTGTAGTTGTTAAGTTTAGGATTATGGGATGCAGAATATGGTCATGAAGAATACAGTTAAGAATACATTAATATGTGCTTAAGTGCTATAAACAACCAATATGCAAGCTAATAATTACTAGTTACAAAATGATAGCTGAGAAGTTGTTCATCATACTAATGTCATTTTTTATTTTTCTATATTTGACTAATTATGTGTTTTTTATGATTGGTCCATATATAATCCTACAAACGCTTGTGTATTATAGATGTTATACAATGTAAAAACAGCCAGGTGTTAAAAGCCACTCTTCTCTCCTGTCACTGTGTGTCGTTCTAATTCTGTCCTAACAAACCTAGGATGACTGTTTCTTGTTCATTCTTGACAACACATAAAAACGTCAAATTAGTGCAATAATGACAGAGCACCACTATTCGGATACCATGCCAATTTACGCTGCTTGACTTCTTCGTAAAAAAGGAGTGAATAGTTTCTTGCCGCTTTGAACTCATCTCGACCTCTATGATGGATACAGCGCGGGACCGCGGGCGCGAGCCTGGGCATGTCGTGACGTCACAAACTGAGTGACTGATTGCCATGGAAACGTAAACGTCATGTATAAATTATCTTGTCTCTTTGAATTTTTAATTATTCTGCATTTATATACATTGCTCCATTAAAACCTCAACATATCGAGAACACAACTGTCCAATGAAAAAGTGCAGGGGGCGAATTTATTTTTTATAAAATCCACCCTGCACTCCCACCCTGCACCAACTTCTGCATCCTTGATCTGCATTGTGCTATAAACAGGTTGTGATGAGACTTCATTTAAACAGCTAACGAGCTATCATGCAGAGTTCAGCTCCAACCCCAATCAAACACACCTGAACCAGGTAATCAAGTTGTTTACTTGAAAATTACAGGAACACTCCAAAAAAAAAATATTTATTTATTTTCTGATGCTGTTCACTTTATTTAAACAATTCATTTTGATTTAACGCCATTGTATCAGGTTTCTCATATAAATATGACTGAATCAGTTATTCTTTGTCCTGACGAGTCTCTCCAGCAGCTGATTACTCGTCTTTTCCATAGTGTCTACTGCAGGATGGATATAAAAGTATAAAATACGTTTTGGTTTGACAACATCGTTCATATGTGAACTATCACAATTAAAGCACAAAGGCATAACAACATTACACCCCGAGGCCATTCACAAGTGTGACAAAAGAGAAGAAACGCTTTCCGGAAGAGAAGTTCATCAGGCGAGTTGGAGCGTTGACTAGTCGAGTCATCCAGTTTAGCGGTGAGTATACCGTCTAATGTCCTCATATATCTTTAGTTATGATTTTAGAGAGATGTAAAAATACTTCACAGATATCGTATTCAACCTGCTGAGATGAGGAAAATGAGAGGAAACACGCGAGGTGCTTATGATACACAGAACACACAGAACTGAAGTCTGATAGAGAGACAAAACAACTGCTTTAATTACGGTGGCCGTGAGAGCTCAACGCGCTGCAACTTCAGAAAACACATGCAAATAGACAAAACACCAGCAAATCAAGAAAACATCATCATTTTGACAACACATGCGCTGCAAATGAGAAACGCTGCAAATCCTCACAACACATGCAAATTAAGAAACGCTGCAAATGCTCACAACACATGCAAATTGAGAAACGCTGCAAATGCTCACAACACATGCAAATTGAGAAACGCTGCAAATGCTCACAACACATGCAAATTGAGAAACGCTGCAAATGCTCACAACACATGCAAATTGAGAAACGCTGCAAATCCTCACAACACATGCAAATTGAGAAACGCTGCAAATGCTCACAACACATGCAAATTGAGAAACGCTGCAAATGCTCACAACACATGCAAATTGAGAAACGCTGCAAATGCTCACAACACATGCAAATTGAGAAACGCTGCAAATCCTCACAACACATGCAAATTGAGAAAAGCTGCAAATCCTCACAACACATGCAAATTGAGAAACGCTGCAAATCCTCACAACACATGCAAATTGAGAAACGCTGCAAATCCTCACAACACATGCAAATTAAGAAACGCTGCAAATCCTCACAAAAACGTGCTGCATGGACCACAATGGAAATGTTTCAAGGGGACCCAAAAAAAGTGACGGACCAGCTGGGATTTGCTTATTGTGCAGTGGCTATTGGTTGAGTTGTTGGTGAACTGAAAGGTGAGTGTTTTTTTGTTGTTGTTGTTTATTTTAACACCCTGATTGCATGATTTCTTTGTCTTTTGGATTAGGGGTCGACCGATTATCGACCTGGCCGATTATTGGCACCGATATTAAGCATTTTTATGATAATCGGCATCGGTCATTTTCAAAACCGATGTGCCGATAAAATTATTTAATTTTGAAACGCGCTATTTGGCTCTGATGCAGCCTGTCGGAACTCACCACTCTGTGGCCTAGAGCAGTCTCCGCCCACCGCGCATCTGATTTGTTGAGAGTCAGGAGTCCGACCAATCAACGTGGAAGACTAAAGGCACTCTCACACCGAAAGCGCTTGCTAACTGGTGCTGCTTCATCACGCATCAGTTCTCTCTCAAAGGCAGCAGCAGACCTTGCACAAGTTGCAATAAATTACAATCCACTACACTGAAGTTGTAAAAACCTCAATTTTATCTATTTATGATTTCCGAGATGGGGGAAACGCAGGGGGAATCGCGGAATCCAGTCATATGGAATTTACTGTATAACGCGGAGTCACGGAATTAGTCAAAGTTTGGATGAATTAATCAAAAGTAGGTCAGTACACTTAAATCGACTCATGATATGGCCTATCTGTAAACATTAAGCTGCAAAAAGACTATTTAAATATGAATTCTGCATGTTTGGCGTGTCTCTGTATGTGAAAGGCACAGGCGCGCGGTTTTGACACACACACACACTGAAGTGCGCGACGCTCGCGGTGTTTTCCGCATCTGCCATGTCACTAAATGAGGACATAAATACATGAACATCATCCCCAGAACTGCTCTGAGAGTTACTTCATGAGCATTTGACTGTTTCATTTGAGTAAAACGATCGTCATATCATAAATAGGCTACAGAAACTTAAGAGGTCCTCATGGCAACCCGTCAAAATAAAAGTTCGGTTTATTTACTAATGCTACTACAATTATTACAACTTTTGTTTAAAAGAACAATCACACAATACGCTATTTCTTACATGTTTTAATTTATAGTAAACACATTTGTTTGCCAAAAAATAGTTCAACTCTCTTTTGATTAAAAGATAAATTAAATTAATGTTTTATGCCTTCATTTACACAGCACTGTAAATGAAAACTAATGGAAATTACTGTCACATAGGCCAAGACTAAGATACTGTCACATAGGCCAAGATTAAGATACTGTCACATAGGCCAAGGTTAAGATACTGTCACATAGGCCAAGGTTAAGTTACTGTCACATAGGCCAAGACTAAGATACTGTCACATAGGCCAAGATTAAGTTACTGTCACATAGGCCAAGACTAAAATACTGTCACATAGGCCAAGATTAAGTTACTGTCACATAGGCCAAGACTAAGATACTGTCACATAGGCCAAGATTAAGTTACTGTCACATAGGCCAAGACTAAGATACTGTCACATAGGCCAAGATTAGGATGACGGAAATTGGGACATTTCAATAGGCTATTGAACCAAGTGAGCCTATAACAGGCTATTAGTGTTATAGTTTCATTAAAATAGTTGCGGTCTTCTTCGCAACTTCTACAATGGAGCTATGAAGACAATTAAATTATTTACAGGTATTATATACATTGCGCTTTTTAAATTAATCAATTGATGTGCATTAGATGATGAATTAAATAGTCACCTCTTGTAGGTTATGATTTAGTCAACCGAAAATAATTAATGAAGAATTATGAGAGGTTATGCTATTACACATACATTTCTAACATGTAAATTATTGAAGCCAAATACTTACATTTCCCCAAGCTGTTTAGCTTTAGTATTTAGTATTCATAGGCTTAATCATGAAGCATGCAGTGGCCCCACTTTTAACTCTCTCTTTATATATTACCCTTATTGTAGATGGATGCATGGGGGAAGACAAGAGTAAGAAGTGCAACCAACACTAGGGAAGGCCATTTTTGTCAGAGCCCTTGTTATTCTTAATTTTGACATTCATTTTCATTTTTACACCAGACATATATATCGGTTCAATATATCGGTTATCGGTCTACTTGGTCTGTAATAATCGGTATCGGCATCGGCCCTGAAAAACACATATCGGTCGACCCCTATTTTGGATATTATTAGATTAATAATGACAAATAACACGATTAACGTTATTATGTAAGATGGCTAACTTATCCTCAACTAAATATAATTTCAAGGTTAATGAAAATAAATTTGCAATGCTTCATTAATTGTTAAAACCAGGTCAAAATAAAAATGTCAGTAAGAATAATATTTAAAAATTTATTCAGGCTCTTTTAGTAGGCTAATGAAAGAAAGGACATTTGCATGTGTTGTGAGGATTTGCAGTGTTTCTTAATTTGCATGTGTTGTGAGGATTTGCAGCGTTTCTCAATTTGCATGTGTTGTGAGGATTTGCAGCGTTTCTCAATTTGCATGTGTTGTGAGGATTTGCAGTGTTTCTCAATTTGCATGTGTTGTGAGCATTTGCAGCGTTTCTCAATTTGCATGTGTTGTGAGCATTTGCAGCGTTTCTCAATTTGCATGTGTTGTGAGGATTTGCAGCGTTTCTCAATTTGCATGTGTTGTGAGCATTTGCAGCGTTTCTCAATTTGCATGTGTTGTGAGCATTTGCAGCGTTTCTCAATTTGCATGTGTTGTGAGCATTTGCAGCGTTTATTAATTTGCATGTGTTGTGAGCATTTGCAGCGCATGTGTTGTCAAAATGATGAAGATGTTTTCTTGATTTGCTGGTGTTTTGTCTATTTGCATGTGTTTTCTGAAGTTGCAGCGCGTTGAGCTCTCTCGGCCACCGTATTTAATGCCATTTTACTGCACTTTTACTATAATAAAAAAAATCATAATTATATTATAAAATCTTAAAATCTAATCTAATAAAACATCAACATCTCAATCCAACTAGTGACAACCCTTGTATAGATGCATTTAATTACGCTATGGCTCAGCAATTTGTTAAGCAGATCTGTAGAAATTAGTCATGTCATTGTCCAGCTCACTTTCTTTCTCAATAGCATCAGTACATAATTTATAATAATGGAATGAACAAAATTGTACTGAATACTGTGTGTTTGTCTCTAGGAGAGTTTCAACCCCTAATTGACATGAGGAAAAAATAATTGAAAAGTGTTCAGAGTACTGTGCACCCCTCTTAGCAACAGAGGAAGCATCAGGAAAGAGGAGAAGAGAGAAAGTGAAAAGGCACTCAGATGTTGGTGAGACTTTATTTCTGGAAATGCATTAAAGGTCACTCACATTCAGCCACAAATGCAAACCTGATTTTAGATAGTATTTAAATGAGATTAATAACTCCAGCTACTTCTAGGCCTCCTGTATATTTCACACTAAATTGTGATGCAGCCTGAATCATAATCACACCATGTTCATTTGTTGGCCAGAGGAGAACTGATCCCTAAACTAAAGTCAAGTCAAGTCAAGTCAAGTCAAGTCTGCTTTATTGTCAATTCTTCCACATGTACAGCACATACATACAGAGAATTGAAATTGCGTTAC
Organism: Barbus barbus; assembly: GCF_936440315.1. Lineage (NCBI taxonomy): Eukaryota > Metazoa > Chordata > Actinopteri > Cypriniformes > Cyprinidae > Barbus > Barbus barbus. The sequence goes on from NC_136760.1 coordinate 10,440,729, forward strand.
CCTCAGACCCTTGGTGTAAACAGTTAACATTAAACACGTTCAAATACAGATAATACGGTTTAAACATATGTACATACAACTCTGTAGCTATACAAGTAAGGACATTGTAGAAAAAAAAAAAAAAAATAAAGAAATGGATAAAGTGGCATAAGGCGCATGGCAGATAGTGCAAACCAGTTAAATAAAAACAAAACTGTGCAGATATATTTGTAGTGCAAAAAGAGCTTATCAATCTGAGAACATTGTAGAAAAATAAAAATAAAGAAAAGATAGATAAAGTGACATAAGGCACATTGTAGAATAGATGGAGTGCAAACCAGTTAAATAAACCAAAACTGTGCAGATATATGTATAGTGCAAAAAGAGCTTGTCAGTCTGAGGACATTGTAGAAAAATAAAAAAAGATAGATAAAGTGACATGGCAGAATAGATAGAGTGCAAACCAGTTAAATAAAACAAACACTGTGCAGATATGTGTGTAGTGCAAAAAGAGCTTGTCAGTCTGTTAAGTTGACAGGAGAACAGTCTTTTTATGAGACTATCCGAGGAGGTAGTTTGCAGTCAATGCTGGATGAGGTAGTGATCAGTCCAATGCTGCACAAGTGAGAGGTGCTAAACATAATTTCTCCCAAGGGTTTTTTTCTCCATTCGGTCATCTGATGGAGTTTGGGTTCCTTGCCACTGTCGACTTTTGGCGTGCTTATTTGGGGACACAATATTCAGCAATATTATTGATCTGACTCCACTGACACTTTTTAACATTTGCACTGTTTCTCTCTCCGGATTCCTTACCTGCCAGTCTCTCCGCACGAGCAACACCCTCAGTTCAATAAATCATCCTGTTGTTTTACTCACCTGTTGTTTCCGCCTCTGTTTGTGACAGAAGATCGTAACTACACCGACACTTCCATGGATCCCCGGCCTTCCTCACCCACCGATATCCTGGAGGAGCTGGTCACCACCCTTCGGGCTTCGTTGATGACAGCTCCTGTCCCTCAATCTGCCTCTGCCAGTCCCATGGCCATTCCTTCTGCTTACGCAGGTGATTCGGCAGAGTGTGGCGGCTTTCTCCTCCAGTTGATGCTGTTTATCAAAAGCCTTTCTGATTTCCGAGAGCAATATGGAATGCCATTAGTGTCATAATTAACTCCTATGAAGATTTCACTAACCACTTTAAGGAGGTGTTTAGCTCGGCTACCATTTTGGCGCTCTCAGTCTCGGATCAGCTACTGCGCCAGGGCTCTTCTTCCACCCACAAGTACACCCTGCAGTTCCGTACTCTAGCGGCGATTAGTTTATTGAATGAGGTGGCTCTTCTCTGCGCCTACAGACAAGAATTGGATTCAGGTATCCGTGCCCAAATGGCAATCTATGATGATTCTGTTGGATTGGAGAGCTTTATGCAGAAAGCCACTCGGATTTCTCAGCGCTTATCAGCCTGCCACACCGCCGAAGCCGCACACCCGTGAGTCTCGCCCACCACCGGTTCCCCAGTACCAGAACCTATGCAAGTGGATTCTACATGGCTGTCTGATCAAGAGTGCGCTTGCCGACTGGCGGCAGGACTCTGCCTCTATTGTGCCGCTGCCGATCATCTCATTAGATCCTGCCCCATCAGACCCCCACGTCCTGTGGAAAGTACCCTTCAATTAGACCCAGTCATTGCCACCTTGTCCCTGCTTTCAATACAACTATTCACTCCAGCCTGTTCCATTACAGCCTCCACCCTTGTGAACTCGGGCAACTTAATTTCGAAAGACCTCCTGAGCCGTCTCCATCTGCCCCGCTGACGGCATGCCCAGGAGCTCCGAGTCGAGACTATCCAAGGAAAGTGAACTTTGAATCGCTTCCGTTGAAGGTCAAGATCGGTAATTTGCATGAAGAGGAGATCACGTTTCTGGTACTGGAGGGACCCACAGTGGACATCATCCTGGGACGCCCCTGGCTCATCCTACTTTCCCCAAAAATCAGATGGGACACTTGTGAGGTTATTCGCTGGAGCGAATTCTGTCGTCAACACTGTCTCACCAATGTTTCACGTCCACCCCATAAGTCACCACCCGTTCCGATCGCCTCCACTCTCATTGAGAGTCCCGAATCCAGTGTGTCTCCCTCCGTCCCATCTGACTACAGGGCGTTCTAGGATGTCTTCAGTAAGCAGGCAGCCACTCAACTACCACCTCATTGGCCATGGGACTGCGCCATCGACTTGCTGCCTGGACATAAACTCCCCAAGGGTAGAGTATATCCATTGTCCATCCCGGAGCGCCAGGCTATGGAGGAGTACATGAAGGAGGCTCTTCACCAGGGATATATCCGGCCATCCAGCTCACCAGCAGCCTCGAGCTGCTTCTTCATGAGTAAGAAGGACGGGGGCTTGAGGCCGTGTATTGACTATCGAGCTCTGAATTCCCAGACAGTCAATCTCCCCTATCCACTTCCCCTGGTCCCTGCCGCACTCGAGGAACTCCGTGGGGCCCGCATCTTCTCCAAGCTGGACCTGCGGAGCGCGTATAACCTCGTTCGGATCCGGGAAGGCGATGAATGGAAGACGGCATTCATTACCCCTTCTGGCCACTATGAATAACTTGTCATGCCGTATGACCTTGCTAACTCCCCATCCGTCTTCCAGGAGTTCATGAACGAGGTGTTCCGGGAGTTCCTCCACGACTTCGTAATTGTGTATATCGATGACATACTCCTCTACTCCCGGAACCTGGCCGACCATCGCCACCATGTCACGCAGGTCCTTCAGAGACTCCGACAACACCACCTGTACCTCAAGCTGGAGAAGTGCGAGTTCCATCGCCCCACGGTGCAGTTCCTCGGCTACATCATCGGCCAGGAGGGGATTCAAATGGACCGGGGAAGGTTCATTAAACCTCAGTTCATTAAATCATCCTGTTGTTTCACTCACCTGTTGTTTCCGCCTCTGTTTGTGACACAGAGACCTTGGCATTGTTGTATATTATCAGTATATGATTTTTCTAGTTTACATTAGATATTATATAGCTGATTGCAGTTCATAGCAAATCTTTAATGTATTTGTTTGATGCATAATAAGGTTCTTCACCTTATTTAATTCAGAGTAGCAACAGTTTCTTTCCAGATAATGTAGCTCTGACATAGCAACACCCAACATAATAATTTGCATTTTATGAATCTTATGCACTTTATTCCTTTTTCATTCATGGCATTCATTTAGTAGTTGTTGATTACTCTTGTCTATCTTTTGTTAATAAAATTAATTTTATTGCATGTGTGTCTTCCTTGTGTTGATAATGCAGTAAAGGTTCTACAAGTTAGATATCCCACCAATCTTTCTTATGTGATGTACACATAACCGCACCTTAAGTGACATGTGATCCAAAATCATAACGTCATCTGTGACGCGAGTACCCATCACTAAACTATTTTGCCTCCCTAGGTTGGCGAAAGCAAAATTCACTACACAATCTACTGATTTATTATACTTACAAACCATGATTAAATGTTTTAGTTTAGGTGAGCTAGGATGAATTGGTTTCCAACCCAAATGGAAAGAAATTTATACCAGGCCAATCATTCAATACATTATAAGACCATCTACCGTGTGTACATCTAGCTATATAAGAGACATAAAATTAATATATCTATGTCATAACTCATGAACCTTTCTTCATATATATGACTGTCCTATCACTGTCAATTTTTGGAACTTTGTTATATGAATGTTATAGAAAATTGTGACGAACATGGCGGCTGGCTTTGGCTCTGGGATGGAGAAGAGAATTGAACTCCAAAAATAAAAGTGTCATTGCTAAAGCTTGATCTAGAAAAGTATTTGAGCCAATTCTGGTGAAAAATGCACTAACTAAAATTTATACTGAAACGTATCGGGACTTAAAGACTGCATGTAGGTTAAATTATTCCAGAGTTATTACATTTAATAACAATGTTTGCCTAATTTACAGTACAGTATATGACACTTGGTGAATCTATGAACTAAACAAAAAAGTATATCAGTGGAAAAAGCAAAAACTCTACTCAGGCGAAAACTATAACCATGCATTCAGTTTGCCATAAAATAAGGAGCCAGAGGAAATAAAAACTTTTGGTGCTTGGCATCCTAATAATGTAAAAAAAAGAAAATCATTACAAATACTTTTGGTGGTTTGTTGCAAGCAGTTGTAGTGCTTGAGTCAAAACACAACATGCACACACACCTAACTTCAACACATTCTTGAAGTTAGAATCAAAGCTTCCACTCCCCGCTCTCCTGCCATAAATCCTCTGGTCCCAGGAGACCCCTAAAACCCAGAATATATTTGGGAAGAACATATGGATGTCATTAAAGAAGAGCACCTTCATTGTTTGCGATCGATTTATCATAAATAAATTCAAACAGGGCAAAAGACTTCGGCGTCTGGAAGAAGTGGCGCCACAGACCCGCCACATACTCCCTAATCTCCCTCCATTAAGTTTGCAGTAATTCATGAAAAGTATCTGGAAGAAGAAGGTTTCACAGCCGACTCAGGACTAAGATAATTCCCAGATCTCCACAAAAGAACTGACATTATGACCTTGCGTTATCAGCACATTCCAGGATTGCGCCGTTTTTGCTCCCTAACAGACGCAGAGCAAAACGCCTTGCTCAAGTATTTTAAAAAAAGGACAAATTATACTTGTTTCTGCTATTAAAGCAATATATTCCAGACAATATCTACAATATATTCACAATATATATTAAGGTTGTTCTCAGGTCATTTAAAAGACTTGCTGTGTTATTGAACTTATGATATTGTTGTAATCTTTTGAGGCATAATATTCCTGGTCACTAGTTGTTCATTTTCACATGATTGATGTGGTTATTGAGAATTAAGGATTGTTTCATCTATGGCTTTAACCGCGTAATGAATACAAAGGATATATGTATTTTTGTGCATATCAAAAATGTAGGTGTTTGGTTTCAGATAAAAGCTGATTTCATGAGTAATACTATGGTGTGAATGAAAATGATCTTTTCTCTGCAAGGTATGATCATAATATGAATAGAAATCTGCTGTCGATAAGTTCTTAATGTGATAAAATAACTGAACGGACAATGTATGCATAGAAAAACAAAAGGCTGTGCGGGGCGGAGCGGAGCGGAGCCCTACAGAAACACTTGCGATTGGATCAAACGCCCCACAGGAAGAATCCAATTGGGTCAGGCGCCCGTGAGCAGATCCCAAATCGGCCCGTTAAAAACAGATGCCCAACTGTAAAAGTTGGTTGTTGTTTGAAACTGAAAAGAGAAGCTTAAGCTCAACTCGCTCGTCTCTCGTTTGCTCACACGCTGCAAAGCGCTTCTTGTCACTAACATCACGGCCGAGCATTGCAACTGAGATCAAGACTCAGTTAAACTTTGAGAGAAACTAACATCTGAAGCCAAAGAACTGAAATGACTTCCTGGGAGCGTCATCAAGCCAGAACGAGGCCAACCAACCACTGAAGAGTATTCTCGTGACAGCAACCTACCAAGCGGCCATCAGCGCGTGATCTTTTCTGAGATTCAACTGAAAGCAGAAAAGTTGAAGTAGAGACTCCTTGAACCGAAGAAAAGACTGAACTCAACCGAAAGCAAAAGACAGTAAGACAAAATCTCCTGAATTGGTTGTATTTATCTTTTAAGAGTAAAGATAAGAAGAGTTCCATGCGTGTGTGATTTCCCTCAGGTTGAAAACGAGCATTAGAACCTAACACTCTCTTCAGATCAAAACAATCCATTGCCTATATGTGTGTATGTTTAAGTCTTCTGTTTTGTGTTGTTTAGTTTAGTATTGTGTTAGAGTAGTGAAATAAACTTTTATTCTATTAAGAAACCTCATGTCTGTTGCTATGTGATTTGTCAAATCTTAATTACTTGCCAAAAGATTGCGTTACCAGTGCTCATGAGCTTGACAACTAACTATTTGGTTTCTTTTATCGTTGGCCGCGAATAAGATAAACAAAATTGTTAACAGATAACGTGCTGATTATAATGCTTGCTGGACAAGTTGTTAATAAGGTATCGTTAACGAGGTATAAGTTGGACATTCTGATTAATCTCAATTAATCATATAAATATCGACTCTTAAGAGTGATTCCCTAAAAGCTAAAGTTAGAACAATGATTCTAATAATTACTTACATTTTGGTGGAGAATTTTAAGCTGGCATTAGTTTGATTTGAAAATTCATAGCACATTCATAAATAATAAATTTGTGTGTTTCTATGTTTCTATTTTTAACCGGAAAGAAATAGTTGATACACAGAAAGTCAAAGTTGTTTTCACTATACTGTACAGGTACTTGTGGCTATGTGTTTTGAATGAAAGTGCAATGTGTGTTGTTGTTGTTTAAGAATAGAGTAAAACTGCAGTAAAATTAAAAGGTGTCCGTGAGACATAATAAGTCGCTCCTAGCGCAGAGAAAAAAATAAAAGGAGAGAATTTAAGCGTGTTCCTTTGTTCTCTTTCATAAGGCCTTCATAGTGTGTTAATATTTCGTGCAAGTTCCACGTCTATTCACCTATGGTTAATAAATCTCCCTGGCGAGAACATTAATTTAGCTACTTAATGATTGTCTGCCACTTGTGATTCACTAAAGAGTGGAGCGCGCGGTGCTCAGCAGGAACGGCCGAAACGCGTCTGTAAGGGAGTATTGCATCTTGTTGAAAATAAATAGTGTGATAGAGAATCCACTATTTTGTCTGTGAAGTTACACAGAGAACTACGGCCTGCCGCGGCCAAAGTGTTAGATTGAAAATTAATCTGTGGGTTAATTTAATTCGGTCTAAATGAGTTGAGATTGTTAGCGCTATAAGAAAGAAATGAATCTAACTAGTGCTTTTGTGGCTGTTGAAACCTGAGATACCTTGAAACTAGGTGTGTCACCATGGTAACGGCCCACCGGAGGTCGTCAGAGACTCTCTCGGAAATTTTCTAGTGCGCACGCGCAGCCTGCAAGCGCCATTTTTAAGCTGTTTGTAAACAAATAGCATAGCACGAAGCTTATCCAAAGCTGGTAGCATTGACGGCTAGCGATTAGCACCTAGCATTTTGTAGCCTGTGGGTTTTGAATGCAGTGTGCTGTGCAGTGTGTGTGTGTGTGTGTGTGTGTGTGTGTGTGTGTTAAACGTTAACTCTTTCACCGCTGAACTTTAACTCACTAAGAGTGTTCGCATTATTTCTCTCTCTCTTTTGCATTTATTCATGCTATATCTCCTCCCATTTGAAAGGACTTTAACAAATGCAGACTTAGATAAACCATTGCTAAAGCAAGGCAGTTAATTTTTATAGGAATAAAGGCATTTAACGTTAGTCAGGATTGGTCTTTTCCCCTTTGAGTTAGACAGTTAATGTTGGACCTTAGCCTCATTGCTTTGATAGGAAGATAATTAATTTAATTATAATTGCGCTCATGATTTTTAAAGATATCAGCTGGTGAATCGCTATGAAATATTTGAAACTGATAATTTGATTTCATAACTAATCCCAGATGTGAAATTAAACTAATTTCATTAAAATAACTTCAGCTCCAGATTCCATATAGGCTGATTGAGATAATTATGCGTGCTTTGATAATTTAACAATAACGTTAAGACCTTAATTATCAACTATCAATGTGTTTGATTGTCGGTCCGGGAAAATTTTAGAATTTCTTTTACAAATTGAGATAGTAAAGATTAATTTGTTCTGAAGGTTCTAATGACACAATGAATTAGTAACCTGTGAGATTTAGGGATGTGGAATTGGTAATTTAATTTCATAATTAATTACGAATTTGAAAATTCTAATTCAATTTAATAATTAATTACAGTTCCTGTTTCATACTGGGTCCAGTTGTAATTGGGCTTGTAATTTTAATGACAAACCTCATTAAGATCTTAATACTTAACTGCCAATAATACTCTGCAACTAGGAAGACCCTTATAATATTATAATAAAATTATATCCCTCTGAAAAGTTAATCTGAATCGATCCTATCAATTTTAATGATGACATCATGAAAAATTTAATTAGGAATCACAATTTATAATTTGAAATTCTAGATTCCATTGGCAATTAAGCTGGTTCCATCTGCCTTATTTTAAATCTGTTAGTTACTTAATTAACAGAGAAGTTAATTTAAGTATACTTTTGCTTAGGCCTAATAGTCAATAGGGCATAAGAAGTTAAACTCCTAATTAGCCAAACTTCAAAAGAAAATTAGGTTTTCTCAAAACTTAGACCACTGCTTTTTACCCCACTAAAATTAGCAAAGCCAAACCCCTAGGGGTATCGACTCAACAGCGCCACCGCGCTGTCATACTTAATACTAATCCTGACATTGGGAGGAAATCCTCACTCTTCTTCTTCTCTTTTCTCCCTGCCGCTATCTTCTAATTTGACTACTGCTACTGGTTGCTGGGATTTTGCCTGAGGGAAAGCATAAGCAGAGAACTTTAGCTATTGAACAGGTATTTGTGAAACTTGAGAACGACGTTTCAAAATTATTTTTCATTTACCTTCCTCTTTGTGAAATCCTACCCCACCGGCTGAAGCAGGTCAACGAAAAGGTAGGCGTCGGCGAGATTTCCAACACGCATGAGGAACACGCTAACAGGCGTTGTGGTGTCAATCTTGTCATTACGGGACCAGTACTGTCATTGTTGTTATTTTCCTTCACCCCGGAGAAAAATATTAGCAATCACAGACTTACATAAAAACATTTCCTTTTACAATCCTCTGACTAAGAAGCAACCTTCTGATATCAAACTTAACAAAAAAAAAAGGGAAATCTAATATCAGAAAGAGATATTTTGTTTGTGTCCCCCTCCCTCACTTTGGCTGAGCCTAACCTTCGCCCTTTGAACAAAAAAAAAAAAAAAAAAAAAAAAAAGAGAAGGGCTTTCCTTTACAGGAAAAGGGTGAAGCATCTAATTATTACCCTGTTCCTTGCTCTGTTGGTGTTTTTCCTTTCTTTATCTGTTCTCTAGCTGTGTTACCTGTGTGTGTGCTTCAATATCTACACCCCTTGTTTGTTTTGTTTTGTTTTGTTTTGTTTTGTTTTGTTTTGTTTTGTTTTGTTTTGTTTTGTTTTGTTTTGTTTGTTTTGTTTTGTTTTTCTCTTCAAGGTCTGTGTCAGTTGCGGTTGGAGACCTCCCTCACCCGTCAGAACATGTCTCGCACGACAGAACATGTCGGTCACTGGGAGGATCTGGAAACATTGCTAAGTGTTGCGACAGACAGCCTCCTCCCTAAAGCTGCTGAAGCACTGAAACACCAGACACAGGACCAGCTGGATGAAAACATCACAAGTCTCATGGCACAAGACCCAAGTCAAAGCTACAGTCACAAAGAATTAGCCAAGATCACCGGCTCCTTAAGCCACACACTCATCGCGACCCTCAAGTTGAGCGACAAGCACACTGCACAGCTCCAGCAGGAGTTGACACGCGCACAACGGCTCATCGAGCAGCTGGAACTGGAAGCTCAAGAACGACGGGAAAGACCCGATGAGGTGAGCCAAGGCGCTGAAGAGGAAATCAAAAGGCTTCAAGAAACCCTAGCAGCTACTAACCAAGAGATGCGACAAGTCAAAGCAGACTACGCTGATCGGTCCGACAAGCTACAGTATGCAGAACAGCTGCTGGAGAAAGCAAAGGCCGACTTCAGGGATAAGAACGGCAGGACCAAAGCTCTTGAAGCTCATTTGCATGAGTCAAGAAACGAGATTAGCCGTCTAACATTTCAGCTAGACTATGTCAAAGAAGAAGCTGATAGTTTCCAGGAGGAACTCAAGCACGCTTATGAACCAACCGTGAGCCATCGAGGACACGAGACGCACCGATCTCACCCCTGCCAAGCAGGACTGGGTCACCTGTTCCTGGTCTGACACGTGAGAAAAAGGTGGAGGGCGTGGTACTGAAACATTCACCACCTCCCTCTGGAGAATTTTACCTCACTCTACCTCAGCCAAAATAATCTGCGGCAGCCAGCCACAGATCATCGCACGGCTTGGACCTAAAAGACCTCGACAAGCTCGCCAGGAACATTGGCAAATTCACCCCGAGCGTGCCAAATAGCCAAAATGTTCAAGCATATCTCCAAGACATCGATTTCCATCAGAAATGTGACCTAACGTTACGGACAAAGATAGACTCTATTTACTCCGAACGACATCCAGTTCTGAAGTTCGCAGCTTCCTGGACAGGCAGCCTGCTTACACAAAGACTGATTACCAACTGCTCCGAGAAGCCCTCATTAAAGAGTTCTCCGACCCTGAGTCCGAACAAGGCCTAGTGGCTGCCCTGGAGACAAGACAAGGACGTCACGAACCTTCTCAAGCCTACTACAGCCGACTCAGACAAGCATACTTTGGACCTCGTAACCAACCCGACATGGAAGACGAACTAAACTTCAAAACTCTCTTCCTAAGGAATCTTCACCCCGGCGTAAGCCACCATCTTGGTGTTCTCGCATGCCCACGAACAATGAATGCTCAGCAGTTGCGAGACTTGGCGCAGAAAGCCTACGGCAAACAAAAGATGACCTCAGAAAAGAGCGACAAAAGCCCAGCAGTTCTCGACTTCAACACTCAAAGTCAAGGGCTGGCTCTAGAGGGCGCCCATTGCCAAGATAGTGCCAAGCCGCCACCCAGAGAGTGGAATGCACCCTCGTCCAACAAAGAACGAGACTCCCACGCTGGTACCAGATCTAAACAGAGGTATGAACGCTGGGATAGACCTCGTGGACGTCAACGCTCACCTGGACGGCATTGGGAAAAGACATGGGACCAGCCAAGGCCTCATGAGAGTCCGCATCCCACAACATCAAAGAACTCCTCATCTGTACCGATTCAAACTACGCCCGTCTCAGCTTCACCTGCCATTCAGCTGGATGGAAACAGAACGGATTCAAGACAGCTAACAACAAGCCTGTCAAGCACCAGGAACTCTTCCAAGCAGGCGATGCCATTGTCACTGAACATGACATTATCGTGTATTGGAAAAAGGTTCGAGGTCATTCACGTCAACCAGGACAAGACAAAGACTTCAATGACCAAACCGATGCCCTCGCCAAAGTAGGTGCATTACACGGAGAGTCCTGGACATTTCAATCCCTCCCACCCAACCCTTCAGTGGCAGCCATAACCCTCCGCCAGCACGCCAATGGCGCTCATACCTCCACCTCCTCCCACAGTACCCTCTCACCTCAGTTCGCTGCTGATGATCTCCTCACCCTCCAAACTGCGGATCATACACTGCGAACTATGGTAGCTCACATTGCCAATCCATTATCTCATCCTATTTCCACCTCCGCACGCTCCACTCAATCAAGCACATGCTGCATCTAAGAGACGGTGTTCTAACATATGTCCCTGAGCCCCTCACTGCGCCAAAGCTCGTAGTGCCTCATGGCCAAAGGGGGATTATGCTTACACACGCACACGATGCACTATGCGCGGGACACCACGGTGCCAAGGCCACCTATGAAACACTCAAGCAAGTAGCATACTGGCCTGGCATGCAGCAGGACGTAGCGGAATACGTAAAAGGATGCCTGGTGTGTTGCCAGTTCCAACCGGCAAACCCAAACCACCGAGCCCCACTGCAAAGAAAGGGAATGACCTTTCCATGGTCGGACCTCCAAATAGACTGGGTAGGACCCCTGCCACGGTCAACACGGGGTAACAAATACTTCCTCACCGTGGTCTGCGAATTCACAAAGTGGATAGAATGCCTCCCAGCACCCAACGATACAGCAGAAACAACAGCCTGCCTGTTAATGAACCACATTTTCTCAAGATTTGGACTGCCTTTAAGGGTCAACTCTGACCGCGGAACCCACTTCACCGCTGCAATCATGCAGAAAGTGTGGAAACTCCTGGGCATACAGGCCAAGCTCCACATAAGCTTTTCAACCAAGTCGAACGTGGCAACCGACGGTGGTCAGCATGTTGAAGAAGTACGTGTCCGCTAATCAGAAGGATTGGGACGTCAAACTTCCGCTGTTATTGATGGCCGCTCGAGCCACCCCTCACCGGTCCACCGGAGTAGCACGACGCTACCGCTACATCTGCTATACCAACCTGGTGACTTGAACCTCGTCACCGCCTATACCACTCACCAGTACCTGGAAGAGTTGCATCAGCACCTGAGAGCGACTTTCGCCTTCGCGCAACAGCAACTGCAACGAAGTGCGGAAGGTCGTAAAGCACCTGAGAGCGACTTTCGCCTTCGCGCAACAGCAACTGCAACGAAGTGCGGAAGGTCCTACTACGACCAAAAGGCCTCTCATCATGAGCTCAGTGTCGGAGACAAAGTGTGGTATTACAGCTTTGCCCAACCAAAGCGGAACACTCCCCATCGCCTGTCAAAGAAGTTCTTACCTCACTGGACGGGACCCCACGAGATAGTAGACAAGCTCTCACCTGTCGCCTACCGAATCAAAATCAGCCAAGGGCGCAGTGAGCCAGTCCTTCGATGGGTTCATCGAAATCAGATAAAGAGGCACCAGAGCTCCAGCCGACTGGAAAAGGGGGAAGATCAAACCCACTGACACAGACCGACACCCATACGCTCTACACCACACTAACATAACCTCTGTTGTTTAAGAAACATATAGCGACCTCGCTTAAACACAACACATACATTCTCTTCAGCTGCACTACTAGGACCAACCTCTAGTAGAGAGGAGTTACTCTACACATGTGACACTCGTTTGCGGCCTCACCTCATTCGGTGTCCTTGTGTCTCTTTGTGTATCTCTTTGTTTTTCGTTGTGTCTCTTTTGTGTTTTTCCTTTTTCCCTCTCTCACTATAATTTCTCTTCCCCTCTAGTCCCCTCATCAGAGAACTCCCTTTACCAGTTCCTTACATCCAGGTCCCGAAATTGAGATTGACTCCCTTCAATAAAGTCGTTGTAACTCGTTGTGAGAACCGTGGTCAACCAATCCAGGCGACCGGGCCTTTCTCCTTAGTGCCCATTATCGACGCTAATAACATTTACCGGCTCAAAGATGTTGTGAAGGTGGGGTTTTGCTAGGAAACACCTGTGTCAAAATCCACACTCCTGAAGTCGTTGCGTATCACGATAACAACGAACAGTTGTATCTGGCCCCAAACCTAAAGATGTGTATGCTCATGAAAGACTAATTTCCTTTGCCCGAGTAAAACCGTTTGTCCGCGATAATATTGAAGGCATCTGCGGCCTAGAATCCATAAGGCCCGACACTAGCTGCCCCGCCAAAGCGACACCACATTCTCAAGTTGAGGTAACGCAAGCCGGAATTATCGGAAACCGATGGCTGGTCAACACCCCAGCGCGAACGGCTACCCTCACATACGATCAACACGACACCGCCACACGCATTATCCTACCTAACCAAACTCTATGGATCACAGTCCCTAAGGGCTCGATCCTCCATATTGACGATTTGGCGTTGTATCACCTTACCGACGACGAGTATCAGGCTGAAATCGAAATCTCACCCTTCTTCAAACAGCACTCCTTCGCCCTTGATCCAGAATTGGAAGAAAGTATCAGGGAGGAAGGAACGCAACTGATTGATTTAACTCCTGTTGATACAGCTTTAGAAGCTATCGCTCGCCTTCCGCCCGCTGGCACGCCAATTATTCGGTCTTGGTCTGCCGCTGACACAGCGCTTTACATCTCTACTATTGTAGGATATGTTGTGACTTTGACCCTGGCCTTCCTCCTACACAAGCAAGTGAACTCGTTCAAGAGTCTTTCAACAAATGCACGTCAGGCATCCCGCGCATTTTCCGACGTGATAAAACTGACCAAGAACCCGAACCGGAGAACTCAACCAATCTGATTGAGATCACGCCTATACCGCCTCGTTGAACCCCTGACAACTAAACCAATCAAAATGACCCTACCACCAATAACCCAGTTGTCTTCTCAAGTTTCTCACCTGTTCATTCTCAAATTACCCTGCACCAGGATTCAGTCAGTGATGGAGATGTTGGTTGTGCCTTGTGTGTGCCTGTTCTCCCTGCTTCTTGTTCCAGTGCCCGCCGACGTTCACAACGGGAACCTCACCGAGCAAAGGGGGAATGTGTAGTGCTTGAGTCAAAACACAACATGCACACACACCTAACTTCAACACATTCTTGAAGTTAGAATCAAAGCTTCCACTCCCCGCTCTCCTGCCATAAATCCTCTGGTCCCAGGAGACCCCTAAAACCCAGAATATATTTGGGAAGAACATCTGGATGTCATTAAAGAAGAGCACCTTCACTGTTCGCGATCGATTTATCATAAATAAATTCAAACAGGGCAAAAGACTTCGGCGTCTGGAAGAAGTGGCGCCACAGACCCGCCACATACTCCCTAATCTCCCTCCATTAAGTTTGCAGTAATTCATGAAAAGTATCTGGAAGAAGAAGGTTTCACAGCCGACTCAGGACTAAGACAATTCCCAGATCTCCACAAAAGAACTGACATTATGACCTTGCGTTATCAGCACATTCCAGGATTGCGCCGTTTTTGCTCCCTAACAGACGCAGAGCAAAACGCCTTGCTCAAGTATTTTAAAAAAAGGACAAATTATACTTGTTTCTGCTATTAAAGCAATATATTCCAGACAATATCTACAATATATTCACAATATAATGTGACGAGTCGGCTGCCTCCCCCCTTTCTATCATCACCACCCCGTCCCCCCGTATTCGCCGCCCTTCACCAGGCTCCCGATGGGAGTGGGTGTGTGAGAGAGGAGGGGCGCTGAAACAGCCAGGGCTGGCGGCGTGTGATGAGGCGCACCTGATGTGAATAGAGCCTCATCACCGCCGCCGTTAAATGCCGAGCGCGCCTCTCCTCGGGAGACCGGTCTCTTCCCCGTGCATGCACACTGGTGTCCTCGTGGGTCCAGGAAGGGAGCGTCGAGGAGGACTGCCGCACCCGTTAGGCGGCTGACGGGCCAGGATGCCGGGCCGCCGAATCCCCCAGAAGCGCCGGGAACCCAGGAGATGGACGAAGCCGCGCAAGAGCCACCACTCGCTCCCGGCCCCGAGAGGGGAGCGCGTGCGGCCACCGGACTCCGCCCCTTCCCTGGACACTTCCCTGACAACACTACCCTCCTTCACTAGCCCCGCGGCACAACGAGGACACCAGATTCCCCGTTTATTTGGACACTTTTCCCCCTTTGGACACTTTAATTTTAATATTTTGTTTAATAAAAACCTCTCCGAGGCTTGACGCCACGCCCACTGTGTCTGTCGTTTGCTCCTCCCGCCACAATATATTAAGGTTGTTCTCAGGTCATTTAAAAGACTTGCTGTGTTATTGAACTTATGATATTGTTGTAATCTTTTGAGGCATAATATTCCTGGTCACTAGTTGTTCATTTTCACATGATTGATGTGGTTATTGAGAATTAAGGATTGTTTCATCTATGGCTTTAACCGCGTAATGAATACAAAGGATATATGTATTTTTGTGCATATCAAAAATGTAGGTGTTTGGTTTCAGATAAAAGCTGATTTCATGAGTAATACTATGGTGTGAATGAAAATGATCTTTTCTCTGCAAGGTATGATCATAATAGGAATAGAAATCTGCTGTCGATAAGTTTTTAATTTGATAAAATAACTGAACGGACAATGTATGCATAGAAAAACAAAAGGCTGTGCGGGGCGAAGCGGAGCCCTACAGAAACACTTGCGATTGGATCAAACGCCCCACAGGAAGAATCCAATTGGGTCAGGCGTAGGGCTGAACGATATATCGTTATCGTATCTATATCGAGATATGAACTTTCAAGATATTACTATCGAAAAAAGCAACGATATAGACGATATAGATTTCCCCTCTCCGCGCTCGCCCCGCCCTGCATACAACTCTGGCAGTCACACAACGAACATCAGTTTTACGAGTGCCCTTGAATGCACCGCTGAGGTCCCTATTCGACCGCAAACTTGTATGGTATAGCTCTGGAAATTCAGACACACAGAGAATCAGCTGTTCATCCATTTTGAGTTCGGCGCTTGTTTGGATGCCCCGTTTCTATTGGCCGTGCGGGGAAATGTCACAGAGCGCAGCGGCAAAAGTTTAATTATTTTGAACTTTGACCGCGGCGCGCGCAAGCTCGCCGCTGGTGCGCTCCGCTGCGCGTGCGCTTTGGTCGGCGCAGCAACTAACCGCCCTCGCGCAGCGCAAGCCATTGAAATGAATGGGTTTCATAGCGCAGCACATGCCGCGTCCTGTGTGAAAGGGCCTTGAAAGGGCCTTTACGCCGTACGAGTCGACGTCCACCAGTGAGTTCTTAAAAATAAAACTACACTTTCCAAATTTTTTTGTATTATGATGTTTTTATTTTTCTGAGAAATGCTTGGTTTTCACCGAACCCGTAGTCATATCGTATCGTATCGATATCGAGATATCTGGCATGAAAATCGAGATATGAAATTTTGTCCATATCGTTCAGCCCTAGTCAGGCGCCCGTGGGCAGATCCCAAATCGGCCCGTTAAAAACAGATGCCCAACTGTAAAAGTTGGTTGTTGTTGGAAACTGAAAAGAGAAGCTTAAGCTCAACTCGCTCGTCTCTCGTTTGCTCACGCGCTGCAAAGCGCTTCTTGCCACTAACATCAAGGCCGAGCATTGCAACTGAGATCAAGACTCAGTTAAACTTTGAGAGAAACTAACATCTGAAGCCAAAGAACTGAAACGACTTCCTGGGAGCGTCATCAAGCCAGAACGAGGCCAACCAACCACTGAAGAGTATTCTCGTGACAGCAACCTACCAAGCGGACATCAGCGCGCAATCTTTTCTGAGTCGGGAACGAAGAAATTCAACTGAAAGCAGAAAAGTTGAAGTAGAGACTCCTTGAACTGAAGAAAAGACTGAACTCAACCGAAAGCAAAAGACAGTGAGACAAAATCTCCTGAATTGGCTGAATTGGTTGTATTTATCTTTTAAGAGTAAAGATAAGAATAGTTCCATGCGTGTGGGATTTCCCTCAGGTTGAAAACGAGCATTAGAACCTAAGACTCTCTTCAGATCAAAACAATCCATTGCCTATATGTGTGTATGTTTAAGTCTTCTGTTTTGTGTTGTTTAGTTTAGTATTGTGTTAGAGTAGTGAAATAAACATTTATTCTATTAAGAAACCTCATGTCTGTTGCTATGTGATTTGTCAAATCTTAATTACTTGCCAAAAGATCACGTAACCTGTGCTCATGAGCTTGACAACTAACTATTTGGTTTGTTTTATCATTAGCCGCGAATAAGATAAACAAAATTGTTAAAAGAGAACGTGCTGATTTTAATGCTTGCTGGACAAGTTGTTAATAAAGTATTGTTATCGAGGTATAAGTTGGACATTCTGGTTAATCTCAATTAATCATATAAATATAGACTCTTAAGAGTGATTCCCTAAAAGCTAAAGTTAGAACAATGATTCTAATAATTACTTACACAGTAGTAGTCAGTGTACGGCAGCAAATGACAAAATGATTAATGGCTTTGACCTTTGTGACCTCATAATAATATTAATAATTTCCATATGTGACCTTTGATCTCATAACGAGTTTCAGATGCGGAAATCGTTAGAGCGTGAAACTCCGAGCCATCCGGGGATGAGGCATGTCGTTCGGTAGGAGGAAAAAACATAAATGAGTTGTCAAGTAATGTTTTTGAAGATTTTATGGAGCAAAACATCCTGATACTTCCTGAAACTTCCTCCCCATCTGCTGCGCGTGCGTCCGGTTGCATTCCAAAGCGCACTCTCTCTCTCTCCCTCTCTCTGTCTCTGTATGGGAGAGCTGTGAGAAAAAGATATTGGATTTAAGGACAACAACACAATAAATAAACGATTTTAACAGGTCACGAGAACTTATCACAATGTGTGTAGCCACAATATATTATGTTGGTTAAATAATTTAAATAACACTCCTATCAATGAGAAGGGATAATGTTTAGCTTAACGAACAAAATGGTTCAGGGAAAAACAGAAAATGCGCCTCTTCACAGTGGGTCTCAAATAAAATGATTACAAAAAATGGTTGTGTTTAAACTTTAATTCTCTCTCTCTCTCTCTCTCTCTCTCTCTCTCTCTCACACACACACACACACGTTTGCGTAGCCATCTAAAATGCTGATATTGCACAGAATCCTGATGTTTTTTTTTTATCTACAGATAATTATACATGTTACAACCCATCACAGAAAACTTTACATCTAAGAAAATAAATAAGTAATGTGCTTTATAAGTAATTTACTCATGGGCTCAATAAAAAGTCCCCTCTCTCGCTCTCTGAGAGGATGCTTGCCCCACACCGTAGGTTAAACAAGTACATATACACACATTCAATTGTCAGAGTCTTACTCTCTCTTTTAAATGAATTGAATATAAATAAATTATGCGATCACACATACGATATGAAACAAAGCAAAACATTGACACTAGTTTTAGGTAACAAAACTTTGTAATGAGGGTCGAGCCAAGTAAAGGGGGGAAAAAAATTAAATTTAACAGGCAAATGGTAAGGAATATAGTGGACTCAACATGGCAGGCATGCCATTATTATGTTTGAAAGCCATAAACATTTTATTTTTTATTTCCATGGACATATTTAAATTCAATTCACATTTATTTTTTCACAAAACAAATTGTTGCAAAGCAGTTTTACAGAAAAGTAAAGTTTCTACATCCTATTTACAAACTTTTATATTCATATTTATATTATATTAATGAATTTTATCCTGTAGCATCCCCTAAACCTACCCATCGCAGTAAACCTTCTGCATTTGATATTTTCATAGACATTATTTAATATAATATAAAAAGCTGCTATGATCGTGGGGACAATTATTTGGAGTATTACTACACATCAGGCTTGTGTCCCCTTTTTGCTTATTTGCTATTTTGTACAATGTCTATTTTGTATATATGTATATTATTCTTTTTATTCTCTTTATTATCTGTGTCTTGTCTTGTCGCTGTCATTCTGTTGCACTGTGGAGCTTCTGTCACTAAAACAAATTCCTCGTATGTGTAAACATACCTGGCACTAAAGCTCATTCTGATTCTGATTCTGATTCCAAACCTGCCCATCACAGTAAACTTAAAATTTTTTTTTTAAATGTTATTTATTTTATATATATTTTCATGAACATCATTATATTTCATTCACATTAGTATAATTCTTAATTATGAAAACTCAAGAAATTTCATCAGAAATCACAAAACACAAGCATGTATATCCATTATGCTAACATATTATTGTAACTCCGTTTGTACCGAATACACTATAATCAGACTTTAACCATTAATATAATTTTAAGATACCGAAAAACACAAATGTCAAATCTTGCTTCAGCGATTATATGTAACATACTGTATAAAAATAAACATTTCAAGCTAAAAAAGAGACTCAAGTAACAAACTTGTTTTATATTTATTAAGGAACAAACATGTTACTAAAGCAAAGCAAAACATTGATCATTCTCTTCATTTTAAGATACCGAAAAACACAAAATATATAATTATATATGTCAAACATGTTACTAAAACTGTGATTACATATAACATACATTATTCTGGGGGCAATGATGTTCATACCTCGAATGAAATGTTTACAAAATGTACCTAAATTGGGAAATTAAATCCTGCTTTGAGCTCTTCTAACTCACAAGAGTGAAATGTCAGTCTGAGCTGGGCGAGCTGACGCGCGCACACACACACACACACACACACACACACACACACACACACACACACACACGCATGCACGCACGCATGCACACACACACACACAAACACACACACACACACACACACACACACACACACGTTGGTTTTAATGTTTTCTGGGGACGTTCCATATATAGTCGTAATGATTTTGTACTGTACGCCTGCCAAAATTCTGCATAAACCCCTTTTTTAAATAAAATATTGTATAAATATCTTAATTACGAGGACTCAGGAAATTTAATCATAAACCACATTTACGTTGTTATATCAGAATATTACCCACATCATTATTTAAATTTGTGTACTGAAAAATCATATAAACACACATACATAAAAATTCATGCTGCTCACATATTATTGTAGAGCAGTATAATCAGACTTTAGCCATTAATATGCTTTTAAGATTCTGAAAAACACCAATGGTAATACATATATAATTATATATGACAGCATGTTACAAAGGCAATTCATTCATCACACATTTTAAACATATTCAGCATTTAAGTATATTGAAACTTATATGTAACATGCTATATAAAAGTAAACATTTACGAGTCTTAGGCTATAATAAAATGTCTTACATTTTTTCTGTGAACGATGTCCATTCTGCGAATTAAAGATTTCTAAAATAAAATAAAAAATAAATAAAATAAGTTGTAAAGAATATTAAATTTAACAAAAACTCAGAGATCCTCCCAGGGTTAGTCTCCAATGTGAAACCGAGGGTCTGCTTCAGACCCTGACAGACAAGGGGTTACAGACCAGATGATCTGAGATGTTATTCTGTTAACTTTTTTCAGAGTAAAGAAAGACATCTTTTAAAAAAAGTATTATTATTAAGGTATAATCTTAAGAGTGCAAATAAGATCTTTCAAAGTTAAAAGATTGTTTAGACTAAATCTTAAAGGTTTTAAATAAAATATTTTACTTATCTGTTTGCAAATTTAACCTTAATTATGATTTTTATTCAACAGTACCTGTTCAGATTTTAGTTTATAATTTTTTAAATAAAATTGTACTTAGTTTATTTTA